>NC_064258.1:15168952-15473226 GCF_003254725.2 Canis lupus dingo | reverse complement strand
CTAGCCTCACTGTACCTGAAGGTGGGAACAAGTATCCCCTTTTACAGATGGGGAAACCAAGCCTCAAAAGCTTCAGGAGGCTTTCCTAGTCTTTGCAGCTAACAGGCACCAGGCTCTAGGACGGGGCTCCTGCCCCCACTGCACCACCCAGTCCCCCCCACCCCCTGCCGACTCTACACACCCACTTAGAGTCAATGCAAAGTGACATTCAGCAGCTCCTCCTGAGAGGTTCCATATTAGGACAAGTAAAAATCACAAAAGGATCCAGGGAAAAGTATTTTTGAGTTTCCTTCTACCAGCTGACCAAATGTCATTCTGCTAAGAAAGCCACCTGGATCTGGAAATAGGAAATAGGAAATAGTGGAGCAGGTGTGTTGGGAAGGTTCCTTTGGGAAGACATTGTACTTACAGAGAAACAGCTACAAAAAGACAATTCGAGCCTTTCAGAGGTTTCAGAAACCTTGGCCTGAGGAGACAGGTCCCCAGGGACTCACCTTCCCAGGGTGGGCTCCCAGGCCCCAGCTCCACTCTGGTTAGCTGAGAGGTGCCCTGGCCAGGGACAGGAGGTGGCAAGCCTGGAGACACCTCAGGGTTCTGGGGCCCAGGCATGAGGATTTCCTTCAGGCAGTTGATAAGGCCTTCCAGGGGGCTGTTCCCAGGAGAGAGTCCTATGGCACCTGCAAGACCACCTGTGTGAACAGGCACAACACCTGCTGCATAGGGCTGTCAGGGGGCCTGACACACCTGTGTGAACTGAGCATACCTGTTTCCCTTCCCCGCTCAGCTTCAGGGCACACCCCACTCTCAGCAGAGCCAGCCTCTCACCTGTCCCCAGAGTCCCTCTCTCCTGTTTTCCATTCTCCTTCTTCCTGCTGGAGCTCCTGCTGGAGCTAGAGGTAGGAGGGCTGGGCTCCCCAGCTAGGGCTTCTGGGCCTTCCTTCTCTGTAACTCTTGGTTTGTCAGCAGTTTCTGTTACAGGAGAGACAGAAAGAGGAGACCCCTGGGTGGCTCAACCCCAAGGTGCCAGCCTTGGGCCCAGGGCGTGATCCTGGAGTCTCGAGATTGAGTCCCACATCGGGCTCCCTGCATGGAGCCTACTTCTCCCTCTGTATCTCTGCCTTTCTCTCTCTCTCTGTGTCTCTCATGAATAAATAAATAAAATCTTTTTTTAAAAAAGGAGAGACAGAAAGGTCTTTCTAACCCTAGCTCCTGACTGAGAGGAATTGCCCCAGATCGGTCCCCATAGAGGGCAGGCCTCTCAGTCCCTGCCCCCTATCCCATCCCCAAAGGGCAGCCAAGTCCTAGAAACTTGCATTTGTGGCAGAGTCAGTCTCTGCAGGCTTGTCCCAGGAGTCTGTCCTGGCACAGGCATTATATTTTAAACACCAAGACTGCTTGCTCTGAATAACCCAGAACCCCCCAGTTCCAGCCTCTGACTTTGGCTCAATAAGTGAGTCCAGCAGCCTTGACACGCAGGACCCAATCTTGTACTCATGCTTCTCAAATTTCAGCACATGTACCCGCAGAGCAAATCTGCCAGAGGACACCCAAAATCATGGGCTAAATGGGGTCTGTTTTTCAGGGGTGCCAATTTTAGTCCATACCCATTTAAATATTTTAAAATATTTTAAATAGGGGCACCTGGGTGGCTCAGTCAGTTAAGTGTCTGCCTTCAGTCAGGTCATGATCTCAGGGTCCTGGGATCGAGCCCCACATCGGGCTCCCTGCTCAGCAGGGAGCCTGCTACTCCCTCTCCCTCTGCTGCTCCCCCCACTTGTGCACTCACTCTCTCTCTGTCAAATAAAGAAATAAAATCTTTAAAAATAAATAAATAAAATATTTTAAATAAAAAACAGATATTCCAACAAATACAAAATTTGCAAGAATCTTTTAAAATACAATCAGACTCTACAGAGAAATTCTAGTGGCTGCCCTTGCCCTCTGCTGCTCTTGGGGCTGCCTTGGTGAGAAGGTCTGAGACTCAGAGCAGGTGCACACAAGTGTATTCCTGTGCCGATGGGCCTGCATGTTCCCTAGGCCTGCGGTGCTCTGCAAGCAGGGCTGGGAGAGAGGCTGCTCAGGGGCCAAGCATCACACTTCCTCTTTGGTCTACAGACAGGGGCCTTTGTCCTACTCTTTGGGGAGCTGGCCCCCATTAACAATAAGGGAAACTGAGTTCCAGGAACAATGAAGAGAGCACAGAGTCCAGTCTGCCTGACTCCAGGGTCAGAGGCCTGGCCCCGCTGGGTCACACTCACTGATGGGGAGGGGGCTTCCCTGTCCACCGGCTCCAGGCAGGCCACTGGATGATGAGCTGCTGCTGGATGTGGCAGCCATGCTGGGCCAGCCAGTAGGTGTTTCTGGAAGGCAGCTGAGCAAGCCTCCGAGAGGGCAAGTCTCCACGGTCACAGCTGCTACTGGGGAGGAGGAAGAGGACACCCGAAGCTAGATTTAAGCCCAGCAAGGGGTATGCCCCCAAAGTTGTCCCATCTGGGCCTTCCTTGCCCTGTTCCATTACAATGACCCAGATGTCAGCATCCTCTGCATCATCATTCCTCGGCTCTGAAACATCGATTCAGAGTCTTGTTCTGATGAGACCACCTCACCCCTACTTTCTTTCTAGGTCATCTACCATCCACTGAGCAGGCTCGAGGGCCAGGGCTGGTGGGCACAGACATCTCGAGGAGGTACAGTCTGAGAGCTGAAAGCACCAGCTGAGCAGAGCAGGGTTAAGGACCGAGAGTCTGGTGATGTGGGAGGAGCACAGGCTGAGGGGGGGGTACTGGGCCCCACTGGCCATGCTGATGGGGCACAGCTTCCTCTCCTCATCTAAGAACAGGGACTGACCTCACCTGCCACACAGCCCTGACGGTGTGGCTGAAGCCCTGGAGAAATGGGCACGAGAAAGGCCAGGAGCCAGTCTCACCCATGACCCATTCCTTCTTGGGGGCAGACGTGCTACTGGGCATTTGTGCAACAGGTGACCCTAGCTAGGGTCTGGCCGGGGCTAGGCAGGCACCCGGCACCCAGCTGCGACTCCACTTCACCTGACTTACCGTCAGGGCTGCCCCGTTCCCCGTCCAGGCTGACAGCTCCACTCCCACTCTCGCCCTCTGGGCTGACCTCCCCAAACAGGAACTCTGGAATCTCCTTGACCAGCTGCACCAGGGCGGTGAGGTGAAGGCTGTGCGGGGGTGCTCCTCCTGCTGGAGAGGCCACAGTGAACCCCCACGCCCTCTGTCAGCTTGGCACTGACGCTTCTGCGCACGACTTCAAACCAGCCTTTTACCCCGTGAGTAGCAGCAAAGGAAAAACTGAGGTCCCTGAAGTGAGAAGGATCTGCCCCAGGGGACAGCCAGGACCAGGGGCTGGGAACTCCAGGTACTATCCCTCGGTACCCGGTACCTCTCTGAGGGGAATGCCAAGGAGAGCTGCTCCCTCCCACCAGCCAGACCCTCTGGCACTCCTACCCTCCCAGCCTAACCAGGGCTAGGCCCGTGGGCCACATCCCCCATCCAAGGCCTCCAGAAGTCAGCCCTGTGGCAGCACTCAGGAGCTGCCAGCTGGCTCTGCATGGTGGGTGGCAGGAAGAGGGCTTGAGTAGGGGACACTCTCCAAGAGTGACCCCAGGTTTCTTCCTGGCTTTGCATACAATGGGCAACAGTGTGCCAGGTTCACAGCCTGGGGGGCAGGGAAGGAAGTGGGCAAAGGGTGAAAGGTCTCGGAGAGGTTTGGGTATAGAGCATGGCAAGGGCTGAGGTCACAGCATTCCCTGAGGAGTAGAGCCAGGGGCTGAGGACCACACAGTGGAAGGGACAAGGTTGCCCAGGGGGACCAGGATATCCAAAATGGCCTGTCCCTCATCTGCCAAGATTACTCACCCAGGGGGCCTCCTCCCCTAGGAGGCTCCTGTCCCTCACCAGCATAGCTCCTGCCTTCCATGGTTCCTCCAGGCTCCGTAGGAGACAAGAAGGCAGAGAGGGGGAGCCGCTCAGCTGTCCCTGGGAAAGAAAAGAAGGAGGCACAGCCCCCTGGGAATGGAAGTCGGCCTCCACCCACCTACCACAACCACGCAGGCACCTGTTTACAGGTGTGTTTGTGTGGTCCTCCAAACCTCAAGAACCGTGGGGCCACAAGATGCTCAGAGACCAGGCTGCTCAGTGTTCCGCCCATTCTGGAGTGCCCCAACTGAATCTTACCCAGAACCCTGGGGCAGGCTATCAAAACAACGATGGAACAAAAGATCAGTGAGGCCCCCAGTTCAGTCTGAGGCTGTTGGACCATCACCTCAGATGGCATTCATTTTGTTGGTGAGACTAAGGCCTGGCAGGCCCTGGCTGATTCAGGACTGGCTTGGTCCTGGATCGCGCCTCCTGTCACTTGTCAGCGGGGCCGGGACGCTCCTTACCCAGGGAGCGCAGTGTCTCATAGTTCTCCCGCATCACGTCCCGGTAGAGTGCCCTCTGCCCTTCGCCCAGGAGCTGCCACTCCTCCTCGGAGAACCGCACTGCCAGGTCCTGGAAGGCCACGGACACCTGTGGGCACAATCTCGGGGGAGTTGGGGGTTCCCTCCCAGCGCCACCAGTCTCTCTGTGTCCCCAGGTATCCACCAGGAAGTGGGGAGCAGTGAGAGTATGGTGCGGGCCTGATGGGTGGGAGCAGGTGAAGGCAGGGCGGGAATGTGCTCAAGACACAGTGCTGGGGTTTGGACTGTGTCCCCAAAAATGTATGCTGAAGTCCCTCCCCTCGTCCCCCATGAACGTGGCCCTATTTGGAAACATGTTCCTCACAGATGTAGCTGAAGAGGAGCAATAGGGTCACACAGGGAGGAGAAGGTCAGGTGACAATGGATGCAGAGAATGAAATGACGCAGCCACAAGCCAAGGAAAAGGCAGGACCAGCAGAGGCTGTAGGAGATGGGAAGGATTGTCCCCTAGAGCCTTCAGAGGGAGCCCAGCCCCCCACCCCCGCCCCACCATCACCACCCTGGTTTTGGCTCCCTGGCACAGGGAGAGAATCCACCTGCTGGTAAAGCCTGCCTGGTGTGGTTCTTTGTCACAGCAACCCCCCAGGAGCCCTCACACTCTGTGACCCTCAGCCTGGGCCTAAGAAAAGGTCAACTCCAGGCTGGGAAGCCCAGCCAGCCCTAAAGTCACCATGCTGGAGAGTTACTGGAGGTAATAAGCAATCTTGGCCTTGAATGTGCAAGGCCCTGGGGTCCTATCACTACAACATTAAGACAAGATACACATAAAACAGGTAAGTCTGATAAGGAACCAAACACTCCATACTCTTAGTGGGGGATGACCCAACAGCCAGGAATCAAGTAAGCAAAATGTTTATGCGGCCCCTCCCAGCCCCACAAGGAAGAGAGCGAGAGAGAGAACACCTCAAACAGCTTGGCAAGTCTAGAGGAGGCAGATCCTCCTGTACCAGGACAGACAGACGGCTGTGTGACTGGGAATGAAGAAAACCAGCAGCCGATGCACCTGTACTGGTGGCCCTTGATCCTCAGACCCCAAATCCTATGGCCACAGTTCTACAGACCCTCTGGCCCAGCCAGGTCAGTGCTGGTGTCCAGCTGTTCTGCTGGACTCCAGGCCCATGCTGGGCTGAGCCTGCCCTCACTTCCCTGGCCGCGCTTGACCTCCAGGGCCACGGCCAGCCACAGTGACCCCCATGACCTTTTACCACCAAGCCCGTGCAGCCCGTGGGTACTATGCACTGCAGGAACCCATCCAGGCCTCCATGCCTTGGTCGCCACACTCCCCCATTCTGGCCCCCTCCCTGACCTCTCCACTCTTCACCCCTGTAGGCTTGCAGCCTGGTACGCTGTGGTCTACTCTGCAAGGAAGGGCTCTGAAGAGACCTGGGATCATCCTTGGACAGTATCCCCTGCTTTGTAAGACATGAGAAACATTCTGTCCTCACTTCTTTAAAAATCATCCCTACGTGGGCATTAAAATGGCGATCAGACCCTAGAAGATTACCTGCGTCTGAGAGGCATGCACTTAAAATTACAGCAAAAATGACCTTCGTGCAAATTAAGCAAACAGAATATCAATTATGGGAAGGGTCCCTCTGCTGTAGAAACAGATGCTAAACTCTTTGTAATTAAAATTATTGAACAAAATGAAAACATTCCTAATAACGCAAAGAAGTTAATCTACTGCCTTGTTTCATCAACTCAAGTCAGCAACTTTAAAAACCATCTCTGTGGACAGCCCCGGTGGCTCAGCGGTTTAGCGCCACCTTCAGCCCGGGGTATGATCCTGGAGACCTGGGATCGAGTCCCACATCGGGCTCCCTGCATGGAGCCTGCTTCTCCCTCTGCCTGTGTCTCTGCCTCTCTGTCTGTCATGAATAAATAAATACTATTTAAAAAAATAAAAACCATCGCTGCTAACCTTGGCATTGTCACTGATGGCATCTGCTCCCCACACACCTCTTACCTTCTGACAGCTGGCACCACCACATGGTCACAACTGCCCTCCACTCTCCTGCTGAATTGGTCAGGGCCCTGTCCACACACCTGGCTGGAGGCAGCCTATCCACAGACTACCTGCTTTCAGTCCAGAGGCTCCCAAATGCCCTCCCGCCCACTTGGCCAGCCAGCAGACCTTCTGGAAGTCCTCTCCACCCCGATAGGCCAAGTATAGTTGCTCCCTTTCAGGAACACATTCAGACACCCTCAAAAACATCTCTCAAAGAGCCATCCTCATTTTTCCTGGACTTTGGACAGATACAACATAGCCAATGGTAGGGTCTATGCAGAACAGCTAGCGGATCAGGCCTGAGGCCACTGTCCCTGCAAGGTTGGCCTTGGGCTACTGTTGGGGAACTTGGATTTCAGGAGGGTGGTTTACTGGGCCAACTATTTGCACAGCGTGGTTCATGCTGGGCATCTACTTTTGCTCTGGGACTCTGGTCTGTGTTAGGTGGAAATAGCCACATGACCAGCCACCAATGGAAACCCTGAGCGCTGAGTCTCTAGTGAGCTTCCCTGGTAGACAACATTTCTTTTCATTCATTTCTTTCTTCCTTTTTTTTTAAAGTAGGTAGGCTCCATGTTGGGCATGAACTCACAACCCGGACATTAAGAGTCACGTGCTCTATGGACTAAACCAGGTGCCTCCCTTAGTAGACCACCTTTCACACCAGCCATCACAACTCAGCCGGAAGAATTATGTACATCCCATGTGATTCCACTGGGAGAAGACTCTGGAAGCTCACACCTGGTCTCCTGTATATTTTGCCCAATGTGCCTTTACATTTTATTTTGCTTTGTGTCCTCTCACTGTAACAAATCACAGCTGTGAATATGAGTCTATGCTGAGTCTTGGGAGTCCTCCTCGTGAGGGACTTGGGCCCCAATACAGGGTCCCCTTATATTTCCTGACAAGACACAGACACTTAAGGGCTCAGAGTATGCCCCCACCTGGCAGGGGACCTCATGGCCCAGCCTTGTTCTAGGTTTGAAACCTCATTCCCCATTGCTCAAGCCACTCCCTTCCATCCCAGAGCTCATGGCCCACCTGCCTGGCTCTGCTCTCTGGTCTCTCTGCTCCTCCAAGATACACTCCCACTCTTCTCTCTCTCCTAGGCTGAGGAACGTCAGGGCTGATGGAGCAGGGGGACACCTCAGTCAGAAAGTCCTCATCTGCACAGTAGTCCCAGAACTTCAGACTTGTCCCAACTGGCTCAGTGTCAGAATGGGCACAAACACTGTCTTATTGGCTAACCACATGTGTTTTTGCTTGAACGTTTCGGTCACTATGTTTAAACATACATAGATGCTGTTGTGATGAGTACGTGCACATCCTTTAAAAGTAATACTGAACTGATTTTAAAATATTTGCAAACACTACAACTGAATGTACTAAGTATACAACTATGTAGGGTTCGGGGGAGTTTTCAACATTAAGGAAGAGGATCCCAGAGTCAGTGAACAAGGTTGGAACCCCCTATTTATCACCCCACTCACCCACTGCTCTGGAGGAGGAAAGGTGGGGAGGGGCAGGAAAGGGCCAGTGGGCTACAGTTATTCTGCTGTCTTTTGTTTGCCACACAAAAATTTATTAAACTCCCACTCTGGCCAATACACCAGAACAAAATAAGGTGTCCCCAGGACCCGGAAACTAGTCAAACCAACCCCACAGGAAAGATTAGCCATCTGCAGGAGGGGGCCCAAGCCACCGGCAGACATGTACAGTCTGGGTGCCCTACCAACATCAGGCTCTGTACCTTCGAAACAAGAGTTCTACCCAAAACACACCCCCAGGAGGCCAGTAAGAAGAGACCAGTCAGGGTGGCCTCAAAGCTCATTTCTTCTTTACCTTTTGGTAGCACAACACATGGCTGGTTCACCAGGTCCAAGTGAGCTCCAGGGAAGGTCATGCTGATATCAGCTACTGAGCATGGAGGATCTTCTTTCTACCAAGGCCACTTCCCCAGCCCGGGATATTAGCTGATGCTCTCCTGTGCCCTCTCTATGGGACATAGCTCATGTGAACTGAAGCCAGCCTGAACATCTCCCATCTGACAGTGACAGAGATCACGGGCATGTGGCTACTTCTCTGCAGGCAAGGTTTCCCTGACACATGCTATCCTACATGTGGCCCAGGTATGTGAGACACTCAGCCTACCTTGGCTCCACCTGCCTTTCCCTATCACCTCTAGCTTGAACACTCACAGGTTACTGGCACTCTGCTAGATACTGAGATGTGTCCTCACAGGCTCTATTGTCAAGGTACCCAAACATCAGAAGTGTGATCCTTCCTTTCCGAGCATTTCAGAGCTCTCGTTGATTAACAAGGCGGATCTCCACAGGCAGCTGGTCAGACCAGTTGGTAGAAAAATCACAGGGCCAAGTCTAGGATTGGGATCTCTGAACTGAGATCTTTTCTGCTCTGCTTAATTGTGACTATCACCAGTAATCTTGGTACACCTTAAGAAAACAAGCATCAAACATCTAATTTTAGAAATTATCATTACCCAGTAAAGTCTGTAGTGGCAGATCTTGAGTACAAAGAAATGTTCCTGTTGACACTGCTAAATGGCAGAGTCCAAACGGCACTGCTCTGGCTGGGGCGGGGAACATGGGAGGAAGGACCCAGCAGAGCCATGTGAATGTTCTGGGGAGCTAGTTTATCCCGAGATGTCAGCAGACAAGTTCTCTGTTTAACAAACGGAGTGAAAAATACTCTCTCCTCGGCCTTATCAGAAGCTTTTTAGAACATAATGACTGAAAAAATAAAAGTGCTTTTAGGTTCAAATGATTGACTTCACGTTCCTTTTAATTAGGTCTGACTTCTCTGCCCCATCCTTGATTTACTAAATCATCAGTAAGCCCAGAAATCTAGGTTTTCAAGCCTCCTACGACTCTGACAAATTCTTAGTTCAGAGCCACAGGCCAGGGGAGCACTGCAGCCCTGTCACAGGCTGGAGGCCTGCCCAGCCCTGCTGGAAATGAAACATATGCTGGGGCACAGACCCCTGAAAACAGGCTTGGCCCTCCTTCTTCCCAGTAGCCAGCTCTCAAATGCTGTGCATTTGTGAACCAGAAATCAGACAACTGCCTAGAACTTTAAAGGGAGGGATCTTTTTTTTTCTTTTTAGATTTTATTTATTTATTCATGAGACACACAAAGAGAGGCAGAGACATAGGCAGAGAGAGAAAGCAGGCTCCTCCCAGGGAGCCTGATGCGGGATTTGATCTCAGGATCCCGGGATCATGCCCTGAGCGGAAGGCAGACACTCAAACGCTGAGCCACCCAGGTGTCCTGGGGCAGGGATCATTTAATGCTGATTTCCACCCAAAACAGGATGGCTCTTCAATTCCTCCTTGAAGAGAATTTCTCCTTCAGTAATGGGTGGCTCACCACATTCCCAGCAGCTGGTCCTATCACTGGCCCAATGTGGCATTTAAATCCTGGATGTAGGGGTGCCTGGGTGGCTCAGTTGATGAAGCATCTGCCTGCAGCTCAGGTCATGATCCCAGAGTCCTGGGATCAGCAGGGAATCTGCTTCTCCCTCTCCCTCTGGCCATCCCCCCTGCTTGTGTGCACTCGGTCTCTCTCTCTCTCTAAAATAAATAAATAAATAAAATCTTAAAAAAGAAGTGCTGGACACACAGATGAGCTACTGCATGGGAGTTAGGGCTGGACTTCAGGAACCAGACTGCTAGAGTTCCAATCCCTGCTTTGCTCCATATTAGCTATGGGACCTTGCTAAACTACTTAACCCACTTGGGCCTCGGTGAACTCATTTATAAAATCAGGATCATAATGACCTACAGCACAGGGATGTTGTGAAAAGTAAGTGAATCAACATAGGAAAAGAGGCTAGAACAAATACTGGGATGGACTAAGGGCTATTAGTGTTACATGGTCAAATCTGTCTGCTTGACGTCCACCTGCAGGTCAGAGCCTGCCACCTCCAGCTACACAGAATGGGCTCTTCAGCACACACTACTCCTGACTTTGCCTCTTTATCTCCTGGCTAAATATACTTTAGACAGCTGGAAGAGATGGATTCCAGGTCTTTCACCATCTTAGCATCAAGACAAATTCTCCAAAACAAAGTTCTTATGAAATGGAAATGGGAACTGACTATGGCCAGAATAGGTGGTTCAATCAATGGCCTCCCTCTGCCCAGGAAAGGTGGAGGACAAGTGGGGAGTATGCTTGCCTTAGAGGATGTTGTCTTGCAGTCTGGATCCACTGTCCTCCCTGGGCCCTACTTCAACTCCTTTGGGCTTTCAGGTCTGCCTCCCTCCCTCAACCAACAGGAGAAAAGCTTTCTGGATTGACCCAGGGCTGTTGTTAACTGTGCAGCCTCTGAGCTCACTGCCACCATGCTGTTCCTCCTAAAACATTCCTCCTTACCCTGTCACTAGCCCAACAAGAAAACCACAGCTTTGGTGCCCACAGGACCTGTCCATCTTTCCACACTCCTTCCCAGCCTAGATCAAATCCCCCAGCGTGCCTCAAGTTTGGGTTCCCAGTCTGGACCCTGCACCCTGCTGCTCCCACTTATGGGCTGTGCTCACACATCCCTGGCCTTTGGGGAGTCACACTGGACAGGAAGACAAGAGGCCTTCCCTGTAACTCTCTCTCTGTTATCTACCAATCCCCAAAGCCACTCCTACCTACCTTCTCTGTGAGGCTACACAGTGTGAGGATGCATCCTACTCGGAATATCAGATCTGAAGGACTGGTGGTCCAAATCCCTCGTTTCGTAGAAGAGGAAATTGCAGGAGAGCTTAGCACAGGACCAGTGGGCATACCCGAGCAAGGGTATCCTTGGGCTGCTTTGCTGCACAGCCAATGCTGCAAGGAAGGCCGCCCCTGCTCCCACAACATCCACTTTTCCTGGTTTCTCTCCCGATTGCAGGCCATGAATGACTGGAGGTTCTGGCTGCAGGCGGCTAGGTCTGGCCACAGAATGTCCCAGCCCGCTATCCCAATACCCACCCACCTCCAAACCATGGAGTCTACAATTGGCTGAGGATGGCCCAAGTTCATGGCCACCAAAATTACAGAACTGGCTCCAGGCGTCCACCCAGAGGAACTGCAACAACTCCCCATTGGTATCATCATGTTTTCCTGGCATCTCCCCAGTCCCGCACACAACTCGCCCAACTCGTGACAGATGTGGCTCTTCCTCCAGCTCTAGAATCTACAACCTGGGAGTTTGTTTCATGTCCCCTCCCCCAAGGATCCAGGATCCTACCCAGAATAAAAGCATCAGATTTACGCCTTCCCCTGAGGCCTTGATGCCCACGGCTCCCAGGATAACTAATAATTAAAAGAAGCCAGGCCGAGGGAGGGCGACGCGTAACCCCAAGGAACGAGTTTCCGCAGGTGGAGACAGGCTCCGCGCACAGGGCACTGGGGGTCAAGGGCTGGGGAGGGCGCCGGGGGTCGTCCGAGGACCTAGACTCCTGCGCACCAGGCCCGTCGGGCCGAGCGCAGCCCGATACCACAGTTGGTGGATGCCGGGGTCTTTGCCCCCCCGCCGGGGGACGGCTCCACGCCGCGCCCAGCTGACCCGCCGAGGCGTGGGTCGGTCCGTCTGTCCTCCGGTTCGCCTTACCTGGCGCGCCATCCCGGGACTCAGCCTCCGCGCTCAGCTTCCGGCGCGGCCCGCGGCGCCCGCTCCCCGGCCGCAGACTGTGCCGCGACCCTAAGCGACAGCGGCGACCGAGGTCAGCGCGGGACGAAGCACGGCTGCGGCCACGGGCAGCGGGGGAGAGGCGAGGCTGGGCACGGCGCGGCCGCCGGAGGCCCCCACTGCAGGAGGGGTGGTCCGGCTTCCGCCCGGAGACCCCCGGCCTCGGCGGCCCGCTGGGCGCAGGCGCGAACTACACTTCCCAGAGGGCGCCGTGGCGCGGGCCGGGGGGCGGAGCCGGGGCCGTCTCCCCGAAGCCTCCTCCCCACCTGCTTCTCTCAGGACCCCAGGAAACTGCGGGGAGGGGCTCCGCGCCGGGTCCCGCCTGGTGGCCAGCTTGCGGGTGTGTTTGTCCGAGGTACGCATCCGTCCGTCATCATCCATCCATCACCCATGCGTGCATCCAACAGTTAGTGAGCGCATCCTCTGTGCCAGGTGCGGATGCTCAGATGAAGCGGGACCCGCCTCTCCCAGAGATCACATCCCGTAAACCAACCGTTTCCGAGGCCAAGGGGAGGTGTGTGTGTTGGGGGAGGGGGCGGGGGGGCTGCAGGGCGGACGGCGCGGCCCCGCGGTCTGCGGTGGGTGCCAGACCCCCGCACATCCAGATCTGCCACCCAGACTTGTGCCCCTCGCTCACCAGAGCATTGAGCCCGGTCATGACATCTCGTGTGACCAATTGCTGGTCGATTTGGTTGATTTAGGTGACCCCAGAAGCTCCTGGAACGTAAGAGGGCCTCAAATAAGTGTGTGATGAGTGAACAAAGCATGAGCCCCTTCACTTCCTGGCCAGGACGCGGCGGGCTGGCGGTGGGGGGCAGGTCCGCCGAGGACTGGGAGCCTCGTCCCGTCTCTGGAGGACCACCCCCTGTTGGAACAGCTCAGAGAAGGTGGGCGTGTGGAGCTCACCCCGCTCTGTGAGACAGAAGCAGGGGTGCAGCGAGGCGGAGAGGCCCGCCGCGGGGGGAGCCCGCTGCCCCCCATTTCCCTGCCCCGTAGGTTCTCTTCCTCTGGAATATTTGGGGAAAGAGAATTTCTCGCCCAGAAGTCTCAGTGCTGTTCCCGGAAGCAGCTCTGGCCCCCCGTAGGTCTCTCCTGGCCTTGCTACTGGTCACCTCCCGGAACTCTGGGGTACAGGGTTGTCATCCTTGGCCTGGCCTCCACGGAAAGGCGTGAGAGGAGACCACTCTCAGTTCCTGCCCAGCTTCACCCCCGGGCCAGGCCCCCTCCTTCATACCTAAAGAATCCCTGGCACAGGACCCGTGTGTGTGTGTGTGTGTGTGTGTGTGTGTGTGTGTGTGTGTGAACCGGGTGTAGGAGGATGTGAAGATGTCACAAGCTTCTCACTGCTTGGAAAAGGAAAGCTTAAGTTCAGCATCTGATCTCAGGATCCCTAAAGGACATAGAGCCAGTGGTAAGCCCCTTGCCTGTGCTGTGTGACCCACGTTCCTGCTGAGGTAGACTTCCTCCTAGTAGCCAATGTCACCCTTCTCCCAGAGCCTGCCTGCACCCCACCCTCCATCTCAGGATCCCTAAAGCTTTAAAATCACTTAATTTAGAAAAAAGTAATGCCTCTACCCAAGACACACCTTTACTGCTGCATGTAGAATCTTGACACCTCTTTGACTCAACCTCACCCTATCTAAGTAGGCTTAGACCCTGCTTGTAGACTCTGGCTCAGCCATTCCTAATATTAATTCACCAACATCCAATTTGCTGAATGACCAGTTTGCCAAAACTCAATTTGCTGAGTGGCCAATTCTCCCCATGATTGAGAAACCTTCCTATCCCTCTACCCCCAAAGTTTTATTAGTACCTCTGACCCTATTCCTGCATCACCCCTGTCTCTGTATCCGCATCGCAAGATGATTGTGGAGAACTGTCCTAAATTCCATTTAAAGTGTTTATGTGGCAGTTCTGGACACGGACAACGGTAGGAGTGCAGATGGAACAGATTTTTTTTTAATTCTCAATAATTCAGATGGGTTTGGAGCAAATCAATAATCAGTGGTTTCATTTTCATCATATTTGGCTTTTGGCTACCTGGCTATTCTGTGAATTGATTTTTGGTGAATAAGCCAGCTAAAGTTTTCCCAAATAAATTGGCTAGCTTCCTTTTATAGATAAATGGTACTGTCCACTGCTCCATGTGAAAATGGCTGCAATTTTAAAATATTTTCTATTTTTCATTATTTCTTTTTCTACCCATGAGGTTATTTAAAAGTACTTTTTAGTTTCAAAATGTATGGGTCCTTTTTAGAGTTATCTTTTTGTTATTGAGTTTTACCTTGTACTAAGAGAATGTGGTATATAATGTCACTTTTTGTTTAGGATTTTCTGAGACTTGCTTTGTAATCAAGTATGTAATAAATGTTTGAAACTTTGCTTTGAATGAGCATGTGTATTCTAATGTTGGCTGTAGGGATCTAGTTAGGTCTATTAAATCAAATTTATTGATTGTGTTATTTGTGTCCTCTCCATCTTATCATTTTATGCCTTTTGATGTATCAGTTACTAAGAAAGATGTATTAAAATATATTAATGTTGTGGATTTGTCCATTTCTTCCTGTATTTCTGACAATTTTTGCCTTATATATTTTGACACTGTGAATACAAGTACAGAATTGTATTTTTCTGAGAAAGTTCATTTTATTATTATAAAGCAACAGTCTTTGCCCTAGGAATACCTTTAGTCTATAATTCATTTTATCTGATATCAATATAGCTAAACTAACTTTATTTTGGTCAGTATTCATTTGGTGTATATTTTCCCAACTTTTCACTTTCAAACTTTTTATTTATGTTTCAGGAGAGCATTTTCTAAGACCATATAGCTAGAGTTTGTTGTTGAATCCAGAATGACAATTTCTGTCTCAATTGGCAAATAGTCCAGTTGTATTTATTGTGATTAGTAATATATTTTTATTCATTTCTACCATCGTTTTTGTGCTTTCTATTTATTCTGATGTTTTCCTATGCCTTTCTTTCCACTCTTCTATTCGATTGATCACTTTTTCTTTATACACCTTTGAGGAATTCACCTTGATTCACATCTTTCTACTAATTTGAAAACTATTTAATTTAGTCTTCCTTTTCTATATATCTAGGGATAGCTCTTTAAATTTTTACACACACATCTGATTTGATATAGTCTAACAATAATTAGTATTTCCACCCTCTTTCCACACAAAAGAAGGATTTCAATGTATTAGTTCAATCACATCATTCCCCTGTCTTCTGTGTAATTGTTCTCTATGGTTAAATATTATTTTTAAGCCCTCCTCAGCTCTTTTTTTTTTTTTTTGTCTTGTATAATTGGTGCTGTTTGGATTTACCAATGTGCTCACTAGTATCTTTGTTCACTGTTTTTCCTCTTGCCTCTTTCCCCTTCCTTTTGGGTTCAGTGTTCTTCTTTTGGAATTACAAGTTTTAAAGGTTCTTCCAGCAAGGATATCTTAGAAGTAAATTATTTCAGCTATATTTCTGTCGCTTTTGACTGATAGTTGAACTGAGTAGAGAATTCTAACTTATGGTCTTTCACTCAGAATACTTTATTCCATTGTCCACCAACCATCATTGCTTCTGTTGAAAAGTCTGCTGTCATTCTAATTATGCCATCATTGTACCTGATGTGTCTTTTCTATTTAGCTGTTTTTAAGATCATCCCTTTGGGGACGCCTGGGTGGCTCAGCTGTTGAGCGTCTGCCTTTGGCTCAGGATGTGATCCCAGGGTCCAGGGATCGAGTCCTGCATCAGGCTCCCTGCGGGGAGCCTGCTTCTCCCTCTGCCTGTGTCTCTGCCTCTCTCTGTGTCTCTCATGAATAAATAAATAAACTCTTAATAAGAAAGATCAGCCCTTTGTCTATGGTATTATGAAGACACTGCAATGGGCCTAGGTGTGGCTTTATCTCTTTTGGGATTCATTCCTTAAATCCGAGGTCTTTGTACAAGCCTGGAAATTTCTCAGCTATTATATATTTTAATGTTGCTTCTCCCTTGTTATGTTTTATACTTGTAGAATTCATATTTGACATTTATCAGAACTCTATTCTAGTCTTAGCCACTCTTTTTTGTTTTGCATTTTTTTTTACACATTTGCATTTCATTCCTGGAATTTTTAAAAGATTTATATTCTATTTCATTTACAAATCTCTCATCTTTCTGTCTAATCTGCTATTATACTATTAATTTCAGTGATTGTATTTTTCATTTTATATGTATCTGCTTCATATTTTTGAAAGTCATATATTCTCATACATTCAATTTCCTATGACTTTAATAATTTTGACCACACTTACTTCATAGTATCTATATGGTAATTCTCCTGTCTGACATTCTTTATTGTGTCTGGTGGTCTTCACTCATGGTTGGCTGATTCCTTGTTTACTTTATTATTTTTAATTGTGAACCCACTTTAAGACAGGTTTCATCCATGGGAATTCTGTGTGGCCTGACTTGCAGATGTGCCCTTCAGAGTTTGTGTCTGCTTCTCCACAATCATTGTTAGCCTGGGCACACTTTTTATGTCAACTTTTAGCTTGGGGAATTTCTGAACCATGCAGGTAGCATAAACTCAAAGTTCTAACAAGTATAGATCTGTGGTTATGAATTTTCAGGGGAGATTCCCTTCCTCCCTGAGAAGAGAAAGACCTCTTGTCTGTTTGTGCTGGTATTTTACTAGCCCACCCTTCTACTAATGGTGTGGCTCTCTGGGAATATGACTTTACTTGCAAGAGGGGTGTTTCAGATCTAGACCTAATCTGGATCCACATGGCTCTTAAAACTCATCACCTCAGCTGTCCCACCATAACCACAGGCATTCTTGGGGTTAAGACTTTAGTTTATTCCCCAATCAAGATATCTTTTATTGTCATGAGAGCTCATCTATACCTGTGATTGGATATTTGTTTGACAGCATTTGATAAAGTGATATTTTATCTTTCACTTCTGGGTGTTTTGAGGTAGAAGGAGTTTTAGATTATCTAATCTAACAGATTTCTGTAACAGAAATCTTTTTATTTTAAAATGACCCTCTCTTTTGTCTAGCAATCCTTATCATACACTTGACCATTTCTTCATTTGACTGTTTTACCCACCACAGACAGTTCTTCCCAACTATGTCTTTCCTGTGTCTGGCATTGAGTGGGAATCAAAAATGTCTTGAGTGAATGGATGATTCTAGATAAACAGGTGGATGTCAGCCACTGCTTTGATGTCAGGAAGCATTGTGAGGATGGAGTAGGGGCCAAAGAGCCCATCCATGCCTCTTTGGGGGAAGATGGATTAGAAACAGTGGTGTGGTTCGCACCAGAGAGTCACTTGTTAGCATATCTTCTTCATCCCATGTTCGAAGATCTTATGTTTGTAGCTTGAAATTGGTCACAGTGAGATTATTTGTACCATGAAACTGGAAAACACTAAAAATAAAAAATACCCTCCACCAAGAGCTGGTTGTTAAATATTTACCAGCATATCACTGATGTAGAACAATAAAAACATGTAGAAAAAGTACGCCTATGTAGAACAAGACCCATGGTAAGTGAAATATGAAGTCAAAGTTGGAGGAATCTATCACTGTGGGGCTGTGGTGTTCGGTGACAGGGTTTTAAGGTACCCTTGACTTTTTTTTTTTTTTTCCAGATTTGGGAAGTCTCAATATCCCCAGGCTCAGTATTAGGGAAAGGAGCTGAATCTTTAGTACCAGCTTCCCTGAACAAAAGTGGGAAATGGCAGGGGGCACCTGGATTTGAACCAGGGACCTCTTGATCTGCAGTCAAATGCTCTACCCCTGAGCTATACCCCCTGATGTAGGTGTGGGCCTAAGTAATACCTTTAACCTGTGCAGCCACACCCAACACCTATAAATTTTTGTCATAAATGTTCATTGGCTGGGCCTCCTGGAAGCTGCCAAGACTACCTCACCACAATTTTACCTCTCTGATGCAAAATGAGCAAAAGCCTCCCCCCCTCCCTGTAGCTGCCTCCCTGCTTTTTTCTAGAAGAGCACTGATCCCAACATTTAAAGCTGGAAGGGTCTTCAGAGTCACTAGTCTGTGCCATTCACAGCGAACATCTGAATGCAGATATTCAGGATTACTAGTCTTCCACCACACAAAGCCCTCTATTGATAGGATCAGAACCTAAATCCACTCTTTCTGACTTTATTGAACCAATGATTCTCTTAACTTCTTCACATCCCTATCTTCCATCAGTCAAAAAATGTAAAGGCCACACAATTGGAGCCATCTGAATAGATTTATACAAACCTGAAGACCAGCAGAGGGACTAGAATGCAGGCTTCTAGAGCATGAATATGCCACACAGCTCAAAGACCACAAGGGGAAAGCTAATGGAGGACACCAGGATTTGACTTGGTGCATGGACTACATTGGGCCAGTCTCAGATTTTTGTACTTAGGAATCATCTCAGGAGCTTGTCAAACATGCAGATATGATCTGGGGTTAGGAACAAACTCCTTATGGAAAGTCAGGAGACCCTCTTTGAGAAACACTGTCCGCAGAACCATCATGGCTTCCTTTTGTACCACCTGGAGAAAGACTCAGGTACTGAAACACCCAAGAAAGGAATGGGTTCGGAATTGGAGCACCCCCTCCAGGATCAATCAGGATTAAAACCAAAGACGATGGTCAAACTGCTTGTCATCTGAACTCTGCCCTAGATCAGTGTTTCTTAATTTTAAGGTGCCTCAGAATCATTTGGAGGGCTTGTTAAAACTAAGATGGCTGGGCTCCACCCCTAAAAGTTTGTAAGGACAAGGTCTCAAGTAATCCTGGGGCCTCACCTTGAGAAGCACCACTCTAGACCTCTACACATCTGCAGCCACAGCCAGGGCACCTGTTCACCGGTGCCTCTTCTGCATGGTCACCAGGCACTGATGCCTTCACTCCACCAAAGACAGTGTCCTGAGGTCCCTCTCCCCTTTCTCCTAGTGCCTACCTGGGACCACTGGGATGCTCTCAGTTGTTAGTCAGTCACCTTCTCACTTTGCCATTTAGGAAACCAACACCCAAGAAGCCTTCCACCCCTCACCAATATGGGGAGAACTTGTTCAAGCAAGTAAAGCCAGAGATGCACCTGTTTTGTTTGGAGCAGCCCAGTGTGAGTTCAAAAGCTGAATTCATCTCAGAAAAGTCAGGCTTGAGGGGATTGGTTGTAGAATTATTCCTATTTACAAATGAAATAGAAGGCGAGAAGGTATCCTTGGCCCCACAAAGGAAAGTATCCAGGTGAGAACATGGAAATGTGGAGTTCTCCAGAGATGCATCCGAACATCCTTGTCCTTGGAGATTTCCTTAACAGAAATTTGCTTTTATTCTTAACTTGCTGTTTTGTTTAGTTTTGTTTTGTTTTTAAGCCATGAATTGTGAGGGAGACAGATAATTAACAAAAATCTGTATTACTATAATGCAGGTCGTAATGGGGACTGCGAGGAAAACAGAGCAAAGCAAGGGGATAGAAATGACAGGGTGCAATTTAGACAGAGCCACCAGAGGAGGCCTAACTGATGAGCTAATGGCAAGCAGAGCCCTGAGTGCAGGGGAGAAGCACCGGACGGCTCTGAAGTGGCACCCTTGGAGGAACACTGAAGATCAGTGTGGCTGGAGGCAAAAAGGGAAGGAGTTAGGGGAGGAAGCAGCCAGGGCCAGCTCCTATAGATCCTGTAGGCTGCAGCATGGACTGAGATTTTGCTCTCAGGGGAGCAAGACTACCAAGCCGATCGGGAAACATTTCCTGACTCATGTCTGAAATACACATAGGGGAAAACCTGTCAGGAGAGTATGATAACAGGTCACATGGGCCTGGACCAAAAGTCATGGTAGTGGGCCACGGGAACTGCTCAGATGCACACACGTCTGACACCAAAGCCGACAGGACTTGCTGCTGGCTTTGGATGCAAAAGATAGAGGTGACCTGGCAGGTATTTGGCCTGAGTTACTGGGAGAATCATACCACTTAGGTGGGCAATGCAGGTGGAGTGGGGAGCTGGCCTGGGTGAGAACTAATAATTCTCTTTCTCCCATATTCTGTTTGAAAGGCCTAGTAGATCTCTGAATGAAGATATCAAGTATGAGGTCCTGGCTCAGAGAGGAGGCTGCAGGGCTCACTGGCTCATCCATGTGCATTTCAAGTCTCTTCCCCACACGATTCAGCTGTGGATTTAATGAGATTCTGCTTTCTGATCTTGTACATCTCAAATGTCCTTTCTTTGCCCTTTTTTTTTTTTTTTTTAATATGATAGTCACACACAGAGAGAGAGAGAGAGAGGCAGAGACACAGGCAGAGGGAGAAGCAGGCTCCATGCTCCGGGAGCCTGACGTGGGATTCGATCCCGTGTCTCCAGGATCGCGCCCTGGGCCAAAGGCAGGCGCTAAACCGCTGCACCACCCAGGGTTTGCCTTTATGCTTAAATATTATTTTCCCTGGGTTCAGAATTCTAGGTTGGAAGTTGTTTTTCTTCATATGTAAAAAAATACTTATTTTATAATAATAGAAAATATCAATAAAGACAACTATATTATTCAATTATTCATATCACCAAAGTGTCAAAAGTTTTTTAATTTCAAAATGCCATGGTTCAAGGGTCTACACAGCAGAAAGGTTATGTACATCGGTGCTTAATACTTTGAATTATAATTCTCAACTACAACTTATTTTTTTTAAATAACACAGTAAAGGAAGGAATTACATGATTTAGAAAATATGCATTTTAAACAATCCTGAATAACTATGACTATCCTGGGTTTAATGTGAGAATATTTAGGTCAACACACAATGCAAACAGTACATTTGAGGCTGTGGCGATTTGAGATATACTTTGAGTTTTTTACTTTGGGGAAAAATGTGTGTGTGTATGTGAGGTTCCTACTAAAATATAAATCTGCCTGTTAGATCGCTTTAATTTTACATTATATGGGGTTTTTTACTTAAATATACAATTTTAAAAATAAGAATGTTTTCCTGATAATAAAGCAACAAAGATGGTATAGATCACCGGACAAGATGGATGAATAACTAATTGCGCATAGAAGAAAAACAAAACAAAACAAAACCAGCCCAGCTGAAACATAGCCTGTAGAGGAGTCGGTAGAGGAGGCTGATGACCAGAAGCATGCAGTTCCGCAGATTTCCTGAGAATGAATGGCAGTTAGTGTACTGGACACTGGGGTAGTGCAACCTTAGTGAAAAGAAGCAAGTTAGGAAACTCTAGCGGCTGTGGGGGTATAGCTCAGGGGCAGAGCATTTGACTGCAGATCAACAGGTCCCCGGTTCAAGTCCGGGTGCCCCCTGTCGGTTTTCTTTCCTGGTCATTGTGAATGACCTGAGTGATTTCACTCCGTCTATTATTAGGTGGATTTTAAAGTTGGGCTGGCTCCCTCTTGAAGGGCTCCGCGGACAGAAAGTGCGAGAGGGTGAAAAGGTGGAAAGGCCACCTTGTTAAGAATTGGAGGTTTTGTGGTGACCCTCTGACCGGCGAGCGTGCTTGGGGAGTTCCCTTCTCTAAGGAGGGAGCGGCAGTTAGGGGTGCGTGCGGGAGCCGCGCGGGGGCGCTGCTCGTGAGCACCGGCCCTGGGTCTCAGCCCCCACCCGCTGGGCACTCTGTTAATGGAGGCCCGGGAAGGGGGGAGGGCATTTGTATTGTAAAACCGAGGCGCCCTCTCTCTCCCCTTCCTCCAGCAGCCCCCCCAACCCCGCTGCGCCGCTAGATAATCTGACAGGTGCATTGGGGAAGGTCTAGGCCTGATGATTCCAAACGTGTTTGGTTCTCAAAGCCGGTGGCCTGGGCAGGGGCCTGAGAAGCTGCCAGGTGCAGACGGAGGCCTAGAAGGAAAGGGTCTCCGCCCCACCCCAAGTGTCAGGCAAGCCCACGGAAGACGTGGGCGACTTGCTGTGTTGGATTCTGGATATTGCTGCGGGGGGCGGGGGGAACAGCGCTCAGGCTCCTAGGGGAGTAGTTGGAACATAGATCAGGTGGTCTCGGAAACATCATCCATTGAGCCCTCACATGCTGTCATTACAAATACGTATGTTTGTAGACTTTATTTCTTAGAGCAGTATAAGGTTTACACTACCCAGAGTAGAAAATACATAGAGTTCCCCTATTCCCTCTTACCTAGTCCCACCCCCACCCACAGGTTTCCAGTCGTTAACATCTTGCAGGTGTGGTACATTTGTTAAAATTGATGGACGAATATCTATCCGTTATCATTAACTGATACCTATAGTTTACATCAACGTTCCTACTGTTTTATGGGTTTTGACAAATGCATGACGTCATGTATCCACAATTACCTAGCTTCATAGGGATAGTCCCACTGTTCTAAAAATTCCATCTGCTATTCCTAGTCATTCCTCTTCCCTCCCGCCAACCCCTGGCAAACACCAATCTTTCACTGACCCTAGTTTTGCCTTCCCCAGAATGTCACAGTTAGAAGCATACTATATGTAGCCTTTCAGGATCAATGTTTCACTTAGCTATAGGCATTTCAGGTCCCTCCATATCGTTTTGTGGCCTGATAGCTCATTTCTTTTTGTGGCTGAAAAATATTCCATGGTATGGACCTGCCATCTTTATTTAGACTTGTTGGCATTCCAGATAACCACATCTTTCTGCAAGAAGGGAGGAGAGAAATTAAGAGTACACTAATTTTGACAAGCACTGAGTAACATATGAAAGTGCTGAATCCCTACACTGTACACCAGAAACTAATATAATGCTGTATGTTAACTACATTGGAATTTCAAAGAAGAAGAAAAAGGAGGAGGAGGAGGAGGAGGAAGAAGAAGAAGAAGAAGAAGAAGAAGAAGAAGAAGAAGAAGAAGAAGAAGAAGAAGGAGAAGAAGAAGAAGAAGAAAAGATGGAGGAGGATGAGGAAGTGGGGGAGGAGGAGAAAGAGGGGGATGAGAAGAAGGAGAAGATGAAAAAGAAGAGGAGGAGGAGGAGGAAGAGAAGAGGCAGATTAGGCCACAAGGCAAGTCCCTGGCAAGGCTATACAATTTCCCCCAGTCCCTATTCTGGCTTTGATCCATAATCATCTCCATACTGGTGGTAGGCATATGCAACTATCTTTCTTACACCTTCAACATTTGAAATTCCTTTCCACTTGGGGGGCGGAGTGTCCACCACTGTGCATGGCTGGTGGAAACCAGGACCTACCTCCACTACAACAGGCAAAAGTAGCAGACTTTGCCCTCCCACCAACCCCAGCCGTGCCCTAAGCTTCGCCAATCACATGCACAGGTTAAGACTCGGAACATGGCACAAGGTACACACAGGCAGGAAGAGGCTGGAATCTATTCCAGGGGAGCCAGAGCTCTGGCATGGACAGTCGGGCTGATGGCTGCACCCTGTGCAGTGGGGGCATTACCAGCCCCCTCAACCAGGAATCTGTTTGGGGGCAAATGATTCTGACCCGGCTGCCCTTTAATTCTGCCCATTTTCAGAGTATACCTCCTGAGGGTTCTGAGATTTTTGTCATTGTCCCGGCATTTCCTTATTTGCTTCAATTAGCCACTATCTGTTACTATTACTGGGACAGAATGCTGGCTGTGTGAAAATTAATCCTAGAAGTCAGGTGAGGGAAGTGAGGGGACCATGGCGTTGGTTATCTGGCCTTGTTGGGGTGAAAACTGGGAACATCTGGCCAGTTATTCAGGATTTGGAACCTGGCTGTCATTGACATACCATGACCAAGCAGGAAAGTTGAATATTGCCTGGGTCCCCTGGAATGAAGTACCCAGTGAGGGCCAAGCCCTGCTCTAGTAAGTTACCACAGAACACCAGGAAGCAACCTACAGTAGAGTGGCTAAGGGACTCAGACAAAGAAAATGAAGCTCAAATATGTAAAGGCTCTCCTCTAGTCAGCGCTGAGTGCAGACAGCCTTGTCTCTTACCTCTGAATCACTGAAAAAGCCTCCAAGCCAAAGCAGGGTGTGATCTTACAATGCCAGTTAAATGCACAGCATCATTGTGCCATGCGTGACAGATAGGACACTAATCAGCAAAAAGTGGGATCATCCCACCCACTTAGCACTTATTCAGTGGACTCAGAAACAAAGGTGAAAACATCAGGCATGGAGGCTAGAACCAGCTCCGGCAGATGGATATCACCTCACCTGGGGAACCTAGCCAGGCTGGGCAAAGGGCCCCCACATTCCAGTTACATCCTCTAAGGAAAGGATGGTGTTGTGTAGGTGGCTAGTAACCAGCAACATGGGAGCAGGTGGATTGTAGTAGAAATATCATGGATGGGCACTGCTTTATTCTCACCAGAATACTGATTTTGAGTTTACGTTGTGTTTTTGAGGTAAAACATGTTACCTGTGTAGCGCAGTAATAATAGATGTGAGCTGCAGAGCAATGAGAAAAGGATCTCCACTCGTCTACTCTATCTTCCATCTCATGGTTCAGTGTCCTCTGTGGTCTCTGGAAGGTGAATCTGGCCAGTCTCTGATACCATGTAACATACCCCTTAGGTGATGCACTGATGCTTTTTAGGAAGGACTGATGTGTGTTCCCAGTATATGAATGGAGGTCTGCAAGCAGGGAGGGCGGGAGGGTGGGGGGACCTGCAGGGCCTGGGCTCTCCTGCTGGGCAACAGAAGAAAGAGATCTCTGATCATGAAGCAGGGACCCTGGGGCCCCCAAACAGCAGCCTTCAGGCCTGCCCTAGCTTCCTCCCTTGTGCGGTGGAAGGATTCAGGGGCTCCTGCCTTTCTGGGGCTGTCTCTCGGAGGTCACACGCGCCCCTAGGGGACTGTCCCAAGAGGGGACGGGTTTTGGAGCCAGGGGAAGAAGTGCGGAACAGGCTGGAGTGCCAGCAGGGGTAAGGCTGGGGAGGATGGCCAGAGCAGACGGAGGAGGGAGGAGGGAGGAGGGAGGAGGGAGGAGGGAGGGGAGGAAGGATGGGGCGGGGTCAGCAGAGCCTGGTGCCTCCTGCAGCTCAGGTGTGGCTGGAGTGGAAAGCGCCTATCAGAGGAGCGAGGGGTCTCTGCGGGAAGGAGAAGGCGGCCTCGTGGGAACAGGGTGGCCTCTGGTGAGTCTGGAGGGCCTGCGGGTGTCACAGGCTTGCTAGCAACGAGGAGAACGTCCGAGGTGCTGTGGAATGCCTGGGTGTGGCGTCACGGTGAAGTAATGTACAGAGCACCCAACCCAGCGTCAGGGGGTATAGCTCAGGGGCAGAGCATTTGACTGCAGATCAAGAGGTCCCCGGTTCAAATCCGGGTGCCCCCTGCTGGAGCTTTGCTTTATTGCCGAACACAGAGGATGGCTTCCCAGATGCCCCACTCTCTTGAATGTCGTCAGGTGCCCTCCCCGCCACTTTTCCCCACACCCTGGCGTCTCAGGTGTCTTTTCTCCCCGGCATATTGAAGTTTGGTAGGTCTACCTCTTAGCTGCAATTCACCCCTCGGTTTCCATTCACCTCTCAGTTTCCGTTGCCTTTGCTTCGTGACTCTTCCGTTTCTCCCCCAGACGTGTGCTCTGCACCCCCTTGCTCTGGGCTAGGCCATAGGTACCAGTCTGGACCGACCCGGAGACAAAACCCACACAGTAACGTAAGTGGGAAGTTTAATATAACGAAATATTGTGTTATGAAAAGAGTAACTACAAAAGTGCAAAACAAACTCCAGTTATCCCGGGGGAGAGGGACTCAAAGGACAAATCTGGAAAGGGGACCCCTCTACAAAGCTGCGATTAGACCCGGGGGGTGGCGGGGAGGTTTGGTTGCAGCCCACTCGCCAGGTTGCCGCAGCCTGCCCTGTTCACTGTCCCCGGGCGAGCGAACCTCTTGGGCACAGGAGAGCCGCTTGGACGTGTGAGGTCTGGAGCGTGCAGCATCTGCACCCGGAGGGCTCGGGGACTAAACCTCGGAGCCGCAGATGCAAGCGGGGTTGGCCTGCGCACGCAGGTGGCAGTTGCTTACGGGGAGTTGGGGCGGTGGTGGCCTGCCCGGCTGTGGATGGAAGATCGCCATGGAACTTCATTCTCTGGGTGCCTGGTGGGCCCTCACACACCCACACCTCTGACCAGCCATGCAGCAGAGACCAAGGGGAAGGAAAAAAAAAAAAACCCACCAACAACACTTGGCAGAAATTAGGGAGACAATCCCCTTTTCTCCTGCGACATCCCTCTACTGACAGCTGCGCCCTCTACTGACAGCTGTTATTATTGCGCTCACTTGCAGGAGAAATGCTTGGAGAAGCCGGTCCCTCCCCCACTGCAGCGCGAGTGTGGGAGCACGAGCGTCAAAAAAAAAAAAAAATATATATATATATATATATATATATATATATATATATATATATATATATATATATATATATATATATATATATAACTGGTACATCGTGTGGTTTGCTTTGGCCAATATGTTAGCAAGTGTGTGCAGGCAGGACCTTGAGATCAACTTGCAAGGTTGGGTTTGTGCTTTGTGCTCTGGCGCTTCGGCTTACCAGGAGATGGGTTTATCCTGTGAGCTGCTGCCGCTTCAGCCTGGGCCCCAGGATAGACACACATGGCCTAACCTTAAGCCCAGCTTAAGGAGCCAAGGCTGGCTGGACCCGCAGCTTGAAGTGGACTTACCCAGACAAGCCCAGCCTAGATCGACTGATTCACATTCAATATTCTGACCCATGGGCATGAGAATAAATGCTTATTGTTGTGTGTCACCAGTTTGGGGTGGCTTGTTTTGTAACATATTGTACATTAGACTGGCAAATGCTAAATTTGACATACAGAAGGGGGCTACTGCTAAAACAAAAGGGTGAAGTACCTGGCATGTCTTCTCAATGAAGCAATGGGTGGCAAGGGAACTCTTACAATCACCTGGGGAAATGGAAAACTATTATTGAGGGCTGAGAAGTCAGAGGCTCATGATAACCTGGAAGGCAGAAAATACATTTGAACTTGTGGAATTAGGGGTAGGATATTTCAAGGAAAAATAGTGAGGGTGTGAGCTATTTTGGTTCAGGCTGTTTTTAATAAGGTGCTACAAAAAAATTGAGGTCAGAAGAGAACTTATTGGTTTGCAGTCAGAATTTTGAGGCAATCTAGACAGCTCAGAATTGCATAGTCGAATCAAGCTTAACGAACTCATAGTCTGAATGCACTTTATCAAGAGCATTGAAAAATTAAACTGGTGCCCAGTACATCCTCTCAGTCGGACAAAAATATTCCTAGAAAGACTAAGGCGTGCCCAAATATTTATAATTGAGCCGGAGGGAGAGCATATGTCAAAAAGAATTGTGATTGTGGCTTCTGGCACATGGAGTCAAATCAGTTGCTGTACTGACAAGAGTGTTACTAGCCTGGACAAAAAGACACGGAGACAGGTAAGTAAAAGGACCTGGCTTCCAGCATATTCTACAGGGGGAAAGCAAACTGAGAAGAAGGCTCAACAACCAGAAAGGACATATTTTCCAATGATCTCTTGAGAAATTGCAGAGAAGGATGAAGGAAAAGGAAGACTTCTCAGAGGGTTGGACCACAAGTCATGCAGTACCATGGACAGGGAGCTCTCCTGAGGTAGCAGAACCAGAGCCTAATCATACTGAGTTTTGGGAGTAGTTTGTTATACAATATTATTGTGAAAAGGCTGGCAAATTCTAAAATTGGGATCCAGAAGGGGGCTCTGGCTGGAACCCAAGGTAGCAGAGTGCACGGCCACTTTGCCTAGCATTTCAATTTCTGTGAGCTAATTTCTATGACTGTGTGTGCTTCCTATCATGATCAGTTTTTGGATGCAAATTGTGTATTACACTAAGTCTGTTTCTGTGCCATCATTGGATTTTGGGTGTGTGAGTGGCAGATCATTTGTTTTTTAAGTTTATAGTTCTCCTGATCAAAAGAAGCCTCCCCTGGATCTAATGTAGATCATAAGATACCAGACTTTGACTGCAGGAGGCTTTGGGGGTCTTGGGATCAAGCTGAGTAGATTATGCATGTGGAAGTAGTTATGACCAAGAGGGCAGATCACAGTAGATTAAAATGTTGGCCTCAGTTGTGTGCTTATTCTGTGTACGTCCTTCGCCGTGAGGCTTTTCAGATGCTGCCGTTAGAAGTGGGACAGATTTCCCTGACCTTGATTTAGGGCTGGGTCCTGAGAGTTGCTTTCACTGCTGGGATGCTAGCAAATGTGATACAAGCAGAGGTTTGAAACCTGCTTGCATAGTTGGTCTTGACTTTTTTTTTTTTTTTTCATTTCTGCCTTTGCCATGAGAAAAGTTGCCCTGCAAGCTGCCACTCCTCCAACTTGGACCCGAGAATAAACAGACTTGGAGCAAACCTAAGCCTAACTCACATAAAGAATCCAAGCACAGATGGACCTTCAGCTTGACGCAGGGCCACCAACCAGGTCACACCCAGACTAGACCCACTGATTGCCACCCATGTTGCTAACATAGGAACATGAAAATGCATGTTTATTGTTGCATGCATCCAGATTTGGGGAGGATTTGTTATGAAACATTATTGTAGATGTAGCTAATCCAGGCAGTATTCTTAGACGTCCTCTCCTTCCCCCTCCTACAGGTAGTGGGCAAGGAGTGGGGAGGAGATTGCAGTTTATCCAAGGAGTTCAGGTTGTGGCTACAGGGTAGAAAAGTGCTATTAGACAAGGGAGGGTCTCTTGGGGAACGGAAGGGTTATCTCCAGCCAGTTTGTGGTGGGCTTGCCAAGTTCATAGGTAGACCAAGAGAGAATAGAACATACAGTATGCTATAGAATGCTTGGATGCAGCAACACAGGTGAACTATGCTAAGGAGGAGCCTGGCTCTAGCAAGGGGGTATAGCTCAGGGGTAGAGCATTTGACTGCAGATCAAGAGGTCCCCGGTTCAAATCCGGGTGCCCCCTACAGATGGCTTAACTTATTGCCAAATGCAAACAGAGGTCTCATTTAGGATCCTGCTCTTTGTAAAGTCACCTACATCACCACCCTCCTTGGATGTTGTGTCAGTTTTCTCAAATGACTTCTGGGCTGTGGGGCATGTCATGGTGCTGTTGCCAATGATGTGTGTGTAGCAGAAGTTCCTTAGCTCCTCATTAAAGTTTACATTATGATCAGCGGATACTCAGCCTGTCCGCACCAGAATTACTTAAAAACAGATAAGCCCTAGGAATTATGATGTTGTAGAACTGAGGAGGTACCTGGGAACTTGTGTTTTGGGGAGGCACACCCCCCTGCCCCCCGCTAACTTTGACTATAACATCCAGTGATTCCAAGTGGCTGGAAAATTATTTTGGAATTTACACTATATAATTTTAAACAACATTCTGGTGCCAAACATCAATGACTTTTCAGGTTAGTGCCTTCAGCCCAGGACTGAGGGAATATAAGAGGTAAGGTGTAGGCACAGACAGCAGCCAGGGGTGCAGAGGTAAGAGAATGAGGACAAGGTAAGGAAGGTGTGGGCATGGTAGCGTGGTGACAGATGGCAGTGGCTCAGTACTGCTAGGTGTGGTGACAGGCATAACTGATAACTCGACTCTGCCTTAAAATCAGAATTGAAACATGCCAATTAGACAAGCCTGAGAAAAGCGTTTGACTGATAACCTAGAGGTCCCCGATTGTAATTCAAATGTGTTCTTTTTCCCTCCCAATCTTGAACCCTCTTTCCATCTTTTGAGGATCCCCAATTACGTGAGCCCTGGCAGAAGAAATGGTTCTCCTTGCAGCTGCAGAAGCCAAAATTAAAGGCTATTTCTCCCCTTTGCCCCCTAGCACTTCTGGACCAACAGGTGCTCCTGACTCACACTACACTCAGATCAAGTGACACAGATTCTAGTGTTGGCAGAGCCCACGCATCGTCCAGCAGCTCCCTAACCGGTCCGAGAGCCTAGCTGGCTGCGTCCCCTTGGATCGCCCCTGTCTCGAGAACCTGAGTCTCCAACTTCCCTGCAGTGCTCCGGGCTGGCTCCCTGCCACCTGGACAATGATTGTCTCACCTTTTTCCATAGACAGAACCAGTTCCTATTTCTGTAACCATGTGCCTACGCTGATACGACATTTGGACCTAGTTGCAGGCCAAAGACCTCAAAGAAAGTGCGGTGGATGTAAGATTGCTTTTCTGACCTACTCAGGATTGAAGACAGTGGAAATCCAGTTGATTCTTCAGGGCTGAAAATCTGCGAACCCATGGGCCCTCAGTGGTAAATGGGCTGATTAATTGACCACATAGATTCAGTTGACCAATGGATCAGAGGCTTACTCATCTGGTAGGCATCTAATGGCTTTTTGTAGCTGACGTCTCTTCTGATTGGTTAGTATCCGTGCTGCCGCGATGGCTAAATATTTTGAGTACCACTCCCGAAATAAAGCTCCCCCTGGAGGACAAAACCTTCAGGGACCAGCTGTTGTGACAAAACAGGATCTAGGCCCAAGCCAAAGCTAAAAACTCCCCCCACTCTACTGAGTGATTGAGATCCTGAAAAACAAAGAGAAGATCATCCAATCGTGATCCTGGTTGGCTTCACAGTTTCACCCACTTCCTGGATGAATTGCCACTTCAATGAAGCTTCACAGGATGTCAGGGCATTTCCTCAAATTTGACAAGCAAATTGCTACATCTTGCTTTCATTTTGGCCTCTATTGGGACCTTTCCCGTTACCCAGGTAATGGTGCCAGGATAGCAAAATACTCAGGTACAAAGGATCTCCCTGAATGGTGAGGTAGTGAGAGGGGTGGGTACTTGCTGTCAAGTTCTACCTACGTGTATGTATGTTTTTATGCTGTTTTTATATTTTATAATCCCCAAAGCTTTTCTCTAATATTTAGCTCGTGGGCACATGGGTGCACAAATCCATACATACACACTTGGCTGTCTCTCCATTTGAATGTATGTGATGCCCTAGCCTTTCTGCTTTCTATTCAACAGTGAACTGAGCTTTGGAATAAGAGATACAGCTCTGTTGCTTAGTTCAAAGGGATATTTAGCAGATGCCTCAGCAAAAGATAAAGAACAGGAAAACACTGAACTCCCAAAGTTCCCATTCTCCCATATGTTCAGATGTGACAACAACCATTTCCATGGTCAAGCACAGTAGCCATTCCTATATATTTGCTGATGCAATGTTTCAATAAAAACAGGTGTTGTGGACATCTAGGAAATTTTTTTGGCTTCACAACACCCATTTCCCTTCCTAAAAAGTCCCAGTTTTCCTTGGATGCGGGCTAGCAGAACTAGAATCTAGGGTCTTCTATACCGAGGAAGTAGCCATGCCCTGGTACTAGCTATCTCATGTTGATGCTCTCCTTAGGATTCAAGCAATGGGCAAGAGATAAAGCACCCAGAATGGCTGGTTCTGGATGGTGTAGATGCAGTTCCCTGACCACTCTGGCCTCTTGCCATGAGTCTCTCAGGCCGACATGGCTATGCCTTTTCCAAGGCTTATTTTCTGCTTCCTAGCAATTCTATGGTGTATTTCCAATCAGTTCTTTTAAATTAAAAAGGCAGTTTGCTGAAAAATACCAAATGGTACAAATGCCTTCACCTTCTTCTTGCTTTCTAGCATTTGGAATGCAACGTGATGCCATGCTTGGACTGGCCCAGTGGATGAGGGACAGAAGCTTTATGAGAAAAATCCATCTGGTTCTAAAGAAATGCAAAAACTGTCCCAAATAATAAAACCATTGGTGGCACCAAAATGAGGCCAGAGATCCTGAATCTGGATGTCTCTGTGTTATGAGACCACCAGCCTGGATACTGAGCCCTTGGGATAGCATCATCAGGAGGAAAACAGGTGGGGTTGGGGGATCCCGGACGGTTGGGACCAGTCTCCACTGATCCATTTTTAATCTGTTGAAATCTGTCTCTTTTCAGATAAAAGCATATCTTTTTTAAGTGACTCCGACAATTAGAATTGTTGCTTTTTTTTTTTTTTTAAACAAAACTAACCTGTGTGGAGAAAAGCAAATAGGTCATTTCAGAGATAGTATGTTTATAATTTGCATATAATTTCTTACAATGATAGAACTACTCTGGTCACAGTCCAGGAGATGGCCTGAGACTGAGGCCTGAGTCTGGTGCTCCAATAGCCAGTCCTTGTATCTGGTCCCAAGTCATCCAGCTGTGCTGAGCTGATGGTGTAGGGCCAACATGGCGCCATGACCTCTCCAGTGAGGCACCTTCCTTTAAAACCAAGCAGTAAAAAAATAAAAAATAATTTAAAAAATAATAATAATAAATAAATAAATAAATAAATAAATAAATAAATAAATAAAATAAAACCAAGGAGTAGGGAATGAGAAGAGCAGAGGGAACAGAATAGACAATGTAAGGCAGCCCAGGGAACCCTGCTGTGCAGAGGGTGATCATCAGGGTGGGACTAGAAGGAGTGGGCAGTTGAAGTAGGAGCAGAGTGGGAGGGAAGGAAAGAGGGAAGATTCCAGCTCTCAACGATGATTGTTGCCCCCCATAGAGACGGAGGAGGTGCAGAGCTGTGGGCAAGTAAGATCTCTAGAAGTCTCTGGAGGACAGAGTAAGTTCAGAGTCAGATAGGGGTCTGTCCAGATGAGGTTAGTCAGCCAGTTCCTCCTAGTTCAGTAGAGATGAGAAGGTACTATGCACGATGGCTGCTCAGGCACAACCACACAGGGGATGCGGTGCTCAGTGGAACACCCAGCAGATGTTGGTGTTGGTGTTGACACTCAACGGGGACAGAGTTCAGGGCAAGGGCATCTGACCCCATGTCATGTAGTCCCTGGTTCAAGTCGATGTGTCACCTGTTGGCCCTTCCCCTTGTTCTGACCACACATTTGCAATCACCCTGTCTGGGTCTGTGCTCCAATGGCCATGAACCTCTCCTTCCTACCTCACCACTTCTCCATACATTGCACCTTCTCTCAGGTTCTATCTTCCATCCAGCACATGGAACAATGAAACATAAAGGGCGAAAAGAAAGGTGAAGGGGGGAGGAGGTCATCTCCCACCCAGTTTAGCGCAGAGATGCCTTTAATCATAAATGTAGATTCAAGTCATAACTTGGTCACTAAACCAGGCATGTTTTATTTGGGCCTGATTTTTTTTTTAATCTTTTTTTAAAAGATTTATTTATTTATTTATGAGAGAGAGAGAGAGAGAGAAAGAGAAGCAGAGACACAGGGAAAACCGCTGAGCCACCCAGGGATCTCCATGGGCCTGATTTTAATGACGGTCTCTCCTCCTCCTCCTGATCTATACCAGGTAGGACAAGCCACAAAGTAAATGGGAAGCTCCAAAATCATCGGGAACTTGTGAGGAACTCCACTTGTCCCTTGCCCCCTTCCCAGAGAGTCTGGTGTAGGGGTTCCCAGGTGAGGCCCAACAACATCTACTTTTCCTAGCCCTACTTCCCCGACCCTAACCTCAGAGGGTCTGTTGAGCAGCTAATTCTGAGTCCTGCTCTTCTAGGTGAGTCTGGAGGATGTCCTAGCTGCAAACCTCAACGTTTTTAAGGCTAGTGCCTCCAGCCAGGGGCTGAGGGATGGAAAAGTGCTGGCTATAAGTAGAGGTAAGGGGCAGGGGTGGACAGACAGGTAGGGCACCTTTGCAGGGCTGTGGGATAGCAGAGTATTACCGAGGACACCTCTGCAGGTGGAGGCGGTCAGGGTGTGGCTCCGCAGGATTAGAGTGCTTATTAGACACCTATGTATGAGTGGGGGTATAGCTCAGGGGTAGAGCATTTGACTGCAGATCAAAAGATCCCTGGTTCAAATCCAGGCGCCTCTTATTATGCTTGCTTTTATGCCCTATAACAGCTGTTGTACCCCCAACATTGAAACCTCTACGATCACTGGGTGTTATACTATATATTGGCAAATCGAACTTCAATTAAATAAATAAATGAATGAATGAAACATAAAGAAAAAGCTATATATATATATACATATACATATAAAAGAAAGAAACCAATATGAAGAGATAAGGGACAGACCAGGACCCCTGGGGTTCACCTCCTGCCTTTCTCACAGATTCAAGTGGGCTCTACCAACCACCCCCACCATGCTGGTCAGTCCCTCTCTAGTGGCCTCCAGTGGGTATTTGTGTTATTCTGTGGCCACCCAGCACCTGAACCCCACCCCAAAATAGTGAGTCTTGGTGAGAAAGCACAGCTCTGCAACCTGCTATACCAAACAGATGTGCCAAATGCTGCTGCCCCCCACTTCCCTCCCACTGCTGGCCTAGGTCCCAGCTCAGACTTTACAGAGTGCGCTTCCTTCCAGGACACAGAGCTCTGGCTCCTCAGCAGAGCTGGTGGTCCATCCAGCGGTCTCTGGGGGCTACAGTGGTTCCTGCCCCACCTGCTAGTTGTAGCTTTGGCTGCGATTTCAGCCACTGGGGGTCCCTTTGAGCCTCGCCCTCCCACCCTCCCTCCAGGACCGTGGGCTCCTGCCAGCCTGCCAACGACTGTCTAGTCTGATTCCATCAGACAGAGGCATGTGCTGGGTTTGTACTTGTGTGGGTGACTCGTACTGGGACCCAGAGTAATTTGCAAGCAAGAGATCCTCAGAAAAATGCAGATGTGTGGGAACCGGGGGTTACCTGCCTGACCTAGTTGTACTGAAGTCAGTAAAAGTCCAGTTCGTCCTTCCTGGTTAGGAATCTAGCAGCCCAGGGTTAACAGAGGCAAAAACAGCCGAATAAAGTGTTGCTTGTACTTGGCTGAAATGAAGTGCCACTGGGAGCAAGGGACCCGTTGGCTGATTCCATCACACTGGGAATGACTGGATCAAAGGTCCAGCTTCTACATTCTCAGTCCTCGGAAGGACATGTGGGGCTCTGATGACCTCAATGAGAAAATCTATTGAAGGCACCTCGTAGCACAGCAGAACCCCAAAGGCAAACCTGGATCCTGCAGGTGCTAAATTCATTTCAATTGGGAGCCTCCTTGGTCTCTTGCGTGAAACTTGGGGCATTTATCTGGGAAGAAGAGTACTCCCCAAATGGTAAAGGGGATTTATGAGAGGATATGGAGAAAACAATCCCAGCTCCAAGTGCTACCAATCCTCATGGGTTTCCTCCTACATCGGGGCTGATAGAACTACTTGCAGAGGGTCCAGCACCCCTGGCCCTGGCCCACCAAATGCAGAAGCTGCCCACTCGCCGTGAGGCTGTGAGAACTGAAAACACCCAGGGGGTCTTCCTGGGCCACCAGGATATTTGTGCTACAGGCTTGGAATCCACATAGCCAATGGCTCCAGGAAGGGATAGTGTAGGGTCCCCTGCAGGGGAGGGGTGTGATCTGACTGTCCTAGGCAGTGGCTCCGCAACAAAGTGAGAGTCCCCACGCCAGTTCAGAAGGCTGTGGGGCTTTGGTACCCCAAACAGGCAGCCTTAGACCCAATCCCTGCCCCCTTAGATGTGCTGAGCCCAGACATGAGGCCTTTCAAGGCAGAAGGGGCTGCTCACTCAGAGGGTGGCTTCAGCCTTCCTGGCCAAATGCCTCCCCCAGGCTCAGCCCCGGGATTTGGCCTTGAGATGAAGAAGCAACATCCAGCCAGTGGTTGAAGAGGTGAAGCTGAGGGAGGGGGGAGCAGGGGTGAGAACAAATGAGCCCAGAAGAGGTGGAGTGAAGAGGGAAGGCGAAGGGAAGCATTAAAGTGTACCATCCAGGGACAGAAAGAGGAGGAGTTACTGGGCAGGCCAGAGGGGGCTTTAGGCATCAGATGAGGGGTCAGTGGGAAATGGGAAGGAGCTTATGATCAGGAAATGGTGAGTCAGCCAGGACAGGGGGCTGACAGGAATAAACAGAAACTACTGGGTCCTGGGGGGGGGGGTCCCTCCCTGGGAGAGGCCACAATCATGAAATGGTGTCAATAGGACACAATTTGAAGTGAGCCCCTGGCTCAAGGGAGGAGGTCTGACCGTAGGTCAGGAGGTCTGAGGTTCAGATTCCCAGGCTGCTGTGAGCCTATCTTGTTTCATGTTGGATGTGAGGTGGACATCATTCAGATCATTATTTGGGAAGGCCTCACTCATCTAGCCCAGTGCAGCCCTGGCTACGGGGAGGCAGAAGCAGCCGACAGCAGTGGGCCCCGTCATGTCTTGTCCCATGTTAGGGAAGTGGAAAGAACCCAAGCCCAGCCATGTGGGATGTGGACCCAACCCTAGTATTAATCAGGTGTGTGTGTGTGCCTGGGCATGTCTCTTAATTATGACCTCTTTTCAAGCCTATAACATGGGCACCAAACTAAATTGGCAGTTTCCAATTCTGACTTTCCACAGGGATCGTCCCATGAGCTTGTTAAAAATAGAGTCCCCTGGCCCCATGCCCAACTGCTCTGATCTGGGCAGTCTGACCTGGAGTCTGTGAGCTGTATTTCCATGAAAGCACACTCTGCTGCTCTTACTGCCTCACACAGCAGGTGCAGTGATGGGCAGTCCAGTGGGGACCCCTGGCCTTGGAGAAGTCCAGAGCCCTCCACTCGACACAGCCCTGGGATGACACTGATGTCTCAGGCTGTGGCTGGCTGGTGGAGGCAGAGGATTGTGCAGAGGGGGACAGTGGACAGGAATGCCTCCTGCTTACAGCAGAGCAGGGCTCATGGACTGACTGGACCTGAGGGAGTAGGTCAGTGTCTGAAGGGGTTCTGGAATTAATTACAGGGGCCAGAAGTCTTCCTGTCAGAGTGAGGTGAGCTTTTAAGGACAGATGCTCCTTACATGTCCTTGTGCTCACTGATTTTTGGAATGCAACTCCAGCTTCCTTATACTCGCTGGAGCTCATGATTCTACACCAAAGGCAGAGAGAAAAGAGGTAGGAAAGATCTGTCTTTCACAGTTTCACTCCTTGGGGTCAGTCCAACAGAGCCAATCAGAATTCCTCCCTGGGGGCATGGGTCTGTGAATCTGGAGCAGGCTAACCTCCCCGTGCTGGGCTCAGAAAGCTAAGCAGCTACCCTACTGCAGTGCCCCCTGCTGGCTCTGCTACTCCTGTATTACAGGGGACCCACCTGTGATCAAAAGTAAAGAGAAAAAAAAAAGTAAAGTTAAGGAAGGGGGCACCCGGATTTGAACCGGGGACCTCTTGATCTGCAGTCAAATGCTCTACCCCTGAGCTATACCCCCTTAACTGGTATAGTGGAATAAATAACACCTTATATCTGTGTTGATACATCAGGGATCAGTTTTCCCTGGTTGGAATGCCTTTGCCAGCTCTGCTTCTCTCAGCTCTGGCCTTCCTCCTGCAGGAAACCAGCCAGGCCTCTCCCTCTACTATATGCACCTGGCTGAGGATATCCCTGGGCACCTTGTTAACCTCTATGGGCAGGGAGAGCTTTAAAATCATCCAGATCACTCTCTCTCCAGCAGTAACAGTTGTTGAGCATCCATGTCAGGCACCCTGGCATGGTGACATAACTGTGACCAGGTGGCAGCGCCTTCCCCTATGCTGAGAGAAGGTCCAGAGCCCATGTCCAAATGTTACTTAATCACATAGAAGGACGTTCAGTTGGTTAAGTATCTGCCTTCGGCTCAGGTCATGATCCCTGGGGTCCTGGGATCGAGCTCCATGTCCTAGGGCTCCCTGCTCAATGGGGGGCCTGCTTCTCCTCTGCTTCTCCCCATTGCTCCTGCTCTGTCTGTCTCTCTCTCAAAAAAAAAAAAAAAAAAAAAAAAAAAAAGAATGTCCATGATACTTTGTCAACTGAAGAGACCGGTTACGAAACAGTGTGTCTGAATGAAATTATAGATGATCTCAGCTTTTTTCGGTGCTCTTATTTATCTTTCAAGTTTTCCATGTTGAGCATGTGACCTTTATAAAAAAAAATAAAAAATAATAAAAATATTACTTAAGAAAAATTATACTCTAGGAGAATTCCACTCCTGGGAGGTTATCCCTCAGGAACACCCATGTGAGTGCACAAAGATGCCCGTATGTGGAAACTTGCTGCAGCGTTTATCTTTCTTGTGTTAGCAATAAACTGGAAACCACCTAACTATCCACTGACAGGAAATAGGTTACAAACATGGTGCAGTCAGAGAATGGGGTATGATGCAACAGAAAAAGATAACATAGGTCCAGAGTACGATCATGGAAAGACTCTTAAACAGTATCATTAAAGGCAAAAAGCAAATTACGTGGCATGTGTATGATGTGAACTCATTTGGGCTTTCAAAAAGACACCATGTATGCATATGATTACATAATAAAAAAAGATTATACACACATACAAAGGCATTAATGTATAAACATTAAATTTTTATATATATATAAAATTTTTTGAGAGAGAGAGAAAGGTGAGGAGGGGCAGAAGGAGAGGGAATCCTAAGCTGACTCCGTGCTGAGTGCAGAGCCTGATTGATCACCCCATCCAGAGGTCACAACTTGAGCCAAAACCAAGTCAGATGCCCAACCGACTGCACCACCTGGGTACCCCTAAAATATATATTTAAATATAGGGGATCCTTGGGTGGCTCAGCGGTTTGGCGCCTTCCTTTGGCCCAGGGTGCGATCCTGGAGTCCCAGGATTGAGTCCCACGTCAGGCTCCTGGCATGGAGCCTGCTTCTCCCTCCTCCTGTGTCTCTGCCTCTTTCTCTCTGTGTCTATCATAAATAAAAATAAATAAATAAATCTTTAATAAGTAAATATAAATTTTTATATGTATTTATATGCTATAGACAACATATCTATAAAATACATATATCATCTTATCTCCTATGGGAGAAAATAAACCAAACAGCTACTGCCAATGAGGGGATTCTTTTATTTTCCAATTTACACATGTAATAACCCAAATGTTTACACATTCCAGCCTTCCAGGTAACTGAGTGGTTAAAAATAACTGAGAGAAAGTGCTATGAGTATTCTTTCCTTTCCTGCCTTCCCTGGACCCCAGCCAGCCACAAACCCGAAGCCCCCCTAGTCTGTCCTTCCCCCCACCACATCTGCGGCAATGTTTGCAGACACTTGTCAATTCTGTGGGTTTTCCTGCCACCTGCCCTCCAGCACTGTCGCTGTGGTTTCACACACCGGTGGTGCACTGACCACCCAGCTGGGATGCACAATGTCCTTGGTTGGTCTGAGCTCAAAGGGCCAGCCCATTGCCCTCCCCAGACCCCAGCATCACCTGGCCCCTCAGCCACACGCTGCCCTCTTCCACACCTGCCTACTCCACCCTGACCTCTCAGCCTGCCCAGAGGCCTCTCGGACTCAAGGCTCTGGTGCCAAGGGGGCACCAAGGGGGCGCCTGATGATGTGTAGACCATGAGGAGTCTGAAAATCATGAGAGGAATGCTCACCTCCTAGGTCCTCAGAGACTCAACAAAACCAAAGGGTGACAGACAGTTCCAAAGGTGAGAAAGGTTTTTATATTCACAGTTGGAGCAAGATAGTCAAGGAAGGGATCGGCCCCAGCTCAGTGATGAAAATCCACACGGCCCCATAAACACTAAGTCAGGGGGCAGGGGTCCCTAGGGAATACTCCAGAAGAGTAAGAAAGAGAGGCAGCGCCTGCACAATCCCAGCGGGCCCCTCAGGGAGGAGGAGGAAATAAACCACCAAGAGAGGTCCAACATCAGAAGGTGTCGTGAGAGGGCAGGGACAGGAAAAGGACAAGCCACCCAGCTCTCTGGCCAAAATTCCCAGTGTTTATGAAACCGGAAAAATAAGCAAGCACTAATTAAGAAATTCAAGTCTCTCATTAACAAAAAGGAATTAGCTCCAAGGAAAGGGAAACTCCAAGGGCATCCCCGAAGATAAAAGGAGTTCTGTTTTCTCAGGCACTCATGTCATGTGCTGATAACAGAACTCAGAGGACAGAGGACAGAGACTCGTTGCCACCTGCTGGCTCTGGACCAGCATCCTGGGTTAGGCAGGGTCCCACTGTGGAGCCCTCAATGGCCACTTCTCTGCGGCACTTTCCCGATGCCCCGTGTAATAGAGATTGAGGCTTTCTTGCTGCCAAATACTTCATTATGAGAACTATCTAGAGTGTAGGTCTGTTGTTGATCTAAGCCCGGAGGGTGGTGAAATGTATTTTAGGGAGTCAGGAGAAAGGTCATAAAGGTGTGAGGCGGGATAGAAATCAATGACTCTCGCTTCTGAATTCCACGCCGGATCTTGGAACTCCTTGAACTCTGAGTCTGTCTACCAACACTCAGCTGCTTGTCCTCCAAACCATGCAAAGTCATTATGCTCCCTAGTTCTGAGATGGGTGATGGAATTCACTGGTCCCTTATGCAGAAGTTTACTTGTGGAGCTTGAACAAGACATACAATGGTCTTGAACAGGGCCTCAGTGTGCACTTGAGCAGGTAGAGAGGGCCCCCTCCCTGAGCCCCAGATCTCGGTGCTTTGCTGGTTCCAGTGGGGGAAAGACAACTTTAGGTCGATGTCTAATAAGGAAGAAGTTTAAAAAAAATACAGCATCCATTTAAATGAGGAATAAGTAGGGGGCACCCAGATTTGAACTGGGGACCTCTTGATCTGCAGTCAAATGCTCTACCCCTGAGCTATACCCCCTTCTGCTATGGTATGATTTAATTAATATTCTTCATTTGTGCAGCCACACCCAGCCTACCTGTAAAGTGATGAGTAACCACTTCAGGAAGGACCTCTCTCGGGAACTGCCAGGCCTGCTTCGGTGAAAACTCACCAACGTGCTGTATAGCAAGCAACAGGCTCCCTTCTCAAAAGCCCCTCAGCCTGTGGGGTTGGCAGCAGCCTGGAGCCCCTAGGGGTGGGCAGCAGCCTGGAGAAGCTTCGACACTGGCTGTTAGAATGCCTGCAGAGGCAAATGTCATGCCCGTCATGGTGAGAACCTAAAACCCAGAAACTTGATGTGATTGAGTATCTATCCAAACCTACTGAATGAGGGCCTGACCCTCACCACCCTTACAAACTGACATTCAGTTCAGGGTACTTTCTACTAATCCACAAGTTGGGACACAAGATGATCCTCCCAACTTCCATTTCTCCGGCTAATTAGACAGAGAATGATCTACTTCAAGAAGTCATCAGAAATAGATGGTTGAGTAGATTTAGGAATCCTCAAGAGCACGAACAGACCTGTACTAACATAATTCGAGGACCAAGAAATGTTACTAGAGAAGAACCCCATTTGACCCAGAGGGGTTCTTATCTGTGGGCAATGCCCCATCACATCTGAAAGATGAATTTATCTTTGATTAGCACCTTTTCATCTCCAGCCTTGCCAAGTCCCTGCTCCCCCTGCTGTCACAGGAGCTGGCAAACGTTCTCTTCTGCAAACCATCTCTCCCTACTATGGGCATTTCCCCCTCTTACCCACCAGCCTTTCCCTTGGAGCCCTGGCAATCTCCTCGGAAGCCAGTTCGAAGCTTCTCTTTTCCCCTCCTGGCCAGGAGGCTGCAGAAACTCTCATCTCTACACTGCTTTCTACCATGATGCTAAACCTCAGGATTTCTTGTTTCTGACAAAGAGGGTAGACTGCCAGGTCAAATGGAAAGGATTCAAGAGCCTGCAAGAGCACAGAACTCTCCAGAGGGCAGAGACTGGGTGCCAGCAAGAGCCCCAGAAGTGAGCACCGATGTAGTAGGACATGTGGACATCTCTAGATTACGGTGGCCTGCAGTGTCAGTGGTACAGGGGTGGGGGGCCATTCCAGAGATGAAGCCTTGACCCCGACATGTGGTGGGCAATCAGAAAAGAAACAGGCTTGCCTAAAGACAGCACTTAGGAGGGGCTAAGCTCTTAAGGAGCAAGTGTACACCCTTCATCTGGTCTGAAAAGCTGCAGGCAGTTATTTTAATTCATGTTGGACTCAGGTGACTGGTGCCCCAGGCTCCTAGTCAAATGTAAATCCTCCCTGAAGAAATGCACCAGGAAACAAACTTCCTAGAACTCCCCTGGGTCGGGTTTTTTAACAAATCTAAGTGTGAGAGAAGCAGAGTAGTATGGAGGCCCACAAGGTAGACTCAGAAGGCAGAGAGAGCCTGGATCCAAGACCTGCCCCAGCTGTGAGACCTCTCTCTCCGCTTTCTTCTCCTCTCTATGCCTCTGCCACATAAGCTGTAAAATGATAATACCATATAGTTGATGAACTGGTGTAGAGATTCGATCAGTTAATGCAGATAAAAAACTTGAACCAGGACTGGCACACAGGAAGCTCTATGTCACTGTTTGCTGAACAAACTTAAAAATGTAGGAGAAAACTAGCTAACATTCATGAGAGTCAACGGAAATAGTAAACATTGGAATGGACCTGCAAAAACTCCATCCATGGAATTATTTGAATAAATCAAGGAGTGTCTTAAAAGAGAGACATGGAATCCAGATTGCAGAGCAAAAGACTCAGACATGATCACGTATCTTTGAAAAATTAATCAGATAAGACGTTCTTGTAATGGAAGATGTAATTAACTTGTTTTTTTTTTTACTTTCTATTGAAGAATTTGTACACAAAGTACACAAATCTTAAATGTATAGCTCAATGAATGTTTACATACACACACACCCAAAACCATCACCCAAATCAAGACACAGAAAATTTAAGCACCTCCTAGGATTCCCTAGCACCCCTTTCCAATTGCCCTCCTCTCCCCAAGGATAACCAGCATTCTATCACCATGGATTAGTTTTGCCTGTTCTTGGATTTATTCTTTTGAGTCTGGCTTCCTTCATTCAACCTCATATTTCTAAGATTTATTCATGTTTGTCCACTCTAACACTAATGTGTTCTTTTTAATTCCTGTTTAGCATTCCATTGCATGACTATACATGATTTATTTATCTATTCTACTGCTAATGGACACTCTAGCTGTTTCCAGTTGGGAGCTGTTAAGAGAAATGCTGGTGTGAACATTTTTTTTATTTATTTATTTATTCACGAGAGACCCACAGGCAGTGGGAGAAGCAGGTTCCCCATGGGGAGAGCCTGATGCAGGGACCTAATCCCAAGACCCCGGGATCATGACCTGAACCAAAGGCTCAAACACTGAACCACCCAGGCATCCCTGGAATGAACAATCTTATATGTACATGTGCACTCTAAAGTCTATAGCTTGGAATATTTTTGTTGAATAAGAGAGGGTTCACATTTTCAACTCTGACTGATAATGCCAGACCATTTTCTGAAGTGGTTATATCAAATTGCACTACCACCAGCAAAGTAGGAGAGATACTACTGCTCCACATCCTCACAATGCTCAGTACCATCAGCCTTCTCCATTTTAACTGTCCTGGTGAGGATATAGTGCTATCTCATTGTGGCTTAAATGGCATCTCCCCAAAGACTAAGGAAGTTTGAGTTTCTTCTTGAATCCCTATTGGTCATTTGGGTCTCTACTTTTGTGAAGGGCCTGTTCAAATCTCTTGTTCATTTTTCTGTTGGGTTGTCTGTATTTTTCTTATTCTTTTGCCCAAGTTCTTAATATGTTTTGGATATGAACCCATCAATTATACATATATCATGTATTTACAAGGAAGTTTGGAGGGACCATGTAAGAGTGGACGTTTTGGTAAAGGAAATGATCTTGGTTGGAAGACAGTAGAGTGAAGAGCTTTACCATTCATTGGGTAGGAAGTTGGTGTACTGACATCTCTAACAGTTAAAATCTTGGATTTTTCCACTGACCCAGCTCAGTCCTGCTAAGCTTGCTCACTCTATTTGTGTAAGTTATATTGTCCTAGAAAATTTTCCATGCCATCTGAATATTATATTTTATTGGCACAAAGTCATTCATAATATAATCCTATGATCTTTTTAAAATTGTAATGAAGTATTCTTTCGAATATTTCTTATATCAGTTATTAGTGTTTTCTCTTTTTCCTTGGTCTTGTCTGGGTTATCATTTTTATTATTTGTTTCAAAGAACAACTTTTGCCTCATTGGTCATATCTCTTGTATGTTTGTGTTCTATATAATCAATTTATGAAAATAAATGAAAAAAATCTATTTATGCCTTCATTAATTCATCTTTATTACTTGCTTCTTTATTTTTCCTTTGGCTTTACTCTATTATCCTTTTCATTTTTAAATTAAAAAAAAAAAATTTAGAAGAGGCTGGTGGGTGCAGAGAGAGAGAATCCCAAGCAGACTCCATGCCCACCAGCACATAAGTCGGGCATGGAGCTGGATCTCATGACCCTGAGATCATGACCGGAGCCAAAATCAGGATCAGTCACTCCACTGACTGAGCCACCCAAGCATGCCCACTGTCCCTTTTATATCTTTTCTGGGATAGTTGCAGAGTTAGTTAACTTTCACCTTATCTCTTCGTAATACTGTGAATGCAGGAAGGCTTTAAATTGCCCTCTGCACACTGCCCTGGTGGCAACTGACAAGTTTCAGTATCTGGTACTTTCACTATCGTGTAGTTCAAATATTTTCTGACTTCCAACTCAATTGCAATTTTTTTGCCTTTTTTGACCCCTGCATTATTTAGAAGTATAGTTTCTAATTTCCAAGAAGATGGGGATTTTCCAATGATTTGTTAGGTTTTCTCATTATTTGTTGTTACTTGAATTTTAACTTAATTTTATTTCAGTCAGAATACATATTCATTGTGATTGAATTGCTTTGGAATTTGTAAAGACTTGCTTTATGTTCAGAATATGAATAATTTGTGTGAACGTTCCATAAATGACTTGGGGAGGGGGGGAGTGTATGTTCTGTAATTGCTGAGTGTAGGTTCTTTATGTGTTAATTAGGCCCTGTTTGTCAATCATGTTGTTCAGATCTTTTATATCTTTCTGATATATCTCTGCTTGTCCTTTCAATTCACAAAAGAAGGATTTAAAGATCTCTCGCACAGTTGGAAGTTTTCCCGTTTCTCCTTTTTTAATCTGTTAATTTCTGCTTAATATGTTTTGAGGCTTTGTTATTAGGTGCATCAAATTTAGAATTGTGGTACTCAACTGGTAAATTGGATTTTTTATCAATACAAAATTATGGTCTTTATCCTTGGTAATGATTTTTGCCTCAAAAACAATTTTGTCTGGTATTAATACAGCTACATGATATATAGTTGCCATAGTTACATTTCTTTCTGTCCTTTTATTTTTAATATTTTTACATCCTTCTGTTTTCTACCTATCTCTCAGGAACGACCTATGGTGGTTGTTGTTGTTTTTTGATCCAGTTATATTCTTTGTCTTTTTACTGTGCCATTTTATACATTTATATTTAATGTTAACACTGGTAATATTTTGGTTTAAGTCATCTTCCTTCTTTGTCCTGAAACTTCTAAGTTCTTTTACGCTCCTTCACTGTCTTCTTTTGGTAACTATAGGAAGAGACCCAGGAGTTGAGAGATGAGATCCCTGCACCCTGGAATGGAACTGGTAGAAATCCATGAGAGTCCAGGGAGCTAACAGATTTCTCTTAGGATAGGATCACACAAAAGATGGTTAGTGTGGGTCTAACAGATCCTGGACCCAGAGTGTATACAAGGGAACCAGCAACTTGTCTGCTATTAAGAGTGACCTAGATTCCTTGGGCTGGCATTTGCCTAGAATAAAAAAAACTGGGACATCGGGAATAAAATCATTAGCTCTTTTCCTGTGCTGACCTGGGTGGGGACAAGAGTCTCTAGGGAACAGCGGTTTTCTCAGTGTCCACAAAAGGTGGAGTCATGGAGGAGCAAAACCTGATCCCAGCTCCAATAAAGCTACATCCCTCCCCACAGCAGATCCTCTGACTCCTTTGGATCACAGGCTCATCAAGGACATGCCTCTCCCCCATCTGTCCCCTCACTCCGCAGAGACCCTACCCCTGCTTAACAGACAGGACAGAAGCAGCCACACCTCAGAGACCCCTCTCTACTTTCCCATTCTTCTCAAAGAAAACACGCCCCGCATCCCTTCCAAGTAAACGACTCCTCTACCCTGGTGCCCACGACTGAAGCTGACTCCGTTTTTTCTCAGTCTTGCTCCTTCCCCCTTGCCAAAAGCCCACTCCGATCTCTAGCCTAAATTAGATTAGGTCTCCCACCTTCCCTGTAGCTATTCTGTATTTCTCTCTGGACAAAAGTCATTCTCATTATCCGACTCTGCTTTCTCACACTGTTCCTCATCCTGTACATCTCATCAGTCACCAGGTCCTGTATAATTGCTCCTGAAGGTTTCTCTGGAATTCCTTTGCTCCTCTGCATCTGCTTCCTTATTCCGTCTGTGACACTGGGCAAGATCTTTATTAGCTTCAGTTTCTTGGTCTTAAACAGGAATACGTTTCTTGTGACAAATATGGTTAACTTCAGATAAAACTGCCAGGCATGGTTCCAGCACACAGTAGGTGCTCAAAAAATAATACCAGTTAAGGAAGAGTCTTGGCAAATTCAGTCATGTAAACATTCTTGCTAATGTCTCCTAAGTGACATCATGAGATAAAGTGATGGTTCTTGCTGCTTCTTTGCAGCCTGCAGGACTCCCTGTGACCCACAGAACAAAGTCTGAATTCCAAAACCTCTCTTACAAACAGACTCTCCTCTGTTGAAGGTCTGCCTCTGACATAAGGTCACGGTCACACGCCCTCCACCCTGTCCCTTGCATAGTCATAGTGTACACACACACACACACACACACATATTTCCAACTTCTTCCAGACACACACACACCCCTGCACGCATGGTCACACACATGTGCATACACGATGACATACAGGTTCTTACAAACATGCACCATACATACCTTTTTGATCCAGAAAGCACTCCAAAACCATGGCATCTTTGTTTCTTTGTATATGTGCTTTCCACAAACTGCCTGACATTCACCTTCCAGACCCAACTGACCCCACCATCTCTGCAGAGCCCTCATGGAGTCAGCCTGGACTGGCCAGGCTCCTTCCTAATATATTTTATGTTGCAAATCACTCTTCCCAAGAAGGAGAGCCTCTGAAAAGGGGAAGGGTCGAAGAAAATATCTGACTAGATTTCACTCACCTCCGGAACCCCAGGCCTGGCCTCTAGCTCAGCATTAAGTATTTGAGGAATTCAATTGAGAGGCCAGATTGCTCTCTGGGGTTTTGCCCTGCCCCGGGAGTGTGACTGATGGGAGAGGGGAGGCTGCAGGGCTGTTACCAGAGGCCTCCCAGGTGGCCCGGCAGGGGGGCGGGCAGGGATGAGGGGAGTACATGCAGCAGAAAGACAAATAATGAATGCATTTTCAGTGGGCTGGCTGCCTGCTGTCTACGGGCCAACCCTACTGATTCATAATGGCACAATCACAAGTGTGGCTTCAACACAGGAAAGACACTTGTTGGGAAGATACGTTCATTCCTCTGTGGGGTGACAGGCTACATAACAGCTTAGATCTAGTACACCACAGTGGGCGAAGAGGTCTCTGCTCACATCTCCATGCCCACTACTCACTCTCATTTCTATTCATTGAACTTGGTAAATGTCAAGATCCCTCTCCCTCCGCAAGAGGGTGAATGGTTGAGATCAGGAACTTTCTGGACCGAGGCAAGGTTCCAACTCTAAGTCCTTATATGACTCAGGAGCCCATGGGCTTCTTCAGCACCAACCAGGTGACTTTTCTCCCAATTTCACGGCTCTCTTAGGTGGGCAGGGGATCTGTCTGAGACATCAGCCTTTATTCCCACAAGCTAATAAACTCAGAAGGCCTGAGGAAGGTAGCCTCTCTCTCTCTCTCTCTCTCTCTCTCTCTCTCTCTCTCTCTATATATATATATATATATATATATATATATATATATATAATGAATAAATAAATAAAATCATTTAAAAAAATAAAATAAATTGGGCTTTGTAGGAACAGTTCCTTAGAGTCTGGAAAGAAATTTAAGTAGCATAAGAAGCCCCAAGAACTCCCTCTTACTCAGGAATCAGCTTATACCGATCATAGCATCTCTGTCACAGGGAACAGAGACAAGCACCACCCTTGCCACTGGTGGCCTAGTTTTATGAACTTCTCCAGAGGACATTGGTCCTAAGGTTTCATATCCACTGGAAAGAATAATTCACTAAGACCAAAATCGTTGCCTTTAGCAGACAGTCTCCAAAATAGTTCGATAATGAAAGGATTCACACAGCCACCATCTGTTCACTTACCTGAGGGCCGACTTGCAGCTAATAATAACTGACATCTGTGTACTAGGTGCTGTTCCAAATGCTTTAAATTCTCTCCCCCCGCCCCCCCCCACACACAAACCCTATGAGGTGGTACTATCATTATCCTCTATTTTATAGATGCAAGGGAGATTGAGCTACTTATTTGGGGTGACACTCTCTACCTCACCCCAGGGACCCTTAGAATCAAATCAGACATCCCCACAAGAACTTCTGATGTCTACCTGTTGCTGCTAAATGTATGCAAGTTGTCTTCACAACTCCAAAGCATGGCAAAGTTCTTGGCACCTACCAATAGTTGATGTTCAGCGAGTCAATGAGTGTAGCTGGATGGTCTATGCACGTCTCCTGGTACCTTTCTTCTTAATCTGGAGCCATCCTAGGGGCAGGGGGAAGGACTATCCAAACTTGCACATAAATAAGGGGGCACCTGGATTTGAACCAGGGACTTCTTGATCTGCAGTCAAATGCTCTACCCCTGAGCTATACCCCCAGGCTGCAGATGCTACATAATTTATACCTTTCATCTGTTTGGTAACACTTAGCTCTGCAAAATGAAGTCATGGCCCCCTTCCAGGACTGACTTTCTGGAAGTTGCCGGACCTGGTTCATGGTAAGATATCCTCCCTCAACTTGCAGCTTTCCAGGCCTTAGTCCCTGGTAGGGTCATTAGCAAGGAAAAGAGAGAAGCCACTTGAAGAATCCCACAACCCATTTCCCATTGCCTTTTTGGTTTAGCCCAAGACCCGCCCAACTATCTCCAAAACTACCCACCCATCAGGGCTCCCAGTCCTTGTCTTTCTCCTTTCAATGAAAACAGAAATGAACTCTAATTCAGACAGTATTGCAGAGCTCCAATAGTTGGGGTTTAGAGGAGCAATACTGCAGAGTTCCCATCTCCCTTGTTAGAATATCTAAGCCAGGCTGTAGACCCAGAAGGTTGAAGCAAGTGTGTAAGTGAGCTCTGGTGTGGGAAAAGACCCCAGAGGGAAATGTCTAGCCTACATTAAGAGAACCTGTATGCTATGATTTGTCTCTGTAGGTCTTACCATGACCCCACTGTGCCAAACTTTTTGGTGGGAAGGAGGGGTGAGGGTAATAATTTAAGGTTACCATTTACTGTCCTATCCTGGGAAGTTTGTTGTATCTATGCTGGTCTACTCTGGGAAAAGCCCAGCAGAATTTCCAGCATGAGTCCCTGCCTTCTCTTTAAAGACCCAATAGAGTTAAAGAAATGAGATATATAGAGAAAGGGGGAAAAGGCTAGATGCCAAGAGGAGGAGGGATACCCAGCACATTAGTATAGGCAATCATGCAAGGGGCAATCCATCCAGATTGCTGTTGTGCAAGGGCCAAACTGTAGCTTTTGATTTCAGGAGGGACCATAATTAGCATGGATGAAAGGACATTGGAATATGGGCAACAGCTGTGAATAGGAAAAACAATTGGGCAGGGGGCACCTGGATTTGAACCAGGGACCTCTTGATCTGCAGTCAAATGCTCTACCCCTGAGCTATACCCCCCTACTTGATAGGAATGTCTAATAAGCACCTTTTACCTTCATAGTCACACCCAGAACTCCTACAACACATTGTTTCTATTTGTCTCTAGAGAGCTGATAAAACGAGCAATTTATTCCTCCACAAATTCAGCCCAGAGAGGTCCTTGTCCAGTCCCTGGAGTCCCCAGCCTTACCCCTCCACATGTCTGCATCTCCCCCCTTTTCTTCAGTTTGTGGTCATAGCAGCAGCCAGAAGAAGCACTGACTAATTACTGCAAGGCCTCTTAGGATTTACTTGTCTGCTTTTCTCTAGTTCTACACCACAAAACAGCAACTTGAAGAGATCCTGCCTAAACTCTTTGGGAACACATGCAGTACTTACATATGAAGATGTCTCTCCAGGGTGTGGGTCTATTCATCAAATTTGGCAGCTGGGGAGGTTAGTGAAATTTCCAGTCCCTGATCTGGATCAAGGAGTTGTTCTAGAAGTATCTCAGAGACATGGAGACATGAGGATTACACAGGGCCTCTGGATTCCAGCCAGGGAACTCTTGAGTTACAGTGAATATCTCCACCCTGAGCTACACCGCCACCCACAGAACATAGATATTTTTAATATTATATTTTTTGTTTTTATTGAAGTACCTTGTGCAATTATTTTTAAAAGTCAAATACTGTTTTTAAAGCTTATCACAAAAAAATCAATCCTTTCTATCTCCTTCCTGCCACTCAGAGGCAACCACCTTCTACCGTTTTGCCTGTTTCTTCTAGTCCATTTGCTGCCATGATTTCAAATAATATAAATATCTCATAATATGTAATATCTAACTTAATCAGGTTTAGACATCAACTGTCTTACTTTTATGATGAAGATTATAACTTATGTGCCTTCTTCCCTTCTCAGTTTTCTATTGCAACTGTATCTTGACTTTTGGTTAAGTAATTTTCTAAGTTTAGTATTTTCATTGTTATTAGTTAGTAATGTTCATAGTGCTAAATGGAACTAAGAATTCTGGTAAAACTTTCTGTTTTTCCTGAAGTTCATGATAACTTCATGTTTCAACTGCTTAGTTTTCTTTGAATACCTAAGATTTTCCACAACCAGAAGAGCCAAAATGAACCCCGAGGAAGCGATTCTAGCTTCTCCATCCCCACTCCCTCCTGGCCTATGCAGAGGTCAGGGTTGAGGAGGGCCTGCTGAAGGCAAGGCCTGGGGACTAGATGGGGAGAGTGACTGGCAAGGAGTCTGCCTAGCAATGGAGCAGGCCTGCTGGTGAGCTGGAAGGCACACTGAGAACAAAGGACAAGCAACAAGACCCTGGGTCTTAGCTTCCAGGAGAAGAGAGGTGGCTGGGCCAGACCAGGGGCCTGATGTGGTAGCTGAGTGAAGACCAAGAGGTCTGCTTCAATTCCAAGTGCCCCTCATGTAGTCTTGTTTAACATCCACACAGACAGTTCTGAACCTCTCATTACTTTGCACCCGCTAGATCCTGAATTTGTAAAGCCTACAAATAAATGCCACACAAGTTGGAACTTTGACAAAGCCCACTTCGGCCTCAGATGGATGAGCAAATCATGCCAAACTCCCACCTTTCCCCTTGGCCCCACTCAAGGGCCCTCATCGCAAGCCATCTCTTACCATAAAGTCCTGACAAGTGCAGCTTCCCGGAAACTCCTGGCTTACCTCAAAAAGACTTGTTTATCCTTTTGGCCCTGAGAAAATAATGTTGATTAAGTAGTGCCACTGGGTGCTCTCCTGGAGGAGAAAGGGTAGAGCGGTCTGGGGTGCAATGCAGTGTCCTTCCCACCAGAGCAGAGTGACCTGACCTCAGTGAGAGATGAAAACTGATGCAGGGAGCAAAGGGGTAAAAGAAAACTCTGGAGGGCTGAGAAAAGATAGAGGGTTTCAGTGGACTAAAACCAAATGCTTGAATATAAAGCCCTTCAACCTCTGGCTCTGCTCCCCTTGGAGCTCCAACCCACTCCATCCACTCTTCGTCCCCAAGCACTTAGGACATCTCTGGAGGCACTTTATGTCCCACTTTGCTTATGCTCTTTCTCCTGCCCAGATTGCCCCTGCCTGCATCTCTGCAAGAGCCAAAGAGGCTTCCTAGAGGAGGCACCGGCTTCCTTCCACACTGTTCAAAATATGCAAAGAAACTGCCTTACTCCTTACAACATAATGTATTTGTTTCTTAGGCTAATATTTTATGTGAGTAAGCAGATTGTAGCTACAATGATACTATTATTGACTATTATTATTCCTTTGTTTTTGATGGGGAGAGGCGGTGTGGAACCTGCCAGGGATTATCAAGGACTGGCTTTAGATTTTTGTTTTTAGCTATTGTTGTGTTTAAATCTATGGAGAGGTCAAATAGAGTGAGAGGTCTCCTGATGTCCTGAATAAGAATTTCAAGTGGAATAAAACAGAGCAGTAAACTGACACATTGAAGTCTGATATAGCTTGCAGGAATCACTTGGCTAGAAGCACCCCCTGCCATATGCTCATGATGTGGGTATATGGACCTGAATTGTGAATGCCTTTAAGGGACAACTAGTCCACCATCTAGATGCTGGCACACAGTCTAAGTGAGCACTAATTAGAACAGAACTGAAACCACTCCTTTCTGGTCTTTCCTCCAAAATTCCACCAGCCAGCATTGAAGAACTCCCTAACCTTGGTCATCTTCCTGAGAAAACATTACAACTTACTCACCCCAGTGGGCCCTACCTGTGTCTGCTTGCTGTTCAGATGGAAAGCAGATGCCCCACAGTGCACTCCCAGTGTCCCTGTTGAAGGCAGGCAACCGAGGTCGCCATGTGAATGCAGGGGGCAGAAAAGTAGCCCCAGGGTGACACAGGGCCTCCTGAGTGCAGTGACTCAAAGCCTCTCATATATATAAGCCAGTTCCTTACAGTCAGCATTCTCCTTGAAGGGCTCCCTCGCCGCCCTCCCTTTAGACCCCCTGCTCTGTGCACTCCCTGCTGAGGCAGCTCAGAGCAGAGAAACTGGAGACCCAGGGGTCTGCTGCATGCTCAGTAGGGATGAGGTGCTCAGTAGGGATGAGGTGTTCTGTAGGAATGACAAGCTCAGTAGGGATGAGGTGCAGGTGAAAGGAGTTGAGTCTCCATCCCCACAATCCCCCACATAGGTGTTCATAGGTGGTGGAGGTGGGACCACGGGAAAGGTAATATCTGCAAAGCTCTAACAGTAAGTGTTAACAGGGGACTAGGCCAGTTCTGGAGAAGTTCACTTGCAGCCCCAAGAAGCTGGAGAGGCTTTCTGGCAAAGATTAAAACCATCTGGGCTCCCTTCTCTCCTTTCAGGAAGACTCAACCCTGCAGGGCCCAACAGCGAGAAGACAGTCATTCATAAGTCAAAACCTGAGAGGCGGTAGGAGGCATGTGGGTTTGCATGGGAGACCCTTGATCTGTAGGTAGACCCCCTGCCTCCACCTGCCCCCACCTGTTCTAGCTGGCTCCTAAGCAACTGGTCGCCCCATCAACACCCTCTGTTTATTTTTAGGCACCCCACGAAACCAGCTCCACTGCAGACTGGATCCATTCCTGCTCACCTTGTCCTTTCTCGGCCCCAACCTCCTTCCACCCGACATCCCTGCAGCTCCTCCTCACCCCAGCTCATGACCAAGACATCTAAAGCCACTGATGTTATCCTAGAAAGGCATTTAGAATGCTCCAGAACAGCGGTTGCTAAATGTGGCAGCCCAGGAGAATCATCTAGTGTTTCTGTGATGTGGGAGGATGAAAAGAAAGAAGAGTGTTATTGAGAAAGAGAGCTTCTTGAGCCCCAGCTCAGACCAGTAAACCAGTCCCTCTGGATTGGGGGCCTGAGGAATGTGTGTGTTTAATCACCTTCCCTGGTAATCCTCCTGTTCAGACATACCTTGGGTCCACATAGCATCTTAATATGGTCATGACTCCAACCACATTTTTGCTTCTGGAACTTTCCACTGCCTTAGCACAGGAGATGACTTAGAGAGCTCCCTCTCTGTCTCCTGCAGCTTTCACAAAGGACAGCATCCCTCAATCTGCCAAACAAGTGCCAGCCAGAAGGTCTCATTTGGTGGGAGTACAAAAGCCAAACTCAGGCCAGGGAGCACCCAGATTTGAACTGGGGACCCCTTGATCTGCAATCAGATGCTCTACCCCTGAGCTATAACCCCTGGTTTACTAGTTGTCTAATAAATATCTTTTCACCTGTGTTGCAACACCTGCCTCCCTTGTGCACTGAAATTTCTATCAATTTTTAGAAAGCTCTGGAGATAAAGAAAGTCTCCCTTCAGGATATTAGCACCTTTTGGCCCTGTTCCTCCATATAGATCCCACCCTCTTCACCCCTCCCACTTCCACCTAACTCTGGCTCCCAGAAACTTCTTTGCTCACAATCTTGCAGTCTTGTTTTTCTTAGCACCGCTTTGAAGGCCCTACCTGAAAACTCATTGCTAAGAGCTGGGCCTCTTTGGCCTTCCTTGCTCTGCTCAGCGAGTCCACCTACTTACAACTTGCCCTCTGCACCCTACTGTCCCACCACGGGATGGATGTGGGGGCTTCCTTCCTCATCTCTCTGCTCTGTCCTCTCGCCACAGTTACCTCCTGGCTTTTGGCAGGGTCCTGACTGAATATAGACAAATGGCTGGAATTATTTAGCTAGAGTGGTACAATCCTCAGCCTGGGGCCCAGGAAGCCACCCCAACTGTCCTAAGGAGGCTCACACCAGAAGGTCCGCACAGTTGGAGCAGCAGGGATGGTGCTGGAGAACCTCTGCTGGATGAACCCCTGCCCTGAGGCACAGCACTGCTGCCCTAGGAGGTGAACCTCCTACTGGCCCGCATACCGTCAAGATCAAGGCCATTGATCACAGAAGTGTAGAGAAAAGACACTCACCCAAAAGGGGCCCAAGGGGCAGTGAGAGTGCGTATTATGCCTATTATGTCTGCGTGCTCAGAGTGCACAGACTTACAAAGGGAAACCGGGGGAAGGGGAGTAACCCCCCATCATTCCTTCAATCTAGTTTAGTGACTTACGTTCATGACCCAAGTAGAAAGTCCTCCTTGTTGAAAAAATAAAAAGCAATGTCTCTGCATCTTTCTACAGGACCCACCACAACAGTAATCATAAAAGTTAGTGTGCGATAAATTTGTTGGATGGAAGCAAAGATAGCAACCTTCACAAAGGCTTCTGTATGCAGTAAATCCAGATTATCTGAGGCGCCACCAGCCACATAAACACCATTGGTGTTTTGGTGTCTGTTCCTTTAAACTCAACACCTCCATGCCACCCCACCCCACCCCCTACCCCTACCCTCCACCCCAAGTTGGGGCTCTCCTCTTTGTTGCCAGAGAGGAGCCAGTTCACCACAGAATGCCCCTTACCAGCTGATCTCCCTTGCTGGTCTTCTGGCTCTTTTAGTGATGTTCCCCCTTCTTACTGAAAAGCGAAAAGGCAGAGAAGGAAGTGGGGAAATCCTCATACTAAAATTCCTCTTGTTAAAAAAAGATTCTCAAAATCCATTAGGAGGGCGTAAAAAAAAAAAAAAAAAAAAAAAACAGCACCACGAATCACGATTCACAGTGGGGCAGCATTGGAAGCCTTCTCTCGAGAACTCGGAAACAAGGCAAGGATTGTACCTAAAACCAGAGATGGTGTATTAGGGCAAAAGAGGGGGGAGGGGAATGGAATAGAAGACACAAAACATCCATTATTCACGGATACTATACTTATCTCAATAGAAAATAACCTACAAAGTATTTGAATTACCGAGTTTAATAAATGTCAAGACAAACCATGAAATTATCAACATCAAATCTACTTCTATACACCAGTAATGAAGAATTAGAAATAAAATATTTGAAAAGATAGCATTTAAAATAGTAACAAAAATATGGGGTCCTAGGAATAAATAAAAGTTGTACAAAACCTTTTTAAATTTTTTTTTAAAAATAAAAAATTTTTAAAGATAGATTTATTTATTTGTTTGTTTATTTATTTATTTATTTATTTATTTATTTATTTATTTATTCATAAGAGACACACAGAAAGAGGCAGAGACATAGGCAGAGGGAGAAGAGGCTCCCTGCAGGGACTCAATCCCATGACCCCTGGATCACGACATGAGCCAAAGACAGATGCTCAACAACTGAGCCTCCAAGGTGCCCCCAAACCATTTTTTTAAAGATTTTATTTATTCACTTGAGAAAATGAGAGAGATCATGTGAGCACAGGAGCAGAGGGGAGGGGCAGAAAGAAGCAAACCAGGATCCCAAAACTATTACCTAAGGCAAGGGCAGACTCCCAACCAACTGAGCCACCCAGGTGCCCCCAAAACCTTTGTTTAGACAATTTTAAAGTTTCCTTGAAAGACATTAAAGGAAACCTAAATGAATGAAGAAATATGCTATATTTTGGATAGGACAAAACAATGATTTTGTAAAGATGTTAATGCTTCCCAAATTCATCTATAGATTCAGTGCAATTCCAATCAAAATCCCAATCATGATTCTCATCACGCTTGACACGCTAGTCCTAAAGGTTTTGTCGGAAGAGAAAGAGCTGGGGAAAGCTAGGGTTTTCCAAAAGAAAATGAGGTAGACAAGGAAACTAGCCCTATAAGCTGTGGAAACTTATAAAGCTGTGAGACAGGGTAGTACTGGCCTGAGGACAGACAGAGAAGGCTATTAAAACCAGAGGAAGATTCTAGAAATGGACCCATCCATAGAAAGAAACCTGCTATATGGGAGAGGTAGCATGGTAGGTAGAGCCGCGGGGAAGGATGCACTTTCCAATACATCTCCATACCCAAAATAAACTCCAGGTGGATCGCAGACTTCAATATAAAGACAAATCTTTTCAACTTTAGAAGAAACTATGAGAAAAACCCTTTAAGGAATTTGAAGCAGAAAAAGAATGTCTTTATTAAGACACACACAGAAAAACCATAAAGAAGGGGCACTTGGGTGGCTCAGTGGTTGAGCCTCTGCTTTTGGCTCAGGATGTGATCCTGGGGTCTTGGGATCAAGTCCCACATTGGGTTCCCTGAATGGAGCCTGCTTCTCCCTCTGCCTGTGTCTCTGCCTTTCTCTGTGTCTCTCATGAATAAATAAATAAAATCTTTTTTAAAAAATGTAGAAAAGGATGGATGCATTCTAGTTCATGAAAATGAAGAACTTCTGTGCGCTGAAATCCTCTGGAAAGAGAGAATAAAGGTGAGTCACATATCAGGAGAGATTTGCCAGTGAAGGTACAGTCAGAAATCAGAAGCAACACTGGGCATTTCCACAGAGAGAATGTAAGGTGGGGAATTGGTTAAGTTGTGCTTAGGATGTGCGAGGAAAGAGAGCAGCAGAGCAATGCACACCTCTTACCCCAGAAAGTGGCGCTCACTCCTGGAGCTGAGAGGGAAAAGGGGAGGAGCTGTGGTTATCAGAATGGAGAAGCCTGCAGGAGGGGCTCTGGAGAGTCAGGGCTCAGACTGGCCAGGACAGGGTTCTGGTGCCTCAGTTTCCTTAAAGGGAATGCTCTGAAAGTCGTTGTGCTTAGGTGCTGGGATGTACAGACACAGGCACCAGCAGATCCCAGCTTTTGTTCCCAACCACCAGCTCCGTCTATCAGCAGTAGCACCCGTGCTGCCACCAGATACCTGCTTGAGGATGAGAACTGGTAGCTAAGCAGAAGTGGTAATTTCCTACCAAGTTTTCACCAGCCCCTTCCTGGTCCCATTCTAGTGGCAGGATGTGCTTGGCTGGATTTCTCTTCATCTGTTTCCACCTTGCCATCCCTTGCCACCTCCCTAGGAGGTGACTCTTCTTTGATCCTCCAACTCCCTCTCCTGGACTGTTCCCTCTACCAGCCCATCACGTAATTGTGCAAGGTCTTATTTCTATAATAATTCCCATATTCAATAACACTTACTGTGATTCCACTGCGTTGATTGAATACTGACTGGTACATTCCAGTGGGTTTATTTTTTAAACTTTTTTCATTTGGGTATGAAACATACAAAAATGCACAAATTGTAAGTGTTCATCTTTATGAATTACAAAAAAAATTATAATAAGCCTGGCAACCCTACATCCAGATCGATAAATAGAACATTATTCAGAAGAGGATGAAAATGAGGTGTGGAGGGGTGGAATAGGGAGTGGCTCTTCCCTGAGTATACATTTTCCTATTGCCTAGACTTTTAAATCACTTTAATATTTTACACTTCAAAAAAAAAAAAAAGACCTGCAATAAGTATGAGGAGATAAATCTAAAAATAAATATAAGCAAAATCCAAAAACCTAATGGTGGGACACCTGGGTGGCTCAGCGGTTGAGTGTCTGCCTTTGGCTCAGGGCATGATCCCGGAGTCCTGGGATCGAGTGCCATATCGGGCTCCTTGCATGGAGCCTGCTGTTCCTGTCTCTGCCTCTCTCTCTGCCTCTCTCTGTGTCTCTCATGAATAAGTAAATAAAATCTTAAAAAAAAAACTTAATGGTATATCTTATGGATAACATGACCACGAAGAAGAAAACATTCTCAGTGCTATGTATTCTAAGGGGAAAAAAAGAGATATTGAACTACAATGAGACATTGAACTTCACTTGGTAAGTTGTTTTGGTATAACTTACAAAATCTATTTTTTTAAGATATTATCCATTTATTCATGAGAGACATACACACACAGAGAGAGAGGCAGAGACACAGGCAGAGGGAGAAGCAGGCTCCATGCAGGAAGCCCGACATGGGACTCAATCCCCGGTCTCCAGATCCCACCCCCGGCTGAAGGCAGTGCTAAACCGCTGAGCCACTGGGGCTGCCCACAAAATCTATTTTTAAGCAAATGAATAAATATATTGATATTTTGGGGAACCAGGGCCCTAACTGTGGGAGACAGGGAATATTAATCCAGAGCGGAGGAAGGCAAGGAACTGGAATTCTCCCCTAGAGAGGGACTGGAATTGTCAGCAGCAGTGTGAACATACACACAAATGTGTACACACATGCACACACAGTTCCTGACTCTGCCCTCTGAAAGGGGCTAGAAACAAAGTCTCTGTGGCAATGAGCACTCCTAATGCTCACATTGTGGTTACTAAATACCATTAAAAGGAACCAGGAACTCTTAGAGAAATGGCTGAATCCAGGGCCCGGCAAAAAAACCTAAAAGGTAAACAACCTAACATCTTGTGCCAGAAGGAGAGAGAGAGCTCCAAAATTGGTGATTACTATGTCAACAGAACACAGGGCTCACTTGAAGATGCCTGGCACTAGCTCAATTTGGGACCATTTGAGCATATAGGACAAACAAAAATAGGAATGTAGCTCATTAAATTAAAGAATCCATGAATTCCGTTTTATTACAGGTTTTGTTTTCTTATTTTAGGTGGAGAAAGGAAAGCTGTTCTTAATCCAAAACAAAGTCAACGGAGGGCGGGTGGTGGTGGTGAATGGGTGACGGGCACTGAGGGGGGCACTTGACGGGATGAGCACTGGGTGTTATTCTGTATGTTGGTAAATTGAACACCAATAAAAAATTAATTTATTAAAAAAACCCAAACAAACAAAGTCAAATAATAAATGTAAAAGGACCAATAGAAATCTCAAATCACCATTTCCTAACCATCAGTGTGGTAATTGATTTTGGTCAGAAACATTCATGGATGCTAAATTTGCAAGATGAAAATTGTTGGGAAACAGGATTATAGAAAGATCCATCAAACATCATTTTGACTGAATAATCAAATTCAACCTCATCAGTTGTGGAGCCAAGTGACATCATTGCCTCTTGATGTAATGCATAGACATAGGATAAACATATATAACATATATGCATAACACATGAACTTAAATATAACATAAAACCTGAGAAGGACTTAGTGTCACCTATGTAGCCATTTTGCGGAAATATTGGACATTAAATAATGAGGAAACAATCAGAAAAATCCTTCTCTCCAAAAGTAAACCACTATCCTGTTAACACATTTTTTGCCCTATTTGTGGACTTTCTATACCCACACCTCCAACGCTTCATTGGTGAGATCCAGCCAAGCTATCATATGTATGTTGACCACAGGGACAGTTCTGCCAAATAACTCAGCAGGGACTCTCCAAAGCTGTCAATTTCACGAAAGAAAATGGAAGACTGGAGAAGCATTCTGGATTAAAGCAATCTAAAACCACGTGACAACCATATAAAGTGCTTAAGGCTTGACTGGACCCTACGTTGGAAATAAAGGACAATTAACAATGACATTCTAGGGAGAACTGAGAAATATAGAATATGGTTGCATAATAAATGATTGGACCATATCATTGATAAGCCTCCTGAGTGTGCTGTGGTTGTATAGAATGCCTTTGTTCTTAGAAAATCAATGTTGAACTACTTAAGAGTGACAGGATGACTTCAACAAAGTTTCTAATGAATCAGAAAAAATTTCATACACACACACACACACACACACACAGCACAAAGGTGGCAAAATGTTAACAACTGGTGACCCAGGAAGAGTATGAAGATTTTCATTGTACCATTTTTATATCTTTTCTTTAGATGTGAGATTTTTCTAAATAAAAAGTTAGAAGAGTATGTTTAAAACTTCAATTATAAACGAAAAGAAGAAACGTCATTCCCAGCACCCCCAAAACCCACCCTTGTGCATCCTCACAGTTGTTAGCATCCTCTCTCCAAAGTAACCACTATTCTAACTCCTGACCTCATCTGTGCCCTATTTTTGAACTTTACATATCTTTCTGCCTTTATTGTTTGTGACATCTAGTCACACTATTGTATGTAAGAAAGGTTTGTTTCCTTCCATTGCCGTATAGTATTCTGCTACAAGAATATTCATTATTTATCTAAACTATTGTTGAAGAAGATTTAGGTTGTTGCCAGTTTGGGGCTATTATAAATAAGCAGCTATGAAAATTCTTGTGCCTGTCTTTGATGAATTCATGTATGCACTTCCTTTAGGAGCACAATTGCTGAATCATAGGTATGTAACCATTCAGTTTCAGTAGTTAATAACATAAAATTTTCCAAAGTGGTTGCATGTACCAATTTATTGGCCATTTGGACAATGTCTTATGTGAAATGCCTGCTCCGCTCCCATTTTTCTATAGGGTTGCCTGATTTTTTTTTCTCACTGGTTTGTAGGCATTTCTTTAAATTTGGACAGAAATCCTTTGTTGATTATATGCATTGCAAATATCTTCCCCTTGACCTTCAGCTTTCTTAAAGCTGTCCTTTGATGAACTGAATCCTTAACTATAATGGTCTATCAGTATTTCCCTTTATGTTTAGTATTTTCTGCTGTCTCATGAGCAAATCATTATATTTTCACCAGATCACAAAGATATTCTTTTAAGGTTTCTTCCAGAAACATATTGCTTATTGTTTACATTCAGAGCTACAGTCTACCAGGAATTGAGTTTGGTGTATGAGGTGAGAGTCTAGACATTTCTCCACATGGTTATCCAACTAATCCAGCCTTGTTAGCTGGAAAAACCATTTTTCCCCTCACTATTCTGTGCACCACGATTGTCATAAATCAGGGCCCCATATATGTATAGGTGTATTTCTAGACTTTCTGTTTTGCTCCATTGATCTACATACTTACCCATCCCTGCTGCACTGATTATTATATATAGTATATCCGGCGGTACAATCCACCCATCCTTGTTCTCCTTCATGAATGTATTGCTGTTCCTGGCCTTTGGCATGTTCATAAAAATTCTGGAATCAGTGTGTCAATATCCACAAAAAAATTATATGGTTTTGGTTGAGATTATTCGAGTCTATAAAGACGGGAGAACTGTTATTGTTACTATACATATTATTATGTATTAATAATTAATACATTCTATTAACTTAGTATATCCCACTACATTCTATGAATTTAGTATATCTACTATTTTTAGGTCTTTAATTTATTCCAATGATGATTTATAGGTTTCTGCAGAGAGATATTGTACATCTTTGATTATTTTTATTTCTCAGTAGTTGTTTTCTTGTATGTTATTGGAAATAGAATTGCTCAAAGTTTTTCTACCTTTTAAATTTCTATCATATGGAAATAGAATTGATTTTTGTATTGTTATCTTGTAACTAGCAACCTGGCAAATTCACTTAATTCCAATGGTTTGTCTGTATATTCCTTTGGATTTTCTGCACACACAATACTATCAACTGTGACTAATGACAATCTTATTTCTCCCTTTCTTATTATTTGTGCTTATTATTCCTTTTTTTTTCTCTCCTTACTGCTCTAGCCAGGACCTTGGACACATAGTTAAACAGAAGCGTTAACTCTGGATGTCGTTTCCTCTTTCCCAGGCTCAAAAGAAAACCTGCCAGTATCTCCTCATTAAACGTGATGCTTACTATGAAAGTCTTTTTTTTTTTTTTCCTATGAAAGTCTTCTAACCCCCTTTATCAGATTAACAACATTACCTTCCATGGAAGATTGAATACTGGCCCCCAAAGATATCAAGTCCTAATCCTTGAAACCTGTAAATGTTACCTTATATGGGGAAAAAAAAAAAAAAAAAGGATCTTGGCAGAGGTGATTAAGTTAAGGATCTTGAACTGGGATTATCCTAGATGATCTGGGTGGCCCTGTGTACTTATTGCAAGTGTACTTCTAGAGAGAGGGAGAAGATTTGACACAGACAAAAAAATATATATAGGACATGCAGGCCAAGATTGGAGGGATGCTGCCACAAATCGAGGAATGCTGGCAGCCACCAGAAGGTAGAAGAGGCAAAGAATGGATTCTCCCCTTGGAGCCTGCTGACACCTTCATTTCTGCCTCAGTGAAACTGATATTGGATTTCTGGCCTACAGAAGTGTAAAATAATAAGTGTGGGTTGTTTTAAGCCACCGAGTCTGTGGTTATTTGTTATAGTAGCCATAAGAAACTACATTGCCCATGAATAGTATGTTAAATGTTTCTTAATCATGAAGAGATGTTATGAGTTTTTCAAATGCTGTTTCTGCATCTTTAAAAATGATTGTATGATCTCCTCCTTTATTCTATTAATGTGATGAATTTTATGGATCAATGTTAAATCAACCTTGACTTATTCCTGGAATAAATCTGATTGGTTGTGATGTTTTATCTTTTTATTCACATCTAGTTCATGAGAAAGATTGGACAACAATAGTCCATTCTTACCTTGTCAGGTTTAAATATCAATGTTACATTGGCCTCATAAAACATGTTGGGAAGTACCTCCTATTTTTCTAATTCTCTGGGAGACTGTATATATGTTTAGTATTACTTCGTCCATTTGGACAAATTCGCCAGTGAAGCCATCTGAGCCTCAAGTTTTCCTTCTGGGAAGGTTTCTAGCTTGAGAGTCTATTTAATAGATGTGAAAATATTAGTTTTCTACTTCTTCTTGGTCAATTTTAATAAATTATGTTTTTGAAGGAATTTGACATTTTCCTTGAAAATTACATCTAATTTTTCAGATGGCTTGGCCTCCAGTTGTTCATAATAGTGCTCTTATATCTCCCTGGTGTCTCCAGGACCTGAACTACTCTCACTTGTCATTCCTTTTTTTTTTTTTTAAAGTAGGCTCCAAGCCCAACGTGGGGCTTGAGCCTGACCCTGAGATCTACCGACTGAGCCAGCCAGGGGCCCATCATTTGTCAGCCTTCATATTATCCATATGTGTCTTCTTTCTTTTTCTCTTGATCACTCCAGCTAATGGCATATCGATTTTGTTACTCGCTGACCAAATTTGGCTTTGCTGATCCTATCCATGAACACTTGTTTTCTGTTCTTATCTGATTTCTCAGCCTTTCTTCTTTTTCTAATACATGAATTTAAGGGTTTAAATTTCTATCTAAAAAAAATTCTATCTAAATGTGTTTGGAGCTGTAACATGCAAACTTTGCATATGTCCTATTTACATTATCATTCATTTCAAAGAATTTTCTCGGTTCTATGAGTCATTTAAAAGTGTGTTAATTTTCCATCCCCCATCCCATGCTTCAGACATTCTGATTTCTTTCTGGAATGTTCTTCCCCCCACCTTGTCTGCTTAACAAACTCCTGCTGACTCTTCACTGTTGGGTTCAAGTTGTGTGCTTTGAGAGGCCTTCCCTGCCTAATACCTCCCCCAGCTGCCCCAGGCAAGATGTAGCACTCCTTCACTCCACTGGATCTTTTCTCCATATCCATCCTCTTCTCATTGTTGGTATGCACATCCACCTCTCACTGAACAGGGAGTTTCTTTTAGGTGGTGATGCATCTGTCATCACTGTGCTGAACGCTGAGCAGTTTTTCTTGAACAGACGAACTCACATGCTTGTTTTCCTAGGATAGTTTTAATTTCAGATGTTCCCTTTTATCCACAGGAATCTATTAAATTGTTCCAGATTTTTCTATAGCTAGGGTCAATTTACATCTGCCAGACTATCTCTTAGTGTCAATAAGTGACATAAAAATCCTTTGTGATACTAAAAACCCTGGGGTTTTTGTTTAGAAAATATGATCACCTTGATTATATAATCTTCATGTCCAGTACCAGGCTGAGAACCTGCTAGTAACTCAGTACGGACTGGTTGACTAATTTCTACTGAATGGGTTTTGTCCCTAGCCAAGCTAGAAATAACTCGATGTCCCTATAAAATATTCCTAATTTCAGCTGACTAGCCTTTGATGTGACAGGTTCCCTTCCAACCCCCAAAAGCCATAAAGCTGTATTGTATTCATTATGAGGTCACCCAAAATTGATGACTCAAGGGTCAGCCTTATAAAACTTCAAAATCTCTCGTAAAAATGAATCAGAACCTAGTAATAAGTTTGTTTCTATTATAATTAATGTTTTTGCTGGGGTGGGCCATGTTTTGCACAGTATGTGTTTCTTAATGCACATGATGAGAAATCTAATTTGCTATTTTCAAAAGCTGTGGGTAACTTAGTTATGGGGAATTCAATAACTTCAGTTACTGAATGTTTAAAATAAACCTAAAAACAAACTCTTGGGGCACCTGGATGGCTCAGTCAGTTAAACATATACCTTTAGCTCAGGTCATGATCTGAGGATCCCTGGATCAAGCCCCACATCGGGCTCCCTGCTCCTCTGCTGTTCCCCCCACTTGCGCTCTCTGGAACTCTCTCTCTCTCTCTTTGTCAAATATATAAGTAAATTAAAAAAAAAAATCTGACACTTGTTTCATATAAATCTGGATTTTTCCACATTTGGAGTTTGCTTAAAGTAAGGCCCACATACCTTCTTTTGCTTTAGTCCTCATCTTTACCAGCTCCAGATGACCTCACTTCTGCCCCAGGGAGTCCAGGGCCATAGCTTTTCTCTCTGTTGAGGAAGCCTGGGATGCTCTAGGGTTCAATCTTTCATTCCTGAGGCTCAAAGCTCTGTTCCCATAGAAGATTCAGGGACCCTGATATGGGTCACTCTCTAAGCTGTCATCAGTCATGGGCACCCTCAGTGTAGGCAAGTTTTGACATCAGCATATTGGAATAACTGAGGCTACAGAAGGTTCCAGAAAGTATGAAGGGTAATCATGGATGCCGGGGCACTGAATCTTCCTCTACACATTTGCTACATGCCCGCCTTACCCCAGTTCCCTTAAGCCACCTCAGGAGCTGACCTCCAGATTCACTGAGAATGGAAACTCAGGGACACCTGGGTGGCTCACTCTGTTAAGCATCTGACCCTTGGATTTGGCTCCGGTCCTGATCTCATGGCTAGTGAGACTGAGCCCCGTATTTGGCTCCATGCTCAGCGGGAGTCTGCTTGGATATTCTCTCCCTCTGCCCCTTCCTTTGCTCTCTCTCTCAAATAAATAAACAAATCTAAAAAAAAAAAAAAAAAGAAGAGGAAACCCAACAGTACCTGAGACCTGAGACCCCGGAACTAGCTTTGACTGAGGCATGGACCTTCCCTCCACCACAAAAGGGAGGCCCGGAGTGATGAGGGGCATGGCAGCAAGAGAAAGATCTTGAAGCACTGAATCATCAGATCTTTTTAGTAGTCAATAAGTCCAAGCAATCTTTTAAAATTCAAACAAGCATGGAAGTGTTATAAAGAAACTGCAATATTTACATGGATCGTTAGTGTATGACAACTCCTGGCTTGCCAAGGCCACGTGGGGCAGCTTCCAGGCTCACAAGACACACCTGCACTGCGCTCTGTCTTTGAGCATGGCTGTGTGAAATGTTTGTGAGGCGCTGGCCTGCAGCCACCAGGTCCTGGAGACTTGTGGAGCCTCCTGGCAGCAGAGCGGGAGAGAAGGAGCTCCTCAGAGCTGAAAACCACCGCCTCCCCGTGCAGCTGTCCCTGAGCAGTTCTAGGAAAGGAACTAGCACTGTCCCAGAGCCAGCTGCAAGTTCTCCAACACCTTGCCACTCGGAGCTGCGGGGCAACATTCTCTGCAGAAGCCCAGGGTCCCTTTGTTCCCCTTCCAGGGGCAGGGGAGAAAGGCTCATGTGAGAAATCAAGCTGGAACAGACACCATCTTCAGGACACCTGCCCTCTTGCCTGGCCAACCTCCACCAGGTCCTTGTCTCAGGATGCGCGAGGTTTAGCCGCAGTAGCGATCAACCCACACATTATAGGACTTCTTACAGCAAAGTTGTTGTTTTTTTCTTTTTTTAGTGCATCTGCTACATACATCCTATTCAGTCCTTCCTCCCTCCAGGATGTAGGCTAATAGAACAGCCGCCTTCTGAAATATTGTTAATCATCATAGTAGAGGGAAAGAAATCTTTGGAAGGCCCCAACTTATAATTAAATGCTTGGCCCAGAAATGACAGCTCATTGGCCAGACCCAACGAGAAGAGGTCAGGACATACAATCCAGCCATGTCCCTCAGGGAAGCCAACTGGAAATCTTTGGTGGACAGCAGTAATGACTACCACAACCTTTTTGAAAGGCCTAGCACTGAACTTTTGGGGTGTGTGCCTGGTCCCAAGGGAAAAACCTTAAGCCTAAGGTTGGAAGCTGGAAAAATGGAGGTCTATTTTTCTGTGCATACTGCTGTACCTGCCCCGGCATAAGAAGTACAACAGGAGCTCCTGCATCAGCAGCCCCTACATCTGAGCAGTCTGAACCACACGCTTCAGGCCTCTCCAATTCCCTGGGTTGACATAGAATCCCATGGTCACCAGTTTCCCCACTCCTGCTGGGTGAGCTGCACATAATCCATGACCACCCACTTTGGATTTTTCTGGGAGGATGGAGGTGATGGGAATGGCAGTGGTGATGGACCAGCAGAGAGTGATGAGTTTGTGAGACCCTCAAGTATCACATACGTAAAACCATCAGTCAAGATTGATACCATGGGATTACTGCATGCTCTGTAAACCTACCCTAGCGAACGCATTAGAGGACACAAGAAATAAGATATAGCCCCTGCTGTCAAGAAGCTTATGATCTGTGAGGCGAGTTAGGACACTGTTACCTTGTGTTATAATTTTTCTCTAAGTGCCGAATGAATGGTACCAAAATATTAAGTTATGAGCATGGCCAAAGCAGAGTTCACTGCGGACTTGATTGGAATGGAAAGGCTTTGTGGGATACTTAGAGCATGAACTGGTCATGGACAGATTGGGGGTGCCTTATGTGGGTAAAAGGAAAGGAAAGAATATGATGAAAGGCACAGGCATGGAAATCTCATGTCTGTTTCTGACATGTATATGGACACACCATACCATCAAGTTGGAAATGGATGGTGAGGCTACAGAAGGTCTTTCACATTAATCTAAGGGGAGGAGATTTTAAAAAATAAAGTTAAAAGAATGGGGTGCCTGGGTGGCTTAGTTGATTGAGCGGCTGACTCGGTTTCAGCTCAGGTCGTGATCTCGGGGTCCTTAGATAGAGACCCATGTAGGGCTCCATGCTTGGCGGAGAGTCTGCTTGAGATTGTCTGCCTCTCCCTCCCCTTCATGCTCCCACCTCTCTTTTTCTCAAATAAGTAAATAAAGTTTAATCGAATGGGGGGGGGATGTTGTCTTTATTCTTTTTGCAAACAGAGGCTAGAGGGCCAGCCAGGGAGACTTTGCAATGGATTCTTGTTTTATGTGGAAGGTTGGGCAAATCACTATTTCCCAAACTTGGTGGTGCAAATCACTATTTCCCAAACTTGGCAGTGCAGCAGAGCTCCAGCCCCACCCCTACACCCACCCCCTACTACAAGCTTGCTAAAAATAGATCTTCTTTTTTAAAAGATTCCCTCATAACACTCAGGACCTATCCCCAGAGACTCCGCTTCTGTATATCTGGGATGGGATCCAGAAATCCGTACCCTTCACAAGCTTTCCCACAGATGGAGCTGGTCTGAGAATCCACCAGGATAGGCAATTTCTACCTAGACATGGCACATATTAAAAGTTGAATTTTTCAGTCATATCCCTGAAAACTAGCTCCTTTTAAAAAAAAATATTTATTTATTTATTCATGAGACACACACACACACACACACAGACACACACACACACAGAGGCAAAGACACAGGCAGAGGGAGAAGCAGGCTCCATGTAGGGAGCCTGATGTGGGACTTGATCCTGGGACTCCAGGATCATGCCCTGGACTAAAGGCAGACACTAAACCACTGAGCCACCCAGGGATCCCCTGAAAACTAGCTCCTGTTTGTATTCACTTTATTTCTGTGGCAGGTGCGTACCCTACACACACACTGGACATAGCTCCTCGGTGCTAGTCTGGAATTCTTGCTCACATCAACTCCACTTCCAGTTGGCTACCGCCTCTTATTGCATATCATTTACAGCTCTCTGTCTCTCTCTCTCTCTCCCCGTCATTTCTTCCTTCCTGTTCCTGCTCCTGCTACATTTGGCCAGACGTTTTCTCCTCTGACACTTGGACTCTGTAGCATCCTCCCAACTAATCTCTTGTCCCCCTCAATCCTTCCCACACATGGCCTGCAGGTCAGTCTCCCTATCAGCCTCATGACTGGCTCAGTCACTACTCCACCCCACTTACTGAATCCAGCACCTCAGCCTATTTTCCCTTGTGGTTTAAAGTCCTAGCCAATGGGCACTTGGGTGCTCAGTGGTTGAGCATCTGCCTTCAGCTCAGGTCGTAATCCCAGGGTCCTGGGATGGAGTCCTGCATCCCTCCCTGCAGGGAGCCTGTTTCTCCCTCTGCCTGTGCCTCTGCCTCTTTTTCTGTGTCTCCCATGAATAAATAAATAAAAATTCTTAAAACAAACAAATAAATAAAAATAATGTCCTAGCCAAATGGGACCATGTTCCTTCTAAACATTCCCACCCCAATTTTTTTTCTAGGCTGTCCCCTGGGTAACACTTCTACTACCACCCTCTGGTCTGAAATGCTCTGTTTATTAAAATTCTCCCCGTCCTTCAAGATCCAGTTCAAATTTTACCTACTCTACAAGGTCTGCCCTGTTTGAAAAAAAAAAGGAAAAAAAAAACATACACAGGCATAACACACACACATGCACACCCACACTTTCTTCCCAGTCATATGCTAGGCAGTTTGCCAATCTTGGAAAGTACATGGATGAATGGGCCCAACCACCTGTGGGTGTGGCTTTCAGCTCTGCTCAAAAGTGGCACTCTTTATTGGAGGTAACAACCAGCCCAATCAGATCCTTTCTCCCGGGAAGAATTCACTGGAGAGACACAGGCTGCACCCTGCCCCACACTGCTCACATCCTCGGTGAGGCAGGTGATCCGTTTCATCATGGAAGTGCTGGGACCCTGAGAGGCCATATTACCAAGGAGATAACACCTCTGTTTCCTTGAAAAGAAAGAAGCCCCCTTCCCCGAGGTAATCCAGCAACTGACCAACCAACATGTGGCACCCTGAGACTCTGAGCAAGCTCTCCTGCAGAGCCCAGCATATAGGCCATAGTGAGAGCAGACACGGTGGTCTTCAGTTGGTCAAAGCAAATTGGGGTGAAAGGAAACCCAGACTCAGGAAAGTTACAGAATAGCCCAGTCCCATCTTTCACTGTACATCTGAGAGGCTGGCTGTCTTGCCCCAAGACTTGCACCAGCTCCGAATTTCCTTCTAAATTTGCAATTTTGTGAAGTTTTTTTTTTTCTTAATAAGATTCTCTAGGGATCCCTGGGTGGCGCAGTGGTTTGGCGCCTGCCTTTGGCCCAGGGCGCGATCCTGGAGACCCGGGATCGAATCCCACGTCGGGCTCCCTGCATGGAGCCTGCTTCTCCCTCTGCCTGTGTCTCTGCCTCTCTCTCTCTCTCTCACTATCATAAATAAATAAAAAAAAAAAAGCAAAAAAAAAAAATAAGATTCTCTAAATCATATAAGATTCAAGCCCATAAAACGTGTTTCCACCCTGGTAGAGGGAATGTGTTACTTGGGAGAGGAAGGAATCACGCAGAAACAAAGCTAGAAGAGAAAGATAGGAAAAGGAACATTCTCCTGCAGAGAGTGGATCCACTATATCCTTTCAGGGACTTACCCCAAAAGGGAGCCAGGGTTCCCACCTGGAAATCCTCTATCCCTTCCCTACCCATCCCCACATTTGAGGGGCAAACTTCAAGAGCTGGGGGCAGGGGCACCTGGGACGTTCAGTGGTTGAGCATTTTAGGTTTTAGTTCAGGGCATGATCCCGGGGTCCTGGGATGGAGTCCCACATTGAGTTCCCCACAGGGAGCCTGCTTCTCCCTCTGCCTGTGTCTCTGCCTCTCTCTGTGTGTCTCTCATGAATAAATAAAGTGAAAAAAAGCGGGGGGGGGGGGTGGTAGGAGAAAGAACGAACGAAAGAAAAGCAACAGCCTGGCTAACATCAGTGAGAAAAAGAGAATCAGGCTCAGGAAGCAGACTCCTGAGCAAAGTGTCCCCCTCACCCCCACTCCTAGGGAGGCTCCGCTTTTACACACAGAGAAGAATGCATCTGCGATGACCTCTGCTCTCTACCCTCAGGCCAGGATGGTGGAGAGAAAGCGAAGAGCCAGTGAAGACCCGGGTCTGCTAGACCCCAAAGCCCAGCAGAGGGCTGGACCACGTGGGGCGTAGGTTCCTCTTTAGGAAAAGTTCGAAATGCGGCTTTGTGACCACATGGGGGCCCCCTTCCAAGGCTCCTTCCATCCGCGAGCCTGGGTTTACCTCTTAAGGAGTTTTTCCGTTTATTTATTTAATTCTTGTCGCCTTTTTGTTTTAAAAATGGTTCTTATCACTACAAAATAAAAACACGGATTGGAAAAATAAAATGTTAGAAAATGTGTAAAAACGGCCCGTGGTCTTACTGTGAAGGAAAACGGAAACTACTCTGTGTTCATCTATATGCCTCCAAACTGGCACGTGTGTTTTTTTTCTTTTACACAAGACTGAGATCATTCTGGACAGGCTTCTCCTCTTAAAATACCACGAACATCTTCCCACACCAAGTTCTTCACCAAAATAATTATAAATATGGTATTGTGTTCATTCCATTTAGAAATATTTGTTATAAATAATAAACACATTACAGAGAATTCTAAGTGGCTGCCTACCGGGATTTACCCGACTATTTTCCTATTGTTGGAAGGATTTATTCCATCTCAACCCAACACAGACGTGAGCTACAGCTGTCTGACTAAATAAATACATGAAAAGCCCAGATTGCCTGGCAGGACCTAGAGCAGCAGAGGCGACGTGGCGGGAGCCCTCGTGGGAGAAGGCGCTGGTCCCCTGGGCTCGCAGGGAGAGCGGCTGCTGTCGCCGCGGTCACACCCCCACCCCCGCGCGGCTGGTCCCTGGAGCTTTGATGAGCGGGTCTCGGGCGCGTGGGGTCCAGAGCGCGAGGGCGGCGGGTCGGGTGCGGGGTCCGGGCGGTGACTGAGTGCACACCGGGCTGTAGGCCGGTGGGTCCCGGGCGGGGGGGGGGGTGGTCTGGAGGCCAGTGGGTCGGAGGTCAGGGGCCAGTGGGTGTGGCAGCGTTGGTGCGGGGGGGGGGGGGGGGGGGTCGGGAGGGGTCGGGAAAACTGAGTCAAGCCGCGTCGGTGGTCGGTGGTTCAGGGGGTCGGGGGGCTGGCAGGTCGGCTGGCCCGTGGGTCGGACAGCGCCCGTGGGTCCAAGTGGGTCTGTGGGTCAGTGAGTCAGGGGGCCGGGGTCAGGAGGCCGGTGGGGCGGGCAGCGTCGGCGGGCGGGTGGACTGGTGGATCCGGAGGTCGGGGGCGTCGGGGCGTCGGGGAGTCGGGGGGTGGGGGGTGGGGGGTGGGGGGTGGGGGGTCAGGGGGTCAGGGGGTCAGGGGGGTCGGAAGGTCCGGAGTGGAGAGGTCGGGGAGTCGGAGGCCGGTGGGTTGGGGAGTCGGGGGGGTCGGAGGGTCCGGAGTCGGGGGGTCGGGAGGCCGGGGGATCGGGGGGTCGGGGAGGGGCGCCCGGGAGGGGGTCGGAGGGTCCGGAGGCGGGGGGTCGGGAGGCCGGGGGATCGGGGGGTCGGGGAGGGGCGCCCGGGAGGGGGTCGGAGGGTCCGGAGGCGGGGGGTCGGGGGGCCGGGGAGGGGCGCCCGGGAGGGGGTCGGAGGGTCCGGAGTCGGGGGGTCGGGAGGCCGGGGGGTCGGGGGGCCGGGGAGGGGTGCCCGGGAGGGGGTCGGAGGGTCCGGAGGCGGGGGGTCGGGGGGCCGGGGAGGGGCGCCCGGGAGGGGGTCGGAGGGTCCGGAGGCGGGGGGTCAGGAGGCGGGTGGGTCGGAAGACCCAGATCCAGGTGATCCGCGGGCGGGTGGTCCGGCGGGTGGGTGGGTCGGCGGGCCGCTGGGCGGGGCGGGGCGGGGCGGGGCGGGGCGGGCGCCGCGCCTGCCGTTCGCCTCTCCGGGCTGCAGGTGGGGCTGTGCGGCCGCGCTGCCTCCAGGAAGCCTCACGGGCCTGCGCCGGCTCCCAGGATGCAGTGTGGACCGGCCGGGCGCTGACGGCGGCGGCGCGTCTGCGGGCGGAGCGGCGCGGGCCGGCCAGCGAGGAGCGCGGCGACGCGGGCGGGGACGGCTGGGCCGGGCGGGCGCCGCCTGCGGAGAGGCCGGGGGCCGGCCTGCGTGGAGCCGCGCGGCGGCGGCGGCGGCGGCGGCGGCGGCGGCGGCGGCGACTTCCTCCGGGCCGGGCCGGACAGCGCACGGCCATGGCCGAGGCGGCCGCGGCTCCGGTAAGGGCGGCCCGCGCGCACCGACGCGCGGACTCGGGGCCCGGGCCCAGCACTCGGCGCCGCAGGCCCCGGGGAGGGGCTCCGTGGGCCGCGCCGGGCTCCCGGGCCTGGGCCCGGGCGAGCGGGGCGCGGGGTCCGCCGGGGCCTACGGCGCCCCGGTCGGGCCCCCATCCGCGGCCGAGCCCGAGCTGGGCGGCACCGGCCGAGCCCGCAGCGGAGGCCGCCCCACGCCGAGTTCCTGCAGCCCTCCGCGGCTTCCTGCCCCCGCCCCATCCGCTGGCCCCTTCATCTCCGCGCCCCCCACCCCGCGCCTCCTTTCTCTGCCCACCGCTCTGCCTCAGCGTTCCTACCCCCCAGCTCCCCCCAGCGGCCTGGTGGCACCTGGGAGGTGTCCGAAGCGGCTTGGATTCCGCACACACCGAGTGCCCAGCCCGATCGAGGTCGGGGCGGAAGACAGCTGCTCCCTCTTGTAGAAGCAGGCAGGCACCAGCCCTGTTAGCGTTATTTTGTCCTCACAACAAACCTGTAGGGTAGGTGCTCGTTCCGTCACACAAAAGAAACACCCGAGGCCTGGAGAAGTTAACTTGCCTGGGATCGCACAGCTAGAAAGTGTGTGAAAAGACACAGTTGGTCTGTGTTCAGGGGCATATGGTGTGTTGGGGGATCAGGCAGGTACCCTGGTGATAGTAGTGCAAACAGAAAGAGGTGAGTGGTTCTTGCATTGAGGTAGAAAGGTGCTGTGGGAGGGCAGGGGAAGGAGAGGGAGGGGCTGGCACCCCTTCCTGACCTGTGCTTCTGTGATTTGAGCTGGGCTTTTAGGGAAGGCTAGGATTTCATCTGGCGGAGTGGACCAGTGGAACTTTTCAGGTAGGGAGGTTGGCTGGCACTCCCAGAGAGAAGACAGTGCCCAGCATGTTCAAGGACTAGAAAGCAGTCACTGCTCCCTGGGAGATGGTTTTGGTAGGGAGGCAGTGGGAGAGAAGGCTGCAGGGAGAGTTGGAAGGGGTTTTAATGCCTGGACTTCATCCTGTGGGTGCGGAGTCCTTGAAGAATTTGGAGTCTCTTACCATCAGGTCCTCCCAAGGATAGGGCTTCTGCTCCCTTGGCAGGAGTCTGAGGACAGCCCCATATTATCCACCCACCATTTAGTAAGGAGCTGGGTCTGAGCAGAAACAGCCACCACCTCCCACTAAATGGGGTGAAGGTCTTATACAGGGCTCCCTGCCCCATTAAAATGGTGAGCACACTGTGTGTGCCTTAACTGTTTATAAGGGAGTTGAGTTTATGCGGGTGTCCTTTTCCTGCAACGCAAAGTTTGCAGTAATATGGCAGTCAACTGCATGTGGAGGCTGAATAGGATTTCAGCAGCTGGGGAGCTGGGTGATGAATCAAATGGATACTTCTGGAGCGAACTCTTGGAGGCTGGAGTCAGATGGCAGGGGCTGATCAGAAAGGATAAGAGGGCAAGGAAGGAATAGCAGCTGTCAAGGGTGGCCTGAGGTGCCAGCCTAGCACAGTCCCTGCAGCCTTGGGGCAGAAGCACCCACCCCTGGAGAGCAAGAGTCCCTCCAGGGGCTCTCTGCCTATCCAGCTGCTCCCATCCTTGGAGACCAAGTGAGAAAGCCCCTTTTTTTGGGTCAGAGGTCATCTGATGCAGCCTCCCTCCAAACAACCACAGAAGCACTGATGGTGCTTGACAGTTGTTTTTTTGTTTTGTTTTTTGTTTTTTTGTTTTTGTTTTTGTTTTTGTTTTTTTGGCCTCTGCTCTTACTCTTCTCTCACTGTTTGCTGTAGTTCTCGATGACTTTCTCCAAATGAGCCCACACTGGTTCCTACTAGTCATTTCATTATGCAGATAGTCACCAGCCATTTGTTTGGGAAGAGTTTCCAAAATGTTGTAAGGAAACATCCATCCTCAGGCACTGCCAGAAGAAGGCACAGATGTCTGGACCTTCTCTCTGACCCAGGGGTCCCACCTTCAGATGTGGGTTGGGCAGGTGGTTCAGCCCCTGCCCAAAGCAAAATGTGCCCTTTCCTCAGGGTCTCCCAACTGCCAGTCAGGTCATTCAAGCTACCATGTGAACTTTCCAGCAACAGGGAAGTAAGTCACTGCTTGGGAGAAGCTTTATGACAGTTGTCGTACATACAAAAGTCTAGCCTTATGGCATGTGTTTTACCTTAAAATCTGTAAGGTGTGCCACTGATCCTGGGGTAGTTACAAAAATGTCTCAGGCCCTTGAGAGGGGTGGGTATGGTGAGAGAAACAGACTCTGGGGCCCCAGTGGACCTGTGTTGATTTTGTCCCCTTGACCAGCCACACTACCTGTGTCAAAAAGTCTAACTCTTGGCCAGGGGAGATTTACACTAATGGTGATGTTTAGTTTAAGGAGGAGCAGCTGGGAGGAGACCATCTGATTGTACTGGGGGAAGAGGAATTAGCTGTTTGATTTTTATGTTTATTAAAAAGAGGCACGAGATGCTTTAAAAAAAAAAAAAAAAAAAGGAAAAAAAAAGCAGTTGAGCAATGCTCATGTTTGTGCCGGTTCAGTGAACCAGCTGTTTTTTTTGCTAGGTCATCATCCGTAGACAGTTCCTGTGTGATTATGATGGGAGGTGCTGGCTGGGCTCTAGTAAATCTGCAGTTTACTATTTATCCCCTGAAAGGCGCTGGCAGTGCTAAGTCACTGTTTATTTAACAGAATTGCACTGAGCACCTTCCACGGGCCACGTGCTGTGCTACAAAAGATGCAGTGCTGCCTTCAGAGAGCTGGGATGGGCAAATGCGGGAGGGCACCGGGCAGGGCAGTGAGTGCCAGGCCGTGGATGGAAGGTGGTGCACAGCGCACATCGGTGGTGCCTGGGTTACCCAGAGGAGCTGATAGCTAGGCTGAGATCGTGCATGTGGCACAGGGAATCCCCACTTTCAATAGGAGCTCTGCGCCCCTTGCCAAGCCCCCTCCCCCTGGGGGAGAGGGGCTCCAGGAACGTGGTGGAGGGGTTGAGTGGTCACAGACTTCTCTTTGTTTCTGAAAGATTTCTCCGTGGACGATGGCAGCCACAATTCAGGCCATGGAGAGGAAGATCGAATCGCAGGCTGCCCGCTTGCTTTCCCTAGAAGGGCGGACAGGGATGGCCGAGAAGAAGCTGGCGGACTGCGAGAAGACGGCTGTGGAGTTCGGGAACCAGCTGGAGGGCAAGTGGGCCGTGCTGGGGACCCTGCTGCAGGAGTACGGGCTGCTGCAGAGGCGGCTGGAGAACATGGAGAACCTGCTGAAAAACCGAAATTTCTGGATTCTGCGGCTGCCACCAGGCAGCAAAGGAGAAGTCCCCAAGGTATCCCTCAGGCACCTGGGGTGGGATGGCCTGAGGGGTGGTGCCTGTAAGTGTGTGGGTGAGCGTGCGTGACACTGTTCCAGGTGCCTGTGACCTTTGATGATGTGGCCATGTATCTCTCTGAGCAGGAGTGGGGCAAGCTGGACGAGTGGCAGAAGGAGCTCTACAAGCACGTGATGCGGGGCAACTACGAGACGCTGGTGTCCCTGGGTAAGGCCTGATACTCATTTTTCTGTTAAATGTGATTTTGAGTGTCTCCAAACTCCTCTCCATGCTGGTGGCTTTCGTCACCAGGATGTGTAAATCACTAGAAACTCTGACCATGCAAAGAGTTATTTCCTCCTCTTACTAAAGATGAGTACCAGGTGACCGAGTCAAAAGCTCCCTGTACCCGGTGAAGTTCACAGGTTGCCAGACAGAGAGGGGTGGTGGCATTTCTCCTAACCAGGCACGGAGCATGGACGTCTCTGTCCTGCTGAGACAGAGTCAAGCCTCTGGCTGCTCTCAGGTCCAGGATGTCATGGGCCCAGATTCCTTTGGCCTTCTCTTACAGGAATATGTGGTCTTTCTGGTGACATTCCTCTGGGTTAGTGAAGAATCTGGGCAGACCATGCTTCCCATACCAGTGCTGTCTTCATCCCTCGAGGCTCTGCTCCCTCAGACCCTGGGGCCACTGTCACGGTCCACACATGGTAGCCCCAAGAGGCTGTTCCTTCCAGGGCTTCTTTCCTCTTGGCACGGTTTTGGTTTCTGTGTGACCTCAGATCTGTAGGCAGTAAGGCATGCTCAGTGAAGATGGGAACAGGTGTAGGCGTGACATTATATTTCAGTTTGAAGAAATGCACTGCTGCCTAATGGGGAGACTCTACCAGTGTTTCTTCACCTGGGCACTGACATTTGGGGCCAGATGATTGTTGTGGGGCTGGTCTGTACAATGTGGGATGTTCAGCAGCAGCTGGTCTTGACCCACCAGTGCCAGGAGCATTTCACCCCCCAACCCCCGGTCGTGACAATCAAAAATGTCGGAGCAGCCTGGATGGCTCAGCAGTTTAGCACTGCCGTCAACCCAGGGCCTGATCCTGGGGACCCAGGATCGAGTCCCGCGTCAAGCTCCCTCTATGGAGTCTGCATCTCCCTCTGCCTGTGTCTCTCATGAATAAATTAAAAAAAAAAAAAAAAAGACACCAAACTGCTGAATGTCCCCTAGGAGACAAATTGCCTGTTGGTGGAGAACCAGTGCTCTATACTAATCTAGAAGTTTCATTTCTTGGCTACTCTTGGATTCCCAGGCTGCTTGTCCCCAGCTCTGAATGGGACTCCATGGCCAAAGCTAACCTTTGTGTCCTTCCTCAGACTATGCCATCTCCAAGCCCGAGGTCCTCTCCCAGACCGAACAGGGGAAGGAGCCGTGCAGCTGGCGTCGCCCTGGCCCCAAGGTTCCAGATGTTCCTGTGGACCCAAGTCCAGGTGAGGAGCTGAGAGAAGGCAAGGGACACCAGGCAGTCAGGTGGAAACAGGGAAGTAAAGGGCCACAGGGGGTATGACCTTTCCAGGAAGGGCCAAGAAGAAACCTCAGACTCGAATGTTTTAAGTCTAAGTTTTTTAATAGTTATGACCTATAGCCTGCTCTGCAGACACTCCAGGAATACTTGCCAGTGCGGAAAACAGGCAGCAAACCTAGTCTTTTAGAAGAGAGATAGGGCAGCCCTGGTGGCTCAGTGGTTTAGCACCACCTTCAGCTCAGGGCCTGATTCTGGAGACCTGAGATCGAGTCCCACGTCGGGCTCCCTTTGTGGAGCCTGCTTCTCCCTCTGCCTGTGTCTCTGCCTCTCTCTCTCTCTCTCTCTCTCTCTCTCTCTGTGTGTGTGTCTCTCATGAATAAATATATAAAATTTTAAAAAAAAAGTAAAATTCTAAAAAAAGAAAAGAGATAGAGCCAGTGCACAGATCAGGGGAAGAGAAGATAGGACATTGATCGGGAAGGTAGGAGTGTGTTGAAGACAAAATTGATTCCTTCCCAGTGTTCTGAAGAGCCAGCCTTACCCCCAGCCAGGAGCCAATCCCAGTGGCTGGCCACGTGTTTCAACATGATTATAACGACAGATTTATTTAAGGTGGATCTGGATACCCGATATCCCTGCCTCAGATCTTCCTGGAGCCAGCCAGCACCTCTGAAAGTTCAGGAGGAGGCAGGTGGCTGCGTGAGGAAAGCCAGGTTACTGAAGTGAGGCCCTCGGCAGGTGCGGGGAGGTGACAGTCCATCCCTGGCCAGGAGACCCTGCCTCTGCAGGCTCAGCCCACTTTCTGCACAGAACTGCCTTGCCTGTCCCACCTGCCTCGGGTTCCCTTGTCTGAATGCCTGTGTTACTAAAAAAGTCCTACTGTGTTTCCTTTGTGATTACTGACATGCGTCTTCCACCGTAAGTAGGCAAGTAGAGTGTCATGCTGCCAGAGCAGCCCATGCGCAGAGCCGGCCACACAGTCGGTGTTCAGGACAGCCGTCACCAGTTGAGTTCCACAGACATCCCTTGAGACTATGCTAGGTGCCAAGGCCAGAGCTGGAAGGGGAGGACAGAGAGATCACTAAGCAGAACGCTCTGTGAATGGAGAAGAGGCTTAGACATGGAGCCTGCCTTCCTAGCCTGGGGTGGGGGGACAGATGTGGGGGCCTCTCCGCTTCCCACCCCGCCACTCATGAATGTGAGAACGGGCCCAGAAATACGGTGGCTGCTGGTAAGACCCCCGACACGCCCTCCCCTCCAACACAAATTCCGCTCTCCACCTCCCCTGACATCAAGGACCCTATCACCCCACCCACATCAGCTGGAAAAGCCCTACCCCACCCCCCAGCTCGCTCCGCACCCTGTCTGTGCTTGCACAGCCCCTTGTTGGACCTGCCATCCCACTTGTCTTCAGTTCCTAAATTTTCCCACTACTTTGGGGCACTCAGTCCCTAGCAAGGCCTCAGATCCCCAGGCTCTCCCCGAGCATCCCCCTCATTCTTGTCCAAATGAGTCCTAGCTCTTCTTGCATCCTGGAGCCTGCATCCACTGCGTCCCACCCCTTCCTCACATCCAGGACAGCCGTGTCCCTGCTCCTCCATGTGGCCCCTGTGCTCCCCTCCTCCTTGGAAACCCCACCTCTCCCTCAGTTGCCTCCTGCAGACCCTGTCTCTGCTCCTGCCATTCTGGCCGGCTAGGGCAGCATTCCCAGAGGCCCTGCGAGGTCCCCAGCCTCCGCTCCCCCTCCACCACCCACCCTAAGGTCACTCCCCGCCCCAGCACCCACTGCAGACAGTGATGCACCCCTCCCATCATCTCAGTTTGAACCTGTCCCCACCCCGTACCCCTCTCCTTCTTTTGCAGATCTCTCTTCCTAGGCCCTGACCCTAGCATCCAGCCCGTTCATGGTCCAGCTGGTCCTGGGTTCCCTCTTTGCCCAGCCAAGGCTCTGGCCCAGTGTCACCCTCGCCCCCTCACCCCTCTTCGTCATTGTACTCACCTGGCAGAACTGTAATCTTGGTTAAATCTGCACCTGCTCCCACGCAGCTGCACACAGCTGGAGAGACCTCCTGAGCCCTGTTTTTCTCACCTGCAGGCTGGGGGGCCTTCAGCACTGCCCCCCCAAGTCACCCAGTGTCTCCTTGGTCCATTCAATTGCCCAGAGGTTGGCAAACTCTGGCCCACAGGCCAAATCACCCACTGTGTTTTTTTGGCCCACCAGCTTAGAATGGTTTTCCTGTTGAAAAAACGCTGTTTAATTGAGAAAAAAAAAAAAAAAAAAAAAGGAAACAACTCACAGCCCCCACCCCACCAGCCTATCTGCTTGTACCCAGGCCCTGGTCTCTGGGTTTGCTGCTGTGTCCACCCCTTCCTCCAAAGACCTGTCTCCACTGGGCATCAGACCCAGCGCAGGCTACCTTGGTGAGGCCTCGGGTTGCCTCCCCATCCTTCCCACCAGCCTCTGCCTTTGCTGTCACTTGTCCAGTTTGGGCACTGACCACTCATGACCCCACATCCCTGCAGCAACTGCCCCATTTCTACCTTCGTGTCCTGCTCCCCAGGAGCACCCTCCTCCAGTGCCTGCTTTCTCCCATTCCTCTTCCCACTCTGGAGGCCCTTCCATCAATACTCCTGTCAAGGCCACAGGGGCCCCCCATGGCATTAAAGATCTGGTCTTACCATTGGTGACATTTGCCACCATTGCTCGCTTTCTTCCCAGCTTCATTTCTTTGATGGTACTTCCCCTCCTGGTTTTCTCCTGCCTTACTTAACACCTTTCCTTTGCTGTTTCCTGGTGCTCTTCCTGACCTCTGTGCGTCACGGTATCCTCCCTCCTCCCTCCACACCCACACTTGCCATCCTGGCAGTGGCTGTGAGGGCTCTGCATGCCACCTCTGTGCCGACAGCTCCCACGGTGCCCTTGTCCAGCTCCTCCCTGAATTCTGCACCCCTAGCTGCCTAGTCTGTCTCCACTTGGATGGGATAGACATCTTGTGCCAAGTACGTGCCCAGCAGATCTCTTCCTCCCCTCATCCCTCCACTCAGTGTCTCCTCTGCTCCTTGGCCTTCAGTTGCAGGCCAAGACCCAGAGGTCAGCCTCGACCCTTCCTCACACCTACATCCATCAGAACTTCTAGAAGCTAACACTTCCTCCAGACTCATCCAGAATGCTATCACATCTCATCTCCTTTACCCTGCCACCCAAACCCATCATCTCTTGTGATTCCCCTCCCAACCAGCCTGCCCACTCCTGCACTATTCAGTCCCCCGGAGTAAGGCCTATGTTCTTTGCTTCCAAACCCCTTACTGGCTTCCCTCTGACTCAGATACTTTGGCTTATTTTTCTGTTAATATCTTGCTCCCTCTGTTCCTGCCATACCATCCTCCTTGCTGTCCCCCCAACACTCGGGGCTGTTCCAGGCTCTGAGCCTTTGCACGCACAGTGCCCTGTGCCGGGAATGCCCTTCAGGTACTCCCCAGGCTCCACCCATTCCCTCCTTTGGGGTTCTGACTTAAAATTTAAATTGTCACCTTATTTAAAATTGCAGCCCCCTTCCCCACCCAGAACTCCCAGTGTCCTTTTCCTGCTTTGGTTTGTTCCACAGCAGATAGCATCATCTAGTATATGTATTTCTAGATTGTTATATATCTTTCATACTTACAGAGTTGATAGAGGTAGATATTACACATATTTCAGAGAGAGAGATGATAGATTTCATATTTATAGATTTCTGTATGGCCGGCCAGGCTCTCCCCATTAAGATGTGAATATCAAAAGGACAAGTACTTTTATTTCTTGTGTTCATACGATCATTTCAGGCCCCTCAAATACTGACTAGCACAGAGTAGGAATTCAATTATTTGTTGAATGTATGTAGTGTACAGAATTTAAAATACTTGTGTATTAAAATAGGTGTGTTAAATTCCTTGTTAGATTTCCTAGACTCCTTCTTCCCCATGGTAACCAGTTGTCCAGAAGTTGATGTTTATCTCGTCCTTTCTACCCACATTTTAAAACTTTTATTTAAAGCTATTATGTATATATGTAACCACAAGGAACATATGATACAGTTTCGTGTGTTTTGAGAAATGGTATAAATGTCATTGTATTTATCACTCAATTATCATGTATTTCAGATTTGTCATTCATTTTATTTTATTCTTTTTTTTTTTTAAGTTCCTTTCTTCTTTTTCTTTTTTTAATTTATTTATGATAGTCACACAGAGAGAGAGAGAGGCAGAGACATAGGCAGAGGGAGAAGCAGGCTCCATGCACCGGGAGCCCGACGTGGGATTCAATCCCGGGTCTCCAGGATCACGCCCTGGGCCAAAGGCAGGCGCTAAACTGCTGCGCCACCCAGGGATCCCGATCATTAATTTTAACAGATGCTTAATATCCGTTCTCCAAAACAACTTTGTTCCCATTTGTCTTCCATTGGTCTGTTGATTTGCATTTAAGCTGTTTCTGATTTTTCACTCTCACGATTGATACCACAGTGGGCAGAGACACAGAGACACCCGTCTCTCTGTGTCCCTGCACTGCGGGCTCTCCGGGGAACAGACCCAGGGCAGACCCCCCGCATCACGGGGCATACTTGGCACCCTCACCATTGCCATGGTGACACAGCTTGTACTGCTCCCATCAGCAGTTACAAGTACCTGTTGTCTTACATCTTTGCCCTCCTTCAGCATTAGATTCTTGTCAATCTGATGGAGGTTGAAATGACATCTTATTTTAATTTGCATTTCCCCGACTCTTACTGAAGTGGAGCATCCTTTTCATGTTTATTTGGTTTCTTCAGTGAATTGTCTCTTTCTGTTTTTCTACTGGTGCTTTTCACTCTCTTATTGATTCAGACTTCTGTATACAGGTTCTGGATCCAAACCCTTTGTCTCTTATTTGCATTACAAGTATCTTCCCGGTCTGGGGCAGGTGTTTTAACTTTGTTGTGCTTGCATAGATGTCTTAATTTGGGGTCCAGTCAAACTTACCAGTTTTTTCCTTTATGATCTACTTTTCCTGTCATAGGATAGCCTTCCCTACCTCACTCCAGGTCAGAAAGACTTTCTTCTCCATCTTCTGACAAAACTTTGAAGTTTTGCTTTGCACATTTAAGTCTTTAATCTCTCAAGAATTAATATTTGTGTAGGTTGCCAGGGAGAATTTAAATCCCCCCCACACACACACACGGACATCTGATTTCCCAAAAAAGTCTGCTGAATATTGTCTTTTCTCCAATGATTTGTAATGCCAGCCTGGTGATGAACCAGGTTCCCATGCATGCGTGCACAGTTTCTGGGCTCTTTATTCAGGTGTTTTGGTCTCTGTCTGCCTCTATGCCAACACTTGCTGTTTTAGCTTCATAAGAAGTCCTCAATCTAGAAGACCAAGCCTTCCCTACTTGCTCTTCAAAACTTTTCTTGGCTATTGTTCAACCTTTGTTCTGAGTTTCAGAATCTTCATGTCAAATTCTCAGAAAATCCTGCTGGAATTTTGATTGGAACTGCATGTACTTTCTTATTTCATTTCTGGAGAATTAGCCTCCTCACAACATGAGCCCCTCTCCCCCAGGAGAAGACTCACCAAGTGAAGGCTTCTGTGCGGCTTGAATAGACTCCATCATTTTCTCTGATCATTGTTTCTGTTGTGAGTGGCATTTTCACATTAAGTTCATTCTAAATAGTTATTACAAGTATGCAGCTCTGCTGTTGACTTTCTTTAGTAAAAGACCACTTTAGCTCAACTTTCTTATTATTTATAATACTTGTCAGCTTAGGTTCTCATGGATTTTTTTTCTGTAGACAACACAAAAGTTATCTCTTCTTTTAAAATCGTTACAACTTTTATCACTTCTCTTCTCAGCCTTTGGGCTAAGATCCAGTGTAAAATCGTTACAAATTTTATTATTTTTCTTGTTCAGCAGTTTGGCCAGGATGTTGTTAAGTCCTGGGGATAACCAGCATCCTGATCTGTGCGAGGTGCTTCGAAGGTCTCAGCAGTAAGGATGATTTTTGCCATAGACTTTTGATGATACTCTCATAAAAGTTTATAGATGTTTTGTTTCCTTCCACTTCTGGATGAAGTTACTGTGAGCAAGTGTTGCATTGTATCAAATGGGTTTTGTTGGTTTTGCTTTCTTAATTTTGTGTTTTGTTTCTTTAAAACATTGTAACTGTATCATACATAACATTAACAAATGGGTAGAGAATGAAATCTATGGGCACCCCAGGTCGCTCAGCTGGGTGGCTCAGCTGTTTAGCACTGCCTTCAGCCCAGGGCCTAATCCTGGAGACCTGTGGTCGAATCTGACGTTGGGCTCCCTGCATGGAGCCTGCTTCTCCCTCTGCCTATGTCTCTGCCTCTCTCTCTCTCTCTCTCTCTCTGTATCTCTCATGAATAGATAAATTTTAAAAAAAGAATGAAATCCATGTAACCCTTAGAGAATAAGCGTGGACCCCCACATTCTCAGTACCCCTGCATCAGAAATAGGTCACAACCAGAACCTTCCATCACCCTCTCTGATCCCATCCCCCTCCCTTCCTTTTACAAATAAACAGAAAATCCAGACATAGACGTGATCCATCCCTTGCTTTTCTTTACATTTTTATACCGTATGTATATGTTCCTAAATAACATTGTGAACTTTTTATGAATGAGATCACAGCATCTATATTCTTCTTTAGCTTGCTTTCCTCACTGGACATTGTTTCTGAGAATCATCCATGGTGACACAGTACAGCTGCCCTCATTCCTTCCCATGACTGTATGGTTTTCTGTTTTATGACTGGGACACAGTGCATTCCTTCCTTCTGTTGATGGGCGCTTGTGTTGTTTCTAACATTTTTGCTTTTAGGAACAATGCTGTTGTGAACATTGTGGTGCATGAGTAAAAGTTTCCCTAGGTGTAGTCCCAGGATTGAACAGCCAGGTCGTAGGAAAGGTGCATGTTCGACTTTTCCAGGTAACATCTGGGAGTGCTCCGTAAAGGGGCCCCACCCGCCAGCACCTGTGCACAGTGCCCAGACGCCCAACAACAACAACAGGTCCCCATGGCACCTCATCCTCACCAGCCCTGGAAATGCCTCACATCCTCACTTCTGCCCATCGGGTAGGAGTGCATTGGTTGAAGATTCCTATTTTAACACATGCATTTTCCTAATTAAGGAGACTGAACATTATACCCTCTGTTTATAGGCCATTTGTATTTCCTTTTCTGTGAAATGCCTGTTTATGGCTTTTGTGCGTTTTTCTTTTGTTTTCCCGTTACTTACTCATTTGTAGAAGCTCCTTTCATGTTCTGCGTGTTAATCTTTTTCTCAGGTGTGTGTATTGCCAATATCTTCTCCATATATGGTATATTTTAAAGAACAGATGCTTTTGATTTTAATGTACTTGGACTTTACCTTTATGGTTTGTCCCTTTTTTTGGTCACAGTTAAGAAATTTCCCCTACCTCAAGGCAGTAAGATCTCACATCTTCTTCTAAGAGTTCTGTCTTTCACATTCAGGCTCTTGGCTGCGAGGCCGGAACCCTGGTTCTTTCTCACTAGCTCTTTGGGTCTTCTTTTCCTTTGCTCTTTGGGTTCATCTTCCTAATTACCTTATACCAAGTTCCATGAAAAATCCAGTTGAGATTGTGATGGGAATTGTATTCACCCTATTAATCACGTTGGAGAGAACGGATCCCTTTGCTATATGGAGGCATGTTATTTGTTTTTGTTTTGTTTTGTTTTGTTTTGTTTTGAGGCATGTTATTTGTGAATGGCCTAAGCCCCTCCATTTAGCTCATTTGTCTGGTATGCCTCAATGAAGTTTTAGAATTTTCTCCAAAGAAGATCTTGTATTGTACAGTTTGTTGTTGTTAGATATATTCCTAGGTTCCTTGTATTATTTTTAAAAATTTTTCCATGTATTATCAGTGGTGCCTTTTGTTGTTGTTTTTTGTAGAGAGTTTAAGAGCTGGGAGGGGAGCAGCAGAGGGAGGGAGAATCTTAAGCAGGCTGCACACCTAGCACAGAGCCCAAAGCGGGGCTCAGTCTCATGACCCTGAGATCAGCACCTGAGCCTAAACCAAGAATCAGAAGCTTAACCAACTGAGCCACCTAGGTGCCCCAGTGGTGCCTTTTTTTTGACCTACTTTTTGTTTGTTGCTGGCATATGCTGGGGGCTGGGGAGGGTGGGCAGGGAACTCCTTTTCCCAGCACTTTTTCTCATGTAGTAGAGGCTCAATTATATGATATCCTGTCTCTCTCTCTCTGCCCCCGGGCATCCCTCCACGGAGCCCACCAGGAACATACCTCATCATCAGAGAGTGTGCAAGCAGAGTTGGACAAGCATAGTCCTTGCCCATCCATCTTCCTCCCTTGGAGCACCTGGCCACCTCCAGGGGCCAGGCCATCTCTGTTGCTCTGCTTAGTATAGGTTCCTTCACTATGGTCCAGTGGGGGACTTCCTATCCTAGAGTCAGTACTAGGATCCCTCTTGCCCACTGGTAATTTTCAGTTATCAGTAGTAAAACTAGCTTACCCTCACCTGCCTTCCTCTTTTATTTCTCTGTTAAGCTCCAGGACAGGGAAGAAAAATAGTATTTGATGGACTCCCTTAAAACCCTTTTTGAAAGTGTACAAAAATCCATTTGTCTTATATTTATTGATATTTCTAAGAACCTTGCTCAAAATCTCCTTATGGCTAATAACAGTTCTAATAATTGTCTGCTGATCCTCAGATCTTCTGAAAAGAGAATCATATCCTCTAGGAGTAATAAGACTTTTTTGTTTCCTTTCAAATCTTTATGGTTTATTTTCCTTTTGTTTTATGGTGCTGGCTGAGAACTTACAAGAAATCCTTAAATAGAAGTGGTGATAGCGGTATCCTTGGTTAATGGTTTTAAAGAGAATGCTTTTAGGGATGCCTGGGTGGCTCAGTAGTTGAGCATCTGCCTTCAGCTCAGGGCGTGATCCCGGGGTCCTGGGATCAAGCAAGTCCCACATCGGGCTTCCCACAGGGAGCCTGCTTTTCCCTCTGCCTATGTCTCTACCTCCCTCTGTTTGTCTCTCATAAATAAATAAATAAGATCTTTGAACAACAACAACAAAAAGATGCTTTTAAACTTTTCACATTGCATCTAACATTTGTTAAAAGTTTATCAGTGCCCTTTTATTAGGTTAAAGAAGCTGCCTGGATTTCCAGTTGACTAGATATTCCTAAAAAGAATAGACATTCAATTTTTCTAAAATACTGTTTTGGTAAAAAAAAAAAAAATACTGTTTTGATGTCTGTTGAGATGATTATGTGTTTTTCTCCTTTAACTTGCTAATATGATAAATTGTGTGATTTTAATCCAATTTTGTAATCTTGGAATAAACCTAACTTAGTCATCTTCCTTTATATATATATTGCTGGATTTAATACTCTAGTTATTTTGTTTAGGATTTTTGAATCTTTGTTCATGAGTGAGACTGGTCTATATGATTTTACTTTCTCAGACTCTGTCTACTTTTGATATTAAAGATATAAGCTATGATGTGATCCCTTTTTATTTGCTCAGAGGGTTTGTGTAATATTGGAATTACCCGTTCCTTGAATTTTGAGTAAAAAATACTTGTGAGGCCATCTAGGTTCTAGTTTTCTTTGTAGGTGAGATTCTTGTCTACTGATTTAAGTTGTTTAATAGGTATAGGACTACTCAGGTTTTCTATTTTTTAGTCAGTTTTAGCAAGTTCTAGTTTTTCTAAGGAATTTGTCCATTTCTCCAGAGTTTACAAATTATTTGTTATCTTTTTAATCTCTGCTACTTTTTAAATTTTTTATTTATTCATTAGAGAGAAAGCAGGGGGAGGGGGAGAGGGAGAAGCAGACTCCCTGCTGAGCAGGGAGCCTGATGTGGGGCTACATCCAGGATCCCAGGATCACTGCCTGAGCCCCAGGTAGACGCTTCACCAACTGAGCCACCCAGGCACCTCTAATCTCTGCTGTTCCTATAATCACTTTCTTTTTTCATTCTCCTTGTTGGTTATTGGTGCTTTCTCCTTTTTGTTTGATAATCTGTTAGATATAGTGGCATAATATTCTCTTCAAAAAAACAGCTTTTGGCTCTCTATATTCTATCTTTGTGTTCTCTTTTGTTAATTTACACTCTCATATAATTTCTTGTCTTCTACTTTTCAAAGGATTTCTGTTGATGTTATTTCTTTTTTTTGTTTTTTGGTTAGTTCTTTTCTTGTATCTTGCATTGACTGCTTGACCCTTAGTTTTCTACCTATCTTCTCTCTCTCTCTCTCTCTCTCTCTCTCTTAGATTTTATTTATTTATTTATTTGAGAGAGAGAGGGAGAGATCACAAGCAGCGGGAGCAGCAGGCAGAGGGAGAAGGAGAAGCAGGCTCCCAGCTGAACAGGGAGCCCGACCCAGGGCTCGATTGCAGGACCCCAGGATCATGACCTGAGCCAAAGGCAGAAGCTTAACCAACTAAGCCACCCAGGTGCCCCTCTCTTAATATAAACATACGAGGTCATAAAATTCCTCTAAGTACTACCATTGTAGACATAGACCACACATTTTGACAAATAATATCTTAATTAGCTTGGGTTAAGTAAACTATTGTTAAACTTAATTTCACCTGTTTCTATTTATTTATTTACTTACTTACATAGTACTAGAAAATCTAGAATGAGCTATGTGACCTGCCCAGTTTCTCCAACGGACAGTGCTGATTGTGGTCACTAGCGTGTTCGGATTCTCACCCACCATCTTGAATTGTGTTTTGACTTTAGACCACTTTTTCTATATTTCTTTTTTTACTACCCCTCCTTTGCGAGTTCTCCATTTAGATTCTTCCTCAAACTATTATTTTTAATTAGTTTGAAAGTTCTATGTTCTGTTTCTGTTCTTTTATTTTTTTTTTATTTATCTTAAGATTTTATTTATTTATTCATGAGAGACGCAGAGAGAGAGAGGCAGAGACACAGGCAGAGGGAGAAGCAGGCTCCATGCAGAGAGCCCGACACAGGACTCGATCCTGGGACTCCAGGATCACGCCCCAGGTCGAAGGCAGATGCTTAACTGCTGAGCCACCCAGGCGTCCCTGTTTCTGTTCTTTTAGAGGTGAATTTTAGGAGAATTTTAGAGGTGAATTTTAGGAGAATTTTTTTTTTTTTCCAAATAGAAGTCTGTTGTGGGTTTGTCAGTGACAGACTCCCATTCTGTGTTTGTACAGGAGTTTTTGTGTGTCTGAAAATACTCTTGTTCCATTCCTGTATTTGAGGGTTGTGGATTCTCAGGTGAATGTTACTTTCTCCTAGCCCCTCGAAGATGCTTTGCTGAGAGGAGGAAGTTGAGAAGCCAGCCACCTGTCTAGCCATTGTGGCCTGGTGGGCCATCTGCCTTTCTCTCTGCCAAGCAGGCCTCTGACTCCTACCACAGCATGCCTGGGCATGGATTTCTTCCTCTTGATCCAGCTTTAATTTTCAATAGTTTTCAACAGTTTGGGAAATTTTGCAATGTTATCTCTCTGAATATCGCCTTGCCCACCTCCTCCCTGCTTGTTTATTCTGGAACATTTTTGTACTATCCTTAGTAACTGTGGACGTCTCTTCATATCTTCAACTCCATCCATCGTTTCTTATCTGTCTTCTAGTTAGCGCACTGTCCCCTGCTCAGTTGTTTGTGTTATGTTCTTTTGCCCTATAGATTGGATTTTTACATTACAGTTATTGTATTTTATTGTATTTTGTTCTTTTCCAAAATCTGGTCAGTTTTGATACTCTCTCATTTATCGGCCTCTCCCCCTTTTTGTTTTTTCCATATGAAACTTTATACTCTGCATATGATAATCCCAGGTTGGCATCTCTACAGGCCCAGATCCTGCAGTGTTTGACCTCTGCTGACCCACTGACACAACTACTTTTACTATTAGCGTGTGATTGGTTGTGATTTTGGTAATGGCTCAGTGCTGTCCTCCTGAGACTCACTGTCCACCTCTGCAGGTCCTCGGGAGCCACTTGAAAGCCTCCAGGCCACTCCATGGTGTGACCTGGCACCAGATACCCTTGGGCTGTGGTGTGTCAGTCCCTCGGGTGGGACTTGGGTCCCCATATCCTTCAGCTTTGTTCTTTTTCCCCTACTCCTTGGGAGTGAATGCAGCTGCAGCTCTCATGTCATTTGGCTCCTCTTCTGGTTACAGGTTTAGTTTTCTCACAGGGACCTGAGTTGTGGGGGGATGTGGGGTGTCCCTGCAGAGCAGGTTTGCATTTTCCCGTGCTGGGGGTGGCCTCCTGTGCTGCCATGGTGGTCAGCCAACGTTTCTGTGAATTTCTCAGCTTTGGGTCTCTACACCATGTGGGAGGCACAAATTCAGTGTGGATGTGGGGAAATTCTAATTTCTTAGGGTGGCTGTCCCATCCCACTCATGGCCCCAGGCAGGTGGCAGCTTCCTTGTAGTGCCCTCAGGTGGATGGAGTTTCACTAGTCCCCAGCTCACTGATGGGACAGAGCCTTCTGGCTCCGGGCTTCATGCAGGCAGCTCAGCGGTGCTCCCAGCTTCACCTGGACACCAAAGCCCAGCACCTAAGGCCTGTGTCCTGTTCCAGCAACTCTCCAGGTCACTTGGCTCCTGTTTGAACTCTTGATTGGCTTTGTATTTGCCCTTTGATTCTTATATCTGGAATCTTTCTTTTCTGCTCACTTATATACATATATGGGGGTAAGGTTTTGGGGGATAGTTGGGGTTGCATTTTCTGTAGCATTTCTGTGTTAAAAGTGGGGGCAGGACTTCCCCAGAGCAGCTCAGTCTTCCCCATGGGCCAGAGGTCCAGCCCTGAGAATGCACTGTTGCATTCCTCACCCTTTCCCATCCTACCCTGTGCTCAACACCGTGTAACCTCATGCTTTGCCCAGAAGGCTCTACTGGCCCTGCTTGCTTTGGTCTTGCATTCCCACCAGGTTCTTCCGCTGTTTGACCGTGGTAAGCCCCTGTCCCATTTCCTTGGCTGGATGTGTGTCCACCTGAGGGCCGAGGGGCCCTGATGCTGTATGTTCATGCACTTTCCCTTTCTTAGGCTCGGGGCCCCCAGTTCCTGCCCCTGACCTCTTAATGCAGATCAAGCAGGAGGGTGAGCTCCAGCTCCAGGAGCAGCAGGCTCTGGGGGTAGAGGCATGGGCAACCGGACAGCCAGATATCGGGGAGGAGCCATGGGGCCTCAGCCAGCTGGACTCTGGAGCAGGAGACGTCTCTACAGATGCTGCCTCTGGTGAGTGGCCGCAACTAGAACAGATACCAGGAATAAGGTACAGGGACTAAGGGCAAGGTGTGGGGAAAGACCTTCTGGAAGCACTGTGGGGGCTGTGGGCTCTCAAACATCTAGCCTGATTCATTGAGAAGTTTCCCCACCTGAAGGCAGGGGGCCGTACCAAATGATATTTTGAAGCCCCTCCCCCTTCGGTTTGGTGATGCTCTTGTCCTGGTATGTCTCTGCCTGAACTTCATCAGCTGCACTCCTGTTCTTGCCCCCACCATCAGGCATTTAAATTGCCAGTTGCCTCGCAACCGAGAGGACTATATGAAATAGGCCGGTGACATCTGTGCTTCCTTTTGCCTCAGAGAAGGAGCAAAAGAAAACCTGGTGCAGAGAGGCAGGACTGTTATGCTCCCACAGAAGAGACCCAAGCAGGATCTCAGGGTCTAGCCTGCCCTTCCTTTCCCACGGGGTTTCTGCCCCCTTCCTTCCCCTAACCCACGGGCTCTGATCTCTCGTTGCAGGTGTCCACTCCAACTTTTCAACCACTATCCCACCCACTTCCTGGCAGGCAGACCTCCCTCCCCACCATCCTTCTTCAGCATGCTCAGACGGGACATTGAAGCTCAACACGGCAGCCTCCACAGAAGGTATGGGCTGGTAGAGAAAGGACGGGAAGGGCTCACGTCTGCCTGGAAGGTGGCCTCAGCCCAGGGCCTCACTTTTACTGGTGAACGGCCCTGACCTTTCAGCCACCAGGCTGCTAGGTGTCTGTGATGTTCGGACTCTGAACAGTCTGTCCTTTATCTCCTTCCAAAGTCTTATGCTTGAACAGCCTTTCTTAAGAATGTTTCCAACTGTCCCTTTCTCATATGGTCTTTTATTTTTTTTAGAGCTTTTATTTTTTTATTCATTTTTTAAATTCAGTTAATTAACATATAATGTATTATCAGTCTCAGAGGCAGAGATCAGTGATTCATCAGTCTTATATAATATCCAGTGCTCATCATGTCGCACCCTCCCCCATGCCTATCACCCAGTTTCCCTGTCCCCCAACCCGCCTCCCCTGCAGTGACCCTCAGTTTGTTTCCTATCTCATATGGTCTTAACTGGTCAACCCTGATACGCTGATGCCTTGAGAGGATGCCCCTCCTGCCCGTACTCAGCAACCCTGGCTTCAGGCTGACCTTGATACACCAAAACCAAACCAGAACGGCTTCTTAGATATCAATACCGCCAAAGACAGGCATGTGAGGGCCAGAATCAGGAAGAACCACTACCACATTTAGGGATTGTTTTTCTATTTACTCCTGTTTTGAAGGCCAGTTACCTATTACCTTAATCATTTCCATCATATTTTAGCACCCCCCCCCAAAAATGTGATAAAAGCCTAGATCCCTGATATAAAACTTCAAGATGTGAGATTCAAATACATTTATATAAAATCAAAGACATTTTTACCATTTCATTAATATATTTATCATTAGGTAGCTGGCCTCATTTACTGAATCCTTGCTACCTTCCAAATAGCATGCTAAGTGCTTTCAGACATGTCATAGGGTTTAATCCTCCTACAACCCTATGATATAGGGTATCACAGATGAGCTGTTGGTCAGAAAGTCACCCGAAGTCCACAGCTGGTCTGTGTTGGGGGAGGAGGGGTTAAAGTACCATCGCAGATCCACCTCAGCCCAACACTGTGTTTTTTGCCCCTTGGCAACCTTGGCATCAGTGGTTCAACCTTAGGATAGATGTGTGATTAGCCTTTAATAGCCAAAGTGAACATGTAATGTGGTGAACAGATGTGATGGTGGCTTTACCTGTGAAGGTCCTCACCCCCCAGTTGGAGGCAGCCACATGACCACCGGGAGGATGCTCTGCTGAGCTGGATCCTGAGGTGGGGAGAGTAGGGCTGAGCAGTGGTAGTCCTGAAGCTGACCCACGTATCCGGTCTTCCTTCTCTAAGCAGGTGTGGGGACAGAATGATACTGGGTCTTTCTGTCTTTCTCAGCAGATGTAAAAATTGTGATAAAAACAGAAGTCCAGGAAGAGGAGGTGGTGGCCACACCAGTGCATCCTACTGACCTAGAGGCTCATGGGACCCTGTTTGGACCAGGCCAAGCCACAAGGTTTTTCCCTAGTCCCGTCCAGGAAGGAGCCTGGGAAAGCCAGGGCAGCTCCTTCCCCAGCCAAGACCCTGTGCTGGGGCTGAGAGAGCCCACCCGGCCAGAGCGGGACATGGGTGAGCTCAGCCCCGCAGTGGCCCAGGAGGAGACCCCTCCCGGGGACTGGCTCTTCGGGGGGGTCCGGTGGGGCTGGAATTTCAGGTGTAAGCCCCCCGTGGGCCTGAACCCGAGGACTGGGCCTGAAGGGGTGCCCTACAGCTCCCCTGACACCGGAGAGGCCGTGCTGGACCCCAGCCAGGCCCCGAGACCCTTCAGCGACCCCTGTAAATATCCCGGCCGGACCAAAGGCTTCGGCCACAAGCCGGGCCTGAAGAAGCACCCCGCGGCGCCCCCGGGAGGGCGGCCCTTCACATGCGCCACGTGCGGGAAGAGCTTCCAGCTGCAGGTCAGCCTGAGCGCGCACCAGCGTGGCTGCGGGCTGCCCGAGGGGGCGCCGGGGGCGCCGGGCGCTGCGGGCAGCGGGGCGCGGGACGGCAGCGCGCTGCGGTGCGGGGAGTGCGGCCGCTGCTTCACGCGCCCGGCGCACCTCATCCGCCACCGCATGCTGCACACCGGCGAGCGGCCCTTCCCCTGCACCGAGTGCGAGAAGCGCTTCACTGAGCGCTCCAAGCTCATCGACCACTACCGAACCCACACGGGCGTGCGGCCGTTCGCCTGCACCGTGTGCGGCAAGAGCTTCATCCGCAAGGACCACCTGCGCAAGCACCAGCGCAACCACGCGGCGGGGGCCAAGGCCCCGGTCCGCGGCCAGCCCCTCCCGCCCCTCCCGGCCGGGCCCCCGGACCCCTTCAAGAGCCCGGCCGCCAAAGGACCCCTGGCCTCCACAGACCTTGTGACCGACTGGACTTGTGGCCTGAGCGTCCTGGGACCCAGCGACGGCGCAGACCTGTGAGGGGCACCCCCGTCCCGTCACCCCACCCCCGGGCTGGCTGGAGGGGGGCTCCCGGTCCTGTTGCCCCACCCCAGCCCACCCCACCCCCAGCCCAGGCCGCGGAGGTCGGAAGTCCCACCTGCGGACATCGAGTTGGACATCGGGGTGGCGGTGAAAGCGGGGCCCCGGGGAAAGCAAATTTCCGAGTTGCCGAACTGATCACTGGAGAAAGAGAAACTATCCGGCTTCCACCTCGAAACAAAGTAGAATTCTCTGATTGTGAAACTGAGCAGCCTAGAATTTTAAGTAATTTAATTATGAATTTTTTTTTTTTAATTCTTGAGGAAAAAAAAAAAAAGCTGGAAAATAGTCGTAGTACCAGTTTAAACTTCGTAGTGTACTTTTGGTTCCGGAGTGTGTGTTTGTGCCGGCCATGGCCTTACCAGGCCTGACGGTGAGCGAACCGGGAGTTGGCCAGCCCGGGACTCGGGGGTGGGGGTGGGGTGGGGTGGGGTGGTAGACTTCCGTGGCCCCACTGACTCCAAGGGATGGAATGATGGGCTGGTGGTGGCCGAGGATTTGGGGTTGCTGAGACCTCCATCCCACAGGCTGTGCTCAGCCCCGGGCAGATCTGGGCCTGGGGCTCCAGCTCCCCACCCCAAGTCAGCACCAGCTCCTCAGTTGTGGATCGCCCCCCCCCACCTCGTGTCAACTGGGAGAAGGACTTGTCCACCAGTAGCCCGTCCCATTTCCCAGCTCTCCTCTACCTGAAAAGGCCCCCCCATAGTGCTGGCCTATGACTGGCCATCTGTCACCCCTATCAAAAGGGATCTAGGTGGTGTCACCCTGTGAGGTGACTCAGGGCCTTATAATGTGGAGTTATCTGAACACCAAGTGGTAGAGCTGCAGAGGGGAGAAGGCAGAGGCGGGCAAGTGGAACCCTTCAATGTCAGATACCAGCAGAGCCAGAAACAAAGCGTGGCCTGCCCACCCCCACGTGGGGCTGCTTTCCACTCCAGTGAGATGCTTCTCTTTTCTTTTCTGTGTAGTGTTTCTTCATTGTCAAAATGCTTTCACTTCACGTCTCATTTGATTGCTGTGACCTTGTGAAGCACGCAGAACAAGTGTTCTTTCTTGTTAGAGACGAGGAAATAAATTCCTCAAGGGGGACACATCCCAGCCTCACACGGGGGGCGCACCTTGCTGTGCCAGCCTTTGAGGAGAGCCTCAGATTAGACAAGGCCCATCCATGGGAGGAGGGAAGGTTTCTGGTTTCACCCTCTTAAGATCTGTACCACATCTACCTGAGCAAAATCGTCAGGGGTCAGGATGTAGCTGAGCACTGGCCTTCTTGGTCTGTGAGCTCATCCCCACAGAGGGCGCGCGGTGGCAGGTCTGAGTGGCTGGGTCAGGGGCAAGGGCTTGCTCATTTCCCGTTTGACATCTTTGAGGTAGAATCAGAAATGGCCCAAGTCTCTTGATTCTACCACAATGCTGTCCCTACCACACAAGAATCCATTCCCGTTTTGTTGGAGCAGCCACTGATTCCCTCCCCCCCTGAGTAAGTACCCCGAAATGGGTAATTTGTTTCCCCTGAGGAGCAAGAGACCATGGCATCCGTTCAGTCAGCTCCCTCATGCGTACTTTTATTAGGCAATAGACTAGTTAAGAAAAATTGTTTCTATGTACTGTATATTTTGTACCTGTTTACACTTCTAATATTGATATAACTGATATTTTGAAAAACAAATGAAGAGGAAACATCCTGTTAAAATAAAACCTAACCAGCACCAAGGCACTTTGGTTGGTTCCATTCTTAGCCATGTACCTTGGGCACTGATGAACCTCGAAATACTTCTCGCTCGGAGCTATGTGGCCAGCTTCTTCACACCGTCCTCCTGCCCTTGGTCACCTTGATCCCAGGGGGCCGCTGTCCCTGAGGGCTGCGAGTGCAAGAATCCAGAGAAGTTAGACTCTGCGGAGGGACAACTGTGACACATCCAGTCACTTTGCTTCAGGATATAATCATGGTTTATGTAACTTGGCTTCATGTAATTTGATATGCGGGGCATGAAGCTAGGCCTGGGGGGAAAATGGCAGAATATCAAAGAAAAGCAGATGCAGGATGTTCTCTCTTTGCATCTTGTCTTGGGCGGAGGTGAAGAAAGGACTGACGGTGCCTGTGGTGGTTGTGTTCCTGGTCCGGAAGTGAAGTCCGCCCGTGGCGTTTGTGTTGCGCTGACACCCATGTTCCCGTCAACCAGAGTTAACAATTGTTAATGTTTTAGCTCCTATTTTCAGTCGTTTTCATTTTGATCATTGTCGTTTTAAGAAAATGATCAGTAAAATTCTGTAAAATTTATTTTACAGAAAATGTAAAATAAAATCTGCCTCAAACTGCCACAAGGGCATGGGAGTGGGAGATGGGGAAGGAGCAAAAGTGGGCCTCATCCAGGGCCATTGTGAGGATGGCGTCACTCCTTACCAGTAGCTCTGGCCCCTTTCAAGTGTGCCTCTTGTCCACCGCCCTCCCCGCCCACTGGACCTGTCTCCAGTCCTTGGAAATCAACGAGGGACACTTCTGGTGTCTGCCCAGCTCACCATACATCTACCCCAGCACCAGGCCCAGGTGTTGCCACATGCCCTGTGGGCAGGAACCCCATGTATCACACCAAAGCTCCCAACCATTTAGTTGTTCACTCAGTGGACGACTCCTAAGCTCTAGCTTGGGTGCACTCTCAAAACAGAGAACGTGGGCAGGACAGGGTTTGGGGGGCGGGGGTAGAGTTCAGTATCAACATCCAGAAAGGGGAGTACCCTATCAGTGGTTAGGAGACCAGGCAAGCACCTCAGGCTGAGGTACCGCTCAGAAGCAGCCTGCTTAGGCCAAAGCACTGCAGTCCTTTCAAGTGTCCATTTGCTGCTCTAACACATGACCACAAACTTTATGGCTTAAACCAGTACAGATTCATTTTATGCTTCTAGAAGTCAGAAGTCCAAAATGAATCTTACAGAGCTAAACTCAAGGTGTCAGCAGGGCTGTGTTCCTCCTGGAGTCCAGATGAGAATCCATTGTGTCGCCTTTTCCTGCTTGTAGAGGTCACCTGCACGTCCTGGTTCACAGCCCTCTCCTGTGCGAGTCACTCCACCCTCTGCTTTTCTTTTTTTTTTTTTCTTTTTTTTTTTGCCACCCTCTGCTTCTATCATCACATCTTTTTCTGACTTTGACTCTCCTGCCTCCCTCCCTCTCTCTCTAAAATAATCTTGCAACGACTCTTGGCCCACCTAGATAACCCAGAACAATCCCTTCATCTGAAGATTCTAATTTAATCCCACTTGCAAAGTGCCTTTTGCTTTGTAGGGTACCATATTCACAGATTCTAGAAATTAGGATGTGGACAGCTTTGGGGGGCCATGTCTGGCTTACTACCCTAAGTCCCAGGGCATTTCTCACCTCCTGTCTGAGGCCAGGCCAAATCCTCCGCGGATGCTCCCATGTTATAACATTTGAGGTTCATCATGCCTAGCCATTCCTTCGTCTCAGCCACCCTCTGCTGCCCGACTCCTGACATCTTTTCTTCATCTTTCCACAACTTCATTCTATTCCTGATGCCTCCAGAGATGGCCCCCATACCTTCTGACTTTCCATTATGTAGCAGTGGTACATCTTTGTCCTGCTCCCAGGCAGACTTAAGATGAGAGGGATCAATTGTGCCTTAAGCATTTCAATGGCATCAAGACCTTTGAGGACTGTGCTGGCCCCTTTAACTATTACTCTATTATGTCTTCAGTCTTGGGAAGATAACCCCTCCTCCTCTGAGGTTCCTCCTGAGCCTCAAGGGTGTAACTCCCACCTCGTCCTGCCCCATTCCACCCCTCATACTGACCCAGGGTGACCTTTCTAACAGGGAAATTGGAGCACTCTTGCTCCCTGGCTTAAAATCCTTCAATAGCTCCCATCACCTACTTGCTGAAAATCCAAATTTTAGTCCAGCATAGCTGACTCCTCCCTATCTTCATCTCCTGCCTAAACTGGACTGCCTGTCTTCCCTGAGCACCATGCTATTCCATGTCTCTGCACATGCTGTTTCTGCTACATGCAATGCCCACCACACCCCCATGCACCTGGTACACTCTTTACCCCTCAGATCATGGCTCAGCATCACCTAGCTGTCCCTGGTGTCTCTGAAGATGGCACTGAAGTGCCCTTGCTCAGGCTTCTTCTGTCTTCTGATTAGATGCTCCCCGACTTTGCATATAATGTGTTCCTGGAAGTGTGTATAAAGGGGTATGTAGGGACACCTGAGTGGCTCAGAGGTTGAGCATCTGCCTTTGGCTCGGGGCATGATCCTGGGGACCTGGAATCGAGTCCCACATCAGGCTCCCTGCATGGAGCCTGCTTCTCCCTCTGCCTGTGTCTCTGCCCGCGCCACCCCCCCCATGTCTCTCATGAATAAATAAATAAAATATTTTTAAAAATAATAAAATAATAAAGGGGTATGTATAAAGCTGAGGCAGTACACTTACACAAGTCATAAGGCAGGCTTTCTTCCCTGACAGCTATAAACAAAGTGCCTGATTTGACATAATTGTCAAGCTCCTTTGAACCCTGAGTATTGTGCAATTTACACATGATTATTTAAAAATATTAAAAGCACAATTTGGACATTAAACATATACACTTAAATAATTTGTCTTCAAAAATAGGGCAAAAAGAAATAAATGCAAATATTGCGGGTTGTATAACCTGATGGAAATATCTGGAAATTCCAGATGGGATATAATAAACATAATTTTAAATAGCTTAGGATGGAATAAAGGGAAATCCTAGTGTACCAGAAATGAAGACAAAACAACACCCACATTATAAGCGTGTGAATGACTGTTGCATCTAACAGGGTTGGGAGAAGAAGGTTATATAGGCCTTGGGCCCATGAAGTTCAGAGTTGGAGCTGATGCCTCCTCCAGAGAAAGTCCCCCAAAGGCCTCATATTCAGAAAATACATGGTTTAGAAAAAATGCACCCAACACTAAAAGATGATATTTAGTTGGGTCCTCAGGAAGCAGATGTCGAGACACACTTTAAAGTGCAGGAGGTTTAGGGGGAAATAATGCTATGAAAGGTAAAGGCATGAAGAAGCAGGATTTTGCAGGCAAAATCTCTGACCAGGGCACAGACCTAACATCCATGAAAGGGACGAGGAGTGCAAGCAGGTTTGGGCAGCAAGAACAGAACATGCTGTGGTTCTTTTTTTTTTTTTTTTTTTTTAAGATTTTATTTATTTATTCACGAGAGACACAGAGAGAGGCAGAAACATAGGCAGAGGGAGAAGCAGGCTCTTCACAGGGATTCTGATGTGGGACTCAATCCCTGAACTGCAATCATGCCCTAAGCCAAAGGCAGGGTGTCAACTGGGATCAACCGCTGAGCCACCCAGGCATCCCCATGCTGTGGTTCTGATGAACTTCCACCAAACCAAACAAAGGATACTAGAGCAAGTAATTCCTATTCGAGGAATCCTGTATTGAGCAGAAATGCCCAGGCCCTAAAAACTCACCTGCTCACTCACTGGCTGGGACTGCCCAAGTACAACGTGGCCTAAGCTTGAAAGCCAACGCATTTCCTGAAGGCATTAATAACTGGAGCTGTCAGCTAACAGCACTCCTTGTAGCTGAATGGTAAATTCCTAAAGATCTGAGTGGCAGAAGAACTCCACTGCTGCCACAAAGAACAAAAAGCTGATGCCTCAGGCTGGGCTCTGGGTGATAGTAGTGGGTGGGGCAATATCTTCCTTAAGAATCTAGAACTACAGCTTGTACCTTGCAGTGGGTGAGATTCAAATTTACATTACCCACAGGGCAGATCAATTGCCATAAAAACTGGACAAGGACCAATGATAGCACTTGAGGTTTCTGGCTGAAGGAAACCCAAAACAGGAGGAATTATCCCACAATCCAGACCGTGAGCCTGGCTCAATATAAGCTCACAATCACATATTGCAAAACCCACAAGGAAATAGTCCACCATTAGTGAGAATACAACAAACAGGCAGGATCACAATCCAAGAACTTGAATTCATACATGAATTCAAAATAGAATAAGACAGGAATAGTTTTATAAGACATAAAACTAACAAAGGGCAGAAAGTGGAAGAAGCGGCATGGGAAATGCCTGGTAAATAGAAAAAAAAATCGAACCTTAAGAAAAAATCAAGATACTATTAAAAAGAAAGTAATATTGGGATCCCTGGGTGGCGCAGTGGTTTGGCGCCCGCCTTTGGCCCAGGGTGCGATCCTGGAGACCCGGGATCGAATCCCACATCGGGCTCCTGGTGCATGGAGCCTGCTTCTCCCTCTGCCTGTGTCTCTGCACCTCTCTCTCTCTCTCTCTCTCTCTCTCTCTGTGACTATCATAAAAAAGAAAGAAAAGGTTCAAAAAAAAAGAAAGAAAAGAAAGTAATATTTGAAAAAACAACAAAATTTCTGGAAATAAAATAGTCCTTGAACTTTTAAAAACTCAGTTGATGGGTTAAACAGCTGACCTAAACAGGGCTGCAAAGAATTAGTAAAATGAGCTACAGATGAGAAAAATACCCAGCATGAAAGAGAAAATGATGGATGGAGACACAAAACATATGTGATATGTTTAAGAGCAGAGATTAAAACACCCACAATAGATCTATCTAATCATATTTTCTCATTTAGAAAGAGATAATTTATTTCCTCCAGGAGGAAATAAATTTATAAAAGAAAGGCTGACGAGCTTCAAGACGATGGAAGACATAAATCCTCAAACTCAAGAGGCCAATCCTCAAGCTCAAAGGTAAAGCCACAGGTAGAAACATCGTGCTGAAACTAGAACCACCAAAAACAAAAAGAAAATCCTAAAAGCAGCTGGAGAAAAAGACAGATTGACATGAAAGGAAAAGGTATCAGAGTGACCAGTGACACTTCTATGATAAAAATAGAGATCAGGGAATCCCTGGGTGGCTCAGCGGTTTAGAGCCTGCCTTCAGCTCGGGGTGTGGTCCTGGAGTCCCAGGATCTAGTCTTCCCACACTTCCTTCACTCTAACTTAGGCCTTCACAAAGCCTCACCTTTGGCCAAAGCATGGAGGGTTCATAAAGGACGTGAAGGAGGATGTGCACCTGTGTGTTGCCATAGAAACTTTGTTCAGCTTGGTTCACCTGGGACTGTGAAGGTCTATGGGTACCATGGTTTCCAGGAGGGGCGACATGAGGTGGTCTTGGGCGTAGTCCTCAGCTTTATCCTGACTTCCTCTGTCAGGGAGAAGCATTTCCCGAGGGCTATCAAGAAATGTCTGCCCCTACTCTTCCCAGGAGTCACCCTCCATTATGTGGCCTGTGGGCATGTGGGCACCTCAGAGGTCCCCTTCCACTACATGCTCCTTTACAGGAGGTCAAGGAAGCTCCTTGGGTCTTATCTTGCATCATTGGGGTCCGAGGGGAGCTGGAGCAGGATGGGAGTAGCCTCTCCTTTGCCTGTGATGTCTTTAAGCCTTCAGAAATCTCTGCGTTAAAAGCCATCCACTTCCATGTGCAAGGGTACTCACAAACTTTGGGGGATCCGTATCCAGAGTACTTCCCTTCTTCCCTGTGATGGAAGAGGGAGCCTGGAAAGGGCGACAAGCATAGTCCTGGGCTCCACAGAGGACACTGTGAATGCTCTCACGTGGAAAGAGGAGGGTGACCAAGCACTGCCTCCTCTCCTGTCCTCTTTGTACATGTACGTGTGTGAGGACGAGATGCCCGCTCTCAGGTGGGGCCTCCTAGTAAAGCTCCGCAGGTGAATGACTGTCCCAACTCCTTCTGGCCACACAAAAGTAAGTTGTGGGGTAGATTGTGGGCTGCTCAGCTCTGGGCCTTAGCCTCGATCTCCAGACAAGGACAAAATGACACTTGACATCTTGTCACACAGTTTATAAGAGATTTACCTAAAACTTAAGAGTACAATGCAGTGCAAAGTAAAGAATTGAGAAAAGCTGGACTAGCAAACACTCATCGAAAGAAAATGGACTAGTAAATACCTTTAGACAAAACAGACTTTTAATAAGATTTTATTTATTTATTCATGAGAGACACAGAGAGAGAGGCAGAGACATAGGCAGAGGGAGAAACAGGCTCGTTGTGGGAAACCTGATGCAGGACTTGATCCCAGGACCCTGGGATCACACCCTGAGCTGAAGGCAGATGCTCAACCGCTGAACCACCCAGGTGGCCCCAAAGAGACTTTTAAAAATGATCTTATTTATTTATTTATTTATTTGACAGGGAGAGAGCAAGAACAGGGGAAGCAGCAGAGGGAGAAGGAGAAGCAGGCTCTCTGCTTAGCAATATGGGGCTCGATTCTGGGACCCTGGGATCATGACCTGAACCAAAGGCAGCTCAACCAACTGAGCCACCCAGGCTCCCCAAAAATAGACTTTGATCCTAGAAGCATTACTAGGATAAACAGGATCACTGTATTATGAAAAAAATAAGGTACCATGTACCTAACAACATGGACTCATATAAAGCAAAACATGACAGAATTATGAGGGAAATTTTGAAAAACAATCACAATGGGAGATTTCTATATACCTCTATTTGATAAGACAAACAAAAATTAGTAAGAATCTAGAATATTTGAAAAGTGTATTAAACTAATTCTCTCCAAACAATTAGAGATTTTATGTTCTTTTCAAGCATGCATGAAATATTTACAAAAGCTGGCTGCAAAGCAGATCATAACAAATTCCAAATAACCAATTTTATTCAGACCCCTTTTTAAAATCACAGCATAAGGGATCCCTGGGTGGCACAGCGGTTTAGCGCCTGCCTTTGGCCCAGGGAGCGATCCTGGAGACCTGGGATCGAATCCCACGTCGGGCTCCCGGTGCATGGAGCCTGCTTCTCCCTCTGCCTATGTCTCTGCCTCCCTCTCTCTCTCTCTCTCTCTCTCTCTGTGTGACTATCATAAATAAATAAAAAATTTTTTAAAAATCACAGCATAATAAATTAGAAATAATAAAAGGATATATAAAATGTTTGCGGGCAGCCCCAGTGGTGCAGCGGTTTAGTGCTGCCTACAGTTGGGGTGTGATCCTGGGGATCCAGGATCGATTCCCACATTGGGCTCCCTGAGTGGAGCCTGCTTCTCCCTCTGCCTGTGTCTCTGCCTCTCTCTCTCTCTGTGTCTCTCATGAATAAATAAAATCTTAAAAAAAAAAAAAAACAAAATGTTTGCAACAGAGAAGAACCATTTAAGAAAAAAAGCAAAACTCCTTGTACTCACATTTAAAAAAAAAAGATTTTAAATAATCTCTACACTGAACATGGGGTTTGAAGTCACAACCCCAAGCTCAAGAGTTGCATGCTATGGGGCACCTGGGTGACTCAGTTAAGTAGCCAACTTTTGGTATCGGCTCAGGTCATGATCTCCCGGTTGTGGAATCCAGCCCTCTGTCAGGCTCCACGCTGAGCACAGAATCTGCTTCAGATTCTCTTTCCCTCTCTCTGCCCGTCCCCCTAGCTTATGTGCAAACTCATTCTCTCTCTCAAATAAATAAATATTTCTTAAAAAAAAAAAAGAGTTGCATGTTCTATCAACTGAGCCAGTCAGGTGCCCCAGCTCCTATTTTAATACTGCTTTACATGTTTGTTCTTTGGAACAATTGCTACTGTAAAAAGCTTATAACAAAAAATTTCAGCTGATTACAGAATATTTATTTAATATTAATGTATCAAATATGCAACTAGTAATCTTGAGGGGGGAAATATACCAAGAGGATATACAGTTATAAAAGTAGATTCATGTTAAAAATGTCAAATGGAAGGTATATTTTTATTCTTCCACTTTTCACATATACCAGAAGACAAAGGAAAATAAATTTAAATAAGTTAACTACTCAGGTGGTTGGAGTCTTTCGTTTTACTTTGGTAATAAGAAAATCCAGAATTAATACTGAATTTCTTATCTTACATTCATCTGAAAAAGAATGATCATATATTCATCCATCTGGGTACTTCTTCGAGGGATATTAGCAGATTAGTTGATTTCTGGACCCCATCAAAATTCTAGCTGGCTTAGTTGTAGAAATTCACAAGCTGATCCTAAAATTCAAATGGAAGTTCAAGGCATCCCGAATGGCCCAAAACAATCTGGAAAGAAAAGAGCAGAGTTAGAGGACTCAAATTCCTGATTATCACATTTGGAAACATTAAATGCACGCTACCAATAACACAAAAGATGGTGGCTAACCTGCTGTAAGATTAATGCATTGAAGTGAAGTGATATAACTCACATAAGGTAGGATATAGGGGTGCCTGGGTGGCTCAGTTGGTGAAGTATCTGCCTTTAGCTCAGGTCATGCCAGTCCTACGTGGGGCTCCTTGCTAAGCAGGGACTCTGCTTCTCCGTCTCCCCCAATCTTATGCTCTCGCTCTCGCTCTCTCTCTCTCTCAAATAAATGAATAAAATCTTTAAAATAAATAATAAAATAAAATGCAATCCTATCAGTAAGCACATTAAGTTTGATGACAGGTTCACAGTTACAAAACTAAAACAAAAACAAAAACCTACAAACCAGTAAGAAAAAGAGTTCATGACAGGAAGGATATGAAGAGAAAATCTGAAGAGTGAGCAACCAAAATGTCTAGTACATATGAAAGGGTGTTCAATTCTCGTAATAACCTGGGAAATACAAATATCAAACACAAAGTAAGACAGTGAACTATGATTTCAAACTCATTGTGTTGACAAGGTTCAAAGCCCAGAATCAGTAACTGTTGGCAAGGCTCTGAAAACAGGACCCCATGCACTGTTGGTGGGAGCGTCGCTGGGCGCCACCTCACTGGTGAGCGGTTTGGTGAACTTAGGGAAGTCTTGGGGTCTCTCCCAGAGAAAGTCAAACCTACACAATGAGATAGGAGTGCAGATGTTCCTGGCAGCAGGTTTGTTTTCATTCCCCTCGGGGGAAAGGGAAGTAAACTGGAGTTTATTTATTCAGTGAAATACTATATAGTGGTTAAAATGAATGAACCAGATATTCTTGTTTAAACATGACTGTATCTCAAAAACAATGATGCTTAAAAAAAAAAAAAGAGCAAGCTGCAATCTGATATGGAGTGAATTACATCATTCACATAAACATTTAAAATACCAAACCCAGCGGTATATACTGTTCACTGATTCACGAGGACATGAGTGGGATCTCCAACCTCTGGGAAGGGAAGGAAATGGGGTCCAGGGCACTGGCCTTACCTGTATCCATAACTTTCCATTTTTAAAGAGACGTCTGGGCTGACTGGCATCCTGAGTCCTGCTCCTGCTGCCTTCCAAAGCAGCTCCATCCCTGGCCGCCCCCTGGGGTCCCCAGAGGTGAACAAAGATATCCTATCTTTCTTCCCCCTTTAAGGTAGTTCCAGTAGGGTTTTTGTCACTTGTCCCCAGGGGGCCTGCTATCCTTCCTTCCTTCCTTCCTTCCTTCCTACCTCCCGCGCCCCCAAATATCATTTCTGGTTCCCTCCGCCCAGTAGCTATCCCACAAACATGAGTGTAGGTGAACCTGTCCAGGAAAGGGAGCCGCCAACCCTAGGCTCTACCATTTCTTTTGGGCTGTCTCTCAAGGTGAGAGAGAGCATTCCTACGAGGGACTGGCACAGCAACTTCGTCTCTTTCCCACTCGGCCTCAGTTTCCTCCCAAATGACGGGTCCGGCCCCTTCCAGCCCCAGCTCCCTCTGATGCTCGCAACTGTGTCCTTTCGCGTCGAAAACAACCCTCGGGCGTTGGACAAAAGCACCCACCCCCTTGTTACCCTTGGAACCACAGCCCGCTTCCCTGGAACCCGGGCTGCACAGAGCTGGTCACATGAACTCGGGCTGTCTCTGGTGTGACGGGTTTCTGAGCTCCCTTTGTGCGCGCAGGTTTTGAAAGGGAACGACCCGGGTTCTGGGTTTGAGAGGAGCAGGGGGACCCGGCGGGAGGAAGAGGCTGTCGGAGCCAATCAAGCCGCCTCCAGACCCCGGCACGTCGCCTCGGCTGCGCGCGGCCGTTCGCGCTCGGCTCTCCCGCCCCCGGGTCTCGCCGAGGCCGCCGGGGAGGCGAGGACCCCAGGTGAGAGGCCGGCGGGCGGGGGGGGCCGGAGCGGGGCAGGCCGCGCGGCGCGGCCCGGGCTCCACGACGGGCTGGCCCGGGGCTCAGGGCGTGTCCGTCGCCGCCCGGCGGCTCGCTCGACACTGTTCGCTCCTACCGGCTGTAGATGGAGCTGTCTGGGTTCCTGCAGCCTCCGACGAGCCTCGGAGTGTTTCTCTTTAAACGGCCTGAGAGGGACATGCCTCCCAGGATGCAGTTTGTATCAACATGGCAGCTGCTGTGCAGCTCCCCTGCTGAAGAGGCGCCGGGACGGCAGCGCAGCTCGCAGCCGGGGCCGGGGCCGGAGCCGGGGTCGCAGCCGCGGCCGCACAGGGGCCGCGCGCGGGCCGGGGGCCGGTGCTGAGGGCCGGGGCCCAGCTCGCGGCCGGGGCGCAGCCCGCCCGGCCGCCCGCACCGCCGCGCGCCCCGCTCCGACGCCGCCGCCCGGCTCGGCCGCTCCGTCCCCGCCCGCCCCGAGCAGGCCGGGCCCGACGGCCGCGCGGCCCGGGCGGGGAAGGCAGGGCCGGGCGGGCGCCGCCTGCGGAGAGGCCGGGGGCCGGCCTGCGTGGGGCCGCGCGGCGGCGGCGGCGACTCCGGGCCGGGCCGGACAGCGCACGGCCATGGCCGAGGCGGCCCCGGCTCCGGTGAGGGCGGCCCGCGCGCGCACGGACGCGCGGACTCGGGGCCCGGGGGACGGCCTGCGCGTCCCGGGCTCGGCGGCCCGGCCTGGGGTCTCGGTAAGGGTCGGAGACGCCGCGACGTGGGGGCGGGGGGTGGGGGTGGGGGCCGGAGGGCTCGCGCGCCCCTTAACGGGGGGGGCTGCGGGATGGGAGCGGGGCCGAGGATCCGGCCGCCGTCCGGGCGAGGCTGCGGGGACGCCGGGGCCTGGCGCGCTCGCGGGCCCGGGGGTGGGCGCCCGGGGCGGCGCGCCTCGCTCCCTGCGGAGCCGGCGCTGCGTCCGTCGGGGTTGCCGCCGCACGTTTTCCGCAGAGCTCGCCCCCGCCGAGCCTCCCGCGGCCGGAGCGCGGCGCTGACGCGGCTCTCCCATTTCTCAGAGCGGAGACACTGAGGCACAGACGCCTGGCGGCGACCTGCCCGGCCTGCCCCAAGGTCACGTAGCGAGTCCTCCGTGGCCCGGTGCCCGCGTCCCCAGAAATGCCTGCCTTCCCGGGCGGCGGGCCTGGACGGGGAGGGGGCGGCTCTGGCGGCGGCCTCCCCTGGGTTCGGGCGGTGGGGGCCTGGCCCTCCGCGTGGTGGACGCGGCCCGTCGGGGGGGCGGGGGGGAGGTGACGGCGGGGTGAGAGGCCGGGCAGCGCCCAGCCCGGCGAGCGGCTGCGCAGCGTCGTGGGGAGCAGGTGACCCTCGGGCTCGGGCGCCTGGGCCTGCAGCCACTGTGTCTGGAGGGGGGCCCCCCGCCAAATTAGGGGCGTCGGGACGGATGGGGTCTGGGGAGCGAGCTCCTAAGGGCTTAGTGGCTGACGGTCTTGTGTAGTGGGCCATTCTTAAAAATCTCCCCGCAGACCTGCTCTTTGAAGATGCAGTGGCTGTGCTGGGGAGCAGGATTGCTGCATGGGAGTCAGCGTCTGTGAGCCTCAGTTTACTATCGTGGACAGGAAGGGGTCGGGATATATGCTTTTTAAAGAGCCTCCCGGCTCAATAAAAAAAAAAAATAAATATATAAATAATAATAATCCTCTCTTGGAAAATAAAATAAATAAAATAAAATAAATAAAATAAAATAAAATAAAATAAAATAAAATAAAATGGAGATTTAAGAATGCCTACCTCTGGGCTTCAGTCTCCAGGGCCCTCGAGTGGTATATAATTCTGAGTTAACCACACTGGGTCACACAAGAAAATGGCATGGCTTGCTTTCTTTCTTTTTCTTTTTTTTTTTTAAATAAATTTATATTAATGGTTATGTATATATATTTTTTCCTGCTAAGATGCATGTATCCTGGAGACCCATCCACTTGTGATACAGGAGGTAGGGAGGGTCGGTTAAATCCTATGATACGTGGTCCAGAATTCCACAAACACACACACACACACACACACACACACCCCAACAGTTTGAGAATGCCAGGTTATTAGTCTTAGATACTATATTTACAGCTCCATCCCTGTCTTTATGCTTTGGGTAAAATTAAGCCACAGGTTTATTGGTATAGAGGACATCATAGCAAGGGGTGTTATTTGGGGGTGGAAAAGGGGGTATGCCCCCGTGTCCCCCTCATCCCTCTACAGTCTTCCGAATCTAAAAGTGGAGAGAGCCAGTCTAGTAAGAGAGCAAAGAAATGTTATTTTCCTTTAAGCTCTGATTAAACTAGTTGGTAAAGGTATCTACTCTGCTGGCTTTAGGTACTGTACTGGAGCTTCTCCCCATTGTTTTAGTTAAACCCCTGTATTACTCTGGGGGACTAACTTGGCCCCCCAGGGAATTCCCTTCTCCTATTAGTTGTAGGCAAATACCCTAACCCCCATCCATGGACAGGGTCATAATGACCCTATTGTGTTGCATTATGCTAGTCATTTCCCCTGTGTGAGGCCTCTGTCCCAGGGAGCTGTCCTGTCTGCCCTCACCTACTAAGAGTTGAGAGGTGGCTTAGTTGTTAATGAGTCTTCAGGTTTAGGGGTCTGTGAACCACTTGAAAGTGTTTGAAGAATTTTGTGTGTGTGTGTGTGTGTGTGTGTGTGTGTGTGTGTGTGTGTTTTGAGGGGGAGAATTCACAACTTTCATTAGGTTTTCAAAAGGGTCCCTGATCCCAGCTTTAAGTGGAAATGCCTTTATGGACAGGGCCTCCCCCACTATAGAACCTCCCACAGGTCTTTGTTGAATCTCCAAGCCTCTCTGAATTTTAGAGGTAGAAAGGATTCAGAACACTTAACTGAGCTAAGCTGCTGCCTCTGTTGACAACCTACAGTGGAGGCAACCTACAGTGGAGGCTGAAAGGCCAGTCTCGGCAGCCAGCCCTCTCTGTGACCTTGGGCAGGTTAGTTGGCCCTCTCTAGGCTTCAGAGTCTTCATTATGCTAAGTGTGGGTAACAGTTCTCAGAGTCCTATTTCGTAGGGCTTCCTAAGGATTACGTGTGAGATCACCCTTTAAAATGCTTAACGCAGTTCACGGTGCACAGTAAATGCTGACTAACTGTTAGCTGTTATCTGACTAATTAGCTCTCACATCTGGTTAGCTGCAGAGCTACTGGATCATGCCACCTCAAAAATATTCCGCTTGAACGGGCCTTCAGTTTTCAATTCTTGGCTTGACAGCATGGTGCTGTCTCAGTGAAGGCCCTCATAAGTGAATGTATGAGCAAGTAAAGGAAAGAGAAGTGGTAGGAGATAGAAATAGGTTGAGAGGGCTCTCCTAGATGACCCAAGGAATGTCATTTACCCTAACATGTTTTTTCCCGTGACCCAATGATTTATACCATTCATTAATTCAGCAGACATTTATTGAGCACATACTGTATATCAGACTGGACAGCGGGGATGTGCTCACTTTCAAACGAAGAGAATGGGAATTTCGGTTGTATTAAAGGTTACTTGGACATGGCACAGTGATGGGCCATCAGCGCATTCGCTGAAGGAAGATTATGAGCAAATGGACAAACATGCTATAGAAGAACTTATATTGAGTTCCACTAAAGCTATTGATTGTCTGGATAAGTAAACACAGGGCTGGCCACTCAGAAGACCCTGGCTTCACCTCCCTGGCGACACAAGAATTCTCTCAACCTTGAGTGTGCAAGGTGGGGAACAGGGAGAGAGTGCGTAATGAAAATCCCCAAAGGAATTGGTCTTCATTCTGGTTCTTGTCCCCACCAATCCTGATGTGAGTCACAGAACTGGGGGGCTCCAGCCCCATATCCAGTCCCCCCGGGCCTTGGCTCCTCATTCCCCACCTCACCAACTGTAGGGAAGAGCTCAGACCACCAGCATACACCTGCTGCAGTGGACCATCTACCCCGGGGACTTGGGCTTCCATACAAGTGGCTGAATTGCCATCCGCTGGCCTGGCTCGGGCAAGGTGTCTCTCTTCCCATTTTGCTCATAGCAGGAGTCAGCCTGGGATGCCCAGAAGCGCATTTGGCCTCTCCAGGAGGGGCTGGGCCCATATAACATGTCTTAGAGGCAAACCTACACCATATAAATGCTCTGAGAAATTTGACTGATAAAGTCCACAATTCAGCTTTTACCAGAGAGTATGGAGAATGTAAGGTAATTGTGTGTTCCCATTCCTGGAAGAAGGGAGGGAAAGATAACACTGGGACTGCCTGCTGACACAAGTGGAAGCAGTGGGGCCAGATGTCGAGGTCACCTTTGAGGTAAGTCTTTTAAACAGCACTGGCCCCGCCGGAGCCTCCTCCCCCCTCGCTGGGAGTCTTGGGGTAGTAACAGTGCCTGGCGCTGACAAAATTCTGCTGTCGTTTTAGAGTTTTGTTGTATTTGATGCCCAGTGCTCAAACTCAGTGAGGAGGCAGATGTGTCAGCTACTGTCTTCGTTTTACGTGCAGGGACACTGAGAACAGAGAGGTCAAGTAACCAGGCAGCAATCGACACGCACAGGTCTGAGAGCCAAGGCCAGTGTCCTTACCCCTCTCGTCCACTCCTGGTCATGGGGATCCCTGGACATGTGTGTCATCAAGAAAGAGATGGCTCTCCCAACACAGAAGGTGGCATTGCCACCTTTTCTTTGTTATTATTAACAGTTTTATAATTGACCTCTGAATCCATGCTGGGTTCTCCAGAAGACATTCATGTCTGTGGAACATATCTTACTGCCCATGAACCTGCAGCCCCTTTTCTGTGGGTGCCTGTCTTTGGCATTTACTTTGTCAGCTGGAGACCGTGGCCTTCAATCCTATCCTTTCTTTCCTTGAACACAGGTCCCACAGCTGGACATGGAGACCCAACGCCCATCACCTCCATCATTCCCCAGTGTTCTGCAAGAAGAAAGCCCCCGCCAGACCCCCACTGGACTCCCCCGAGATACTCTGTTCCAATCCCGTGTTCTTCCCCCCAAAGAAATTCCTTCTTCATCTCCTCCCATCCCCCGACAAGGCTCCCTATCCCAGACTCCCAAGCTAGAGACCTCTGGCCGAATGCCGCATGTTCTCCAGAAGGGACCCTCACTCCTGTATCCTGCCACTTCTGAGCAAGAGACTCATCTCCAGGGTTCCCTGACTTCCCAAGAAGAGACCCAGTATCCACCCCCAGCTGCTGCTGAACAAGAAATCTCACTTCTCTCCCACTCCACCCCCCACCAAGAGGCCCCACTCCACTCGCCTGAAGTTCCGGAGAAAGACCCCCTGACCCTTTCCCCCACGGTTCCTGAGACTGACATGGACGCCCTGCTTCAGAGCCCCGTTGCCCAAAAAGACACTCCCTTCCAGATCTCTTCTGCAGCCCAGAAGGACACGCCACTCCCGACAGCGGAGATTACCCGCTTGGCCGTGTGGGCTGCCGTCCAAGCGGTGGAGAGGAAACTAGAGGCCCAGGCCATGCGGCTCCTGACCCTGGAGGGACGGACCGGGACGGCCGAGAAGAAGCTGGCAGACTGTGAGAAGACGGCTGTGGAGTTTGCGAACCATCTGGAGAGCAAGTGGGTAGTGCTGGGGACCCTGCTGCAGGAGTATGGGCTGCTACAGAGGCGGCTGGAGAACATGGAGAACCTACTGAAAAATCGAAATTTCTGGATCCTGCGGCTGCCACCAGGCAGCAATGGAGAGGTCCCCAAGGTAAACCACTCCCAACTGGGGCTTCCCAAGCAGTGACCGGAATTGGCATGTGTTTTAGGAGTTTCATCTAAAAGAGGGAAGAAGAGATGGTTAAAAGGAAACAAATAGAGTGATACCTAGTTGCCAGCATTACTTCCCGAAGCTCAAGACATGCCAAAATCCAGTGATTTGTCCTGTTGATAAAGCCCTAGGGGAACAGATCAGAGAACCTGTTAGTGATCAGGGATGGTCCATTTGGAAGGGCATTCAGTTCACAAGAAGTGTGAATTGCTTAGCAGTTCACTGTCCAGGTGGACCGAGACCCTGGTGAAATGTTCCAGAGCTCTATCCTGCCTCACAATTTTTATCAGTTGACTTATGAATTATGTAAATGCCAGTAAAAATGTGATTCCAAGAGGTATCCTAAAAAACTAGAGAATAGTTAGGTTTTACTATTCCCAGAAGATTCTGAAAGAACTTGAATGTGGAGTGGTTTTCTTTCTAATTCTCTTGTGTGTTGTCCCTGAACTCAGCCTTATGTAGGGAAGAGACTTGGACTATATTCTCCAGGCCAGCATTTCTCAAATGTTACTGTGTGCTTGAATCACCTGGGGATCTTACTAAATGCAAAATCTGATTTAGGAGGTCTAGAGTGGGGCCTAGGGGTCTGCATTCTAGTACGTCCCCTGGTGCCATGTCTGCTGGTCTGCAGACCATGCTTTATAGCAGCAAGGATTATCCCATTAGACAGAAAGTGGACCAGCAAAATGAGGCCCTTTCTCTGTGAGGCCAGGACAGTACTGAAGTCAGGCCAGATTTCTAGAGAGGTCTGTGGTGAATACCTACATCCATGCCTTTGGGCCTTTCCCACTCCAGTCCTAAGAAGAGGTGTTTGAGCCAGAGCCGGCGGGGGGGTGTGGGGGGTGGCGTGGAGGGTAGGGGGAGTCATCTGTTGCCTTGGGATTTGGCAGCTGAGGGCCTGTGACTGCCTTCCACTTGGTCTAAGCTGAGCTTGTGTGTTTTCAGGTCCCCGTCACCTTCGATGATGTCGCTGTCCATTTCTCAGAGCAGGAGTGGGGGAACCTGTCTGAGTGGCAGAAGGAGCTCTATAAGAATGTGATGAGGGGCAACTACGAGTCTCTGGTTTCTATGGGTAAGGAGGAGGTTCACTCACGGTGGGGGGTTTCTGTGACCCTAGCCTGAGGCTCACTTGGAAACCGTGGGAATTTTGAACTCTAGTACTACCAATAATCAAAAACAAAGAAAATTGAATTTTAGAGCACACACTCAGAATAAATGCCCACATGTACTCGTGCAGCAGAGATGAGGACAACTGGTAGACAGAGGCACCACTCCACTGAGAAGCCGCTTACCCCAAAGTCTGTTCATTCTTGTTATTTTCATCAATAAGTATATTCAAGGAGGAAAACCTAGGAAAATATACTTTAGTTTTATATGTATCCTTTGCTCTGGTATGGGGAACTCTTTGGGCACACACAAAAAGTTAGAAAAACATTACATATGCAAGTTGGATAGAAACTTTGATTCTTGCTAGAACTATTAATTGTATATACACATACCTCCCTGTTAGGGCAACTCTTTTCTTTTTTTCTTTTTTTTTTTTTAACTCTTTTCTTTTTAACTCATATTTCTTCTTTTCTTTTTAAAGCGCATACATAGTTGTGAAAATTTAACAATTTAGATTTATACAGTATAGAGCAATCCCCACCCTCCCACTGGTACTGCCCTCCAGAGGTAACAGCCATGAACCCTTTGGCCTGCATTGTTTCTCATCTTCTTTTGTGCACATGCAAACAGACACATGAGGGCAGGTGCTTGTGTGGATACAATCTGTGGTTTGCACAAATGGGATCGGTCACTTAATCTCCTGAAGGATAGGCCCTAGACCACTTTCCATGTCTGCACATATAGGCCTGCTCAGAAAGACAGTGCAGCATTCCAGATGAGCCCCTGGGTGTTTGACCTTTCTGCTGTTGATGAGCAACACGCTGATTCCACCTTCTGCCCATCACAGAGTGCTGTAATCAGCATCTCTGTGTATCCATGTGCACTTACACAAGTATTTTGGTAGCACAGATTCCAGGGAGGAGGTCTGCCCAATGAAGACGATGCATATTTACAGTATGATGGCCACGTCCCCCAGAAGGCTGTGTATAATCACACTCCAGAGTATGGCAATGCCATCTCCAGGCCCTGACCTGACTTGATGTTCTTTTCTTTTAAATATTTGTCTTCTCTGATGGGTGAAAAATGACACCTCCTTATTTTAGAATGTATTTCTTTGATGATTAGTGAACTTCTGCATCTTTTCCTGTGTTTACTGGCCAGTTGCATTTCTTCTATGAATTACCTATTTATATTTGCTTTATTTTTATTTTTTTACTAATTATAGAGGCTCTTTATTATAATAATGGATGTTAACCATTTACAGAGGAGCCTTACATCTGACGAATATTTCGACTATTATGTGTGCGTGCATGCACCTCTGTGTTTCCTTCAAGCTTCTTCATCTTGTAACTTTATTTCCAGAGTTTTAAACTTCTTTTTTTTTTTTTTTTTTTTGATGTGAGGGACACTATTATTATTTAGTATTTTAGCTTCTAGATTTTATCAGGATTCTTTTTTTTTTTACTCTGTAAAATTTCAAATCTCTCTTGTGCTTTTGGTATGAAAAGCCCAAGTAGGCATTGGCAACCTGTGAGCAACAGGATCCCTAGATGACAGGGGGCTAATTTCTGTGCGTGGGCAGGTGGCGCCCACTGCTGCTCCCACATGGGAGGCCGTGGTTAATGCACACATGTGTGCGGCTCCCCCTCACCCCAGCAACATGCATGCAGGCCCCCCATGCATGCATGCACAGGCCCACACACTGTGGTGACTAAGGAAGAGGGCTGGGAGGTTGACCCGTTTCTTTTCCAACATTACCACTGGGAGGGTGGCTACTCCTAGTGTCCCACTCATGCAGGTGATACCTTGACAACATCCAGTGTAACCTCACCACATAGTTTGTCTTCTTTCCTTCCTTCTGCCCAGACTATGCAATTTCCAAACCAGACCTCATGTCGCAGATGGAACGTGGGGAGAGGCCAACCATGCAGGAGCAGGAGGACTCTGAGGAAGGCGAGACACCCGCAGATCCCAGTGCTGGTGAGTGCTCCTGGGTGGCCCAGAGCTCTGCCTTCTGGATCTTTCATCACTCAGGAGGCCCAGCATGGGGTGTTGCAGTCCACAGTAGACCATGGAGGGCCGCTTTAGCAAGCTTTGTGCAGGAAGGAGGCCTACAGGTGCTAAGACCTGCCTGACACCTCCTTGACCCACCCCCCAGTGGCCCAAGTGGCTGGTAAATAAGAATGCCGTTGGGTCTCAGGGAGTTTTTGACAACACCAGGTGTCACCTCACTCTTTGCAGGAACCAAAACCAGAACTGAAAGAAAAGTGGTCATTTGTCAGGGTGCCAGTGACTGTGCCTCGTGGAGCTCTCCAGAGAAGGGCTGTATCTGGTCCCACAGCCAGTCAGTGGAGGGATAGTGGAGGGAGAGATTTTCCATGAAATGTTGTGTACTATGCAGGACAGTGTCTAGATGGGGCAGTTTGATGGAAGCAGCAGAAAGGTGCCCAGCAGGACTGGCCATGGGTCTCAAGTACAGACTCCAGCATCAGGTGCCTGCATTTGAATCCCGGCTTCCTTGCTCACTGGCAGGATGACTTTAGTGAACTCAGCCTTTTTGGAAGCTTGTTTTCCCCGCCTATAAAGTAGGATGGGTACTAAGCTGTAGGGCCTGATGTGGTGACTGGCATGTGCCAGCAGCCTTTGTCATTCTGCATGCAGCGTCATCCCTCCCCAGCCCACATGCTTGCCCCATGGGTGCTTTAGTGCTGCGTGGTCCATTTTCTGGAGCTCCTGCTTTGGAATTGCCTTTGGACTTGAATCTTCTACCTTGAAGGTCTACAGTGGAAGCTGATCCTTGTCCTTCACACCCAGACATCATGGGTGATCATATCTTTTGAAAAAGGATAATCTGGCTGGAGAACTCACTGGCACCAACAGCCAGGTCTTGTTATGAAGTAATGTCGTTGATCCTGGGACCTATCGACTGGCTCCTATCAGGAGGTCCAGAGACGTACAGAGTAATGTCAGCCCCGTGAACCAAGAGCCAAGGTAGCAGAGAGACAGAAGCCTGTGAAAAAATAAGTGTTAGTGTCTTTCAGAGAAATCCAGTGTCTTTACTTTCTAGAGATTTGCCTAGAGATTTAAATGGATAGTAGAGGCTGATGTGAGTTCATTCTGGCAGACAAAAAAGGTGATTTAAAGGCAGGTGAGACTGGGGACTTGGGGACAGAGAATGGCATGTGGCAGGATGTCCTTTTGTTTGGAAGAAAATAAGTGTATCCACAAAGTTTGGCCACAGCCAAAAACAAGGGTCACATGGGAAGAAGAGAACGATTCAAAGCAGAAGAAATAAGAAAGCAGGCCTGGGAGGCAGAGGATGAGAATATGGGAGGGTAGCTAATGGTAAATACCCTAATATCCAGCCTAATGTCCCAGTGGGGGTTTGTGGTCTAGGTGCTGCTCCTCTAGCATCCTCTCAGTAGCGCTGGGACGACACTGATCCCCTTCCCCTGTGTGCTGGTTCACACCCTCGTCACAGATGGGCCTCCCACAGACTAGGGCCAAAATCGAAAGCAAATAACCTCAACCCACTCTGCCTCAGGCCCAGTTTGTTCTGGCACACGCACGTCCACGGCCTGAGCTTCTGTGGGAAGTGGTAACCTCACAGAGGCTGCCTTGTAAGGCTGGAATGTTCCATTTGTTCTACTGACTATCTCCAGCCACTCGGGGCCCAGGCAAGAGGGAGGACGGGGAGGACATGGGAACCCCCGCCACACAGGGTTGGCTGTAAGCTTGCACCTCTGTGTGAAACCAGAGACCCTAGCTTCTGTATAGTAGGACTGTCCTGTGAATCTATGGCTATCAGAGCCCCAAACATGCCAGCGGTAACCTGTCTGCTCTCAGGTCTTCTCCCTTAGAAGGGTGGCTGCAGAACCAGTGCCAGTCTGATACCGACGGGGAAGAGCCTGGAACGTTGAGAATTTTAATAATTTCAAGTACACTGCACGTGACGATTTTATGAACTGGCTAAGTGAATTCAGTAAACTATTATTTATGGTTTGGATCCCTAAGGGCAAGGAGATCCAAAAATGATTCAGATACAATTCTGCTCTCAAAATACTCAGAGCAGGGGCTCCCATTCATGGCCCTTGAAGGTGGGTAATGGAGTAAAAACAAACCTGAAGGCGTGGCTAGAAATCCAAGGTGTTAGTCTTTTTGAAAAGCAGTTGAATATTTTTTAGTCTTTTTTTTTTTTTTAATCTTAAACTATGTTTTAAATTTTTTAAATGTTCATATGCTTGACTTAAGAATTTCCTTTCTGAGAGTCTGTAGCATGGAAAAGAATCTGAACTATGGATTAAGATGGACAGGTATTACATTATGATAGACTCGTAGCCACTAAAATCATAAATGAAGTTGTTTTTCCATATGTGTCATTTGTATGTTTATTATTTAGTTCATTGAGTATTTTGGGGGGGCCAAGTACTATGTCAAGAGAATGATAATAATAACTACCCCCACACACTCACATATAAAATTATAAAGAGCAGCGGTAGTGCTGTGAAGGTGAGCACCCAGGCCAATGAGACACCCGGTGTGGAAGACTTTCCTGCCCTGGGACAACAGAAGAGGCCTCTTTGAGGAAGTAGAATTTTTAGTGGAAATCTAAAGGGCAATTAGGAGCTCCAGTGACCCCGAGGAGAACTCACTGGAGGGAGGAAAGTCTGGAAGCCTAGAGACCAGTGGAGACTCCGTAGTCCAGGCAGGCGACATGGCACAGGCCAGGAAGGAAGTGTGTATCCCCGGGGACCTGTTTTAGTGGTAGGGGCTTCAAGGGACTTGCGATGGGCAGGTGTTGGCAGGGAGGCACACCCCTGCCTATGCAGCAGTAGGATGCTGGGTAGAGGACCCCAGGAGGTGCAGAGCTGGAGAAACAGCAAGAACACGTCAGGCTTGAGATCCGTGGGGGGTCTCCAGGAGAAAGTGTTGAAGAAGCAGTAGAATAAAAACTTAAAAACTGAGAGATCTGAGCTAGAGACAGATATCTGGGCCTTGATAGCATCGACCCAGTCCAGAGAAGAAGAGAAAGAGGCCATGCCCTTGGAAGGCCTGACTTAGAGCAGATTCAGAGATCTGGAATATATTGGTCTGAGTGGGGCCCAGGTGTTGGTATGCTTCCAAACGCTTCCACTATGATCCTAACACACAGCCGGGGCTAAAGACCACTGTTGTAGGATTTGGAGAAGGAGGGAAGAAACAGAGGAACCAAAGGAAACAGGAGTGGTCAGAAAGGTAGCAAGAAATGAGGATAGCCAGGGCACCTGGCTGGCTCAGTCATACAGCATGCGCAATTAGGATAGTGCATCGCTGGGCATTTCAGAGAAGAGTGTCTCCAGAAGGAGGGAGTATGATCAACCATGCTAAATCCTGCAGTGTGGTTTTAGTAAGGCGAAGACTGACGTATCACCGGATCTGCAGGTTGGCAACACCAGTGACCTCAGCAAGAGAAGCGTTGGTGGTGCGATGGGGTGGAAGCCCTTTGGAGTGGGTTGAGGGGAGGATGGGAGGCGAGGGAGGCAGCACACATCATCAGCTGTTTCAGGTTTAGCTGTGAGTGGGGAGTGGAAATACCGGGCAGTAGCTGGGGGTGGGGGTGGGGGTGGGGATCTTATTTGCTTAAGATGGGGATTGCTAACACCAGTGTGAAGTGCTGATGGCAGTGATCCAGTTGATAGGGGAAGTTAATGAAGTAGAAATGGAAAATGTAAATGTAACATGAAGTCTGTGATGTAAACAAAAGATAGGGAAAAACTGAATGGAAACATAATGAAATCGTATCTCTTTATGCTTTGTAGAATGTTCTGAAATAAGTATGTATTATTTCTTATTCAGTAAAAATAATTTTTAAAAAACCACAATGCATGAAGAAAGGCTTCGAGTTAAAGATGGCAGGTTGAACATGTGTTTACTCCTACCTCCCAGAATCCTCCTAAAGCAAGAGCGAAGGGACTTGTAAAAGGAATGAACCAGGAGACGACAGCAACCACATTCTGGAAGCCTAAAAGCAGATGACTGGGTGATCACTGATTTAGAAAGCTAAATCCAAAATTGGTATTGAGGAAAGCAGAAAAGAAACTCAATTTGCACTCCACCCCTAGCCCCTACTCAAGACTTGGAATGAGCCTTACCGGAGACGCTAGGTATCTCTAGAAATGAGGGCAAGGTGCAGTTAAAAACAGGATGGGTGAGACATCTTGCAGAGAAGCATGTGAGCACTACCATGTCCCCTCCACAGCCTCCCTGAGTCCGTATAGCCAGCATCTGCCTCTCCCAGCCCCAGTAGATAGCCGAGGCTTCTCTGGAGAAGCCAGATGAGAGAATGTCTGAACTCGGACACCAGGCACAGTGGAGGGTGGAGCACCATGCTGAAAACAAGAGAATAAGAGGAGTATGATGTGCAGATACTGAGATCTCCAGCCTTCATGCCTAACTTGGCTCTCAAGCGATGGAGCATCTGGGATGGAACCCCCAGGGAGCATGCTGGACAAGTCTTGCCCAGACACTTTGGGGACCAGAACGAGGTACCTCCTCATGAAATGACTCAGCAGAGCCATCCTACTGGGAAACCCTTCCCTAGCAAGCCCTACCTAAATGCACCAAACTTTTAGTCTCTTTGGAGTATTTTAATTTTAAATACAGACAACCAAGAACCACAGACATTTGGGAAAAGCCTCTCATATACAGAGACCAAAGGAAAAGAAAGCAGAAAAAGTAAATTTGAAAGAAACCATGCAGAGAGATTTTTAAAACTATGCTTAAATATATACATATATGCTTGTATAATATTTATAACATATATGTATTTCACATTCCTTAAAGAGATGAAAGAAGTGAATACATCCATGATCCAAAAGTATAATGCTTATTATAAAAAAAAAATAGAAAAGAACTCTTGGAATTTAGAAATAATACAAATTAAAAAGTGTTAGAAGATAAAGTTGAGTACCTGTCCCAGAAAATAGAGCAGAAAGACAAAAGAAATAATGAAAGAATCTTAAGGGATCCCTGGGTGGCGCAGCGGTTTGGCACCTGCCTTTGACCCAGGGCGCGATCCTGGAGACCCGGGATCGAGTCCCACGTCGGGCTCCCGGTGCATGGAGCCTGCTTCTTTCTCCCTCTGCCTATGTCTCTGCCTCTCTCTCTGTGTGTGTGACTATCATAAATAAATAAAAATTAAAAAAAAAAAAAGAATCTTAAAAGACAAAAGAAATAGTGAAAGAATCTTAAAAAGTAAAGGTTGGAACTCCAAATAATAAGAATATCAGAGAAAAAAGAAAAGAAAAGCAAATATAGGGAGGAGGGAATTAGCATGAAATAATTCAAGGAAAATTCTCAGCACTGGAAGACCGGTTTACCAGATTGAAAGAGCCCAGCAGCCTCCCTCGCCTCCCATCCTCCCCTCAACCCACTCCAAAGAGCTTCCACCCCATCGCACCACCAACGCTTCTCTTGCTGAGGTCACTGGTGTTGCCAACCTGCAGATCCAGTGACACGGCAGACCCCTGCCTTAGATACTTCAAGCAAGAAGTTTCGGAGCAAGCGAGGACAAAACAATCTTATAAGTTTCCGAGGGGTAGGGAGGGCCAGTGGAGGGGAGGGAGTTCATACAAAGAACAAGAATTAGAATAGCCTTGGACTTTTCAACGATATTGGAGAAGACAATAGAGCAATACCTTTAAAAGTCTCTAAATTTTAAAATTGGAAAATATTTTCTGACCATTCTAGAGTTTTATATCAGTCAGACTATTCTCATTAAATGTGAGAGATGAAATCGACATTCTCAAGGTCACCCGTGCACCTTTCCTCAAACTGGGGGAGGCGCTTTGCTGAAATGAAGAAGCACACCAAGAAAGAGGTGTCAGGAGCTCCAATACAAGCAAGGCGAGAGCAATCCCCAGGGTGCTGCCCAAGGGGGAGCCCAAGAAGACAGCTTTGTACCTGGAGGCAACCAGTCCAGACTGGAGCACATCAGAAAATTGTGAAAAATTTTTTCTCCGAAGAGATGAAATTAAGAAATACCCATTCTGTCTGAATGTTTTGAGGAGAGGCTTACAGAAAGGGTGGGAGAGTTTGGAGCTGACTTAATGAAAATAGTAAGCTAAGCCAAGGAAAAAATTATAAACCCCAGGGAAGACAAAAAGTTTCCCCAGACATAGAAAAATAACTGTAGTATACTACCCACTTCAATTTTATGTAACATTTATGTAATCTAATAATGTAAATGCTCAGTATTAATCCAACCAGAAATGCAAACTAAATTGGAATGATCAGGGATTCGGAAGTCGACAGGTGATGTTTACCATGAAAATTCAATGAATAGCAATAGGAGTATGTTCCTTAGAGTTATGAAGGGAAATGACCAAAGAATCAACTAGAGGAATTGGAAGAGTTGCCCCTAAGGAGCAGGAAATATGGGTTGGAAGTGGGAAGAGAGCTTTTTAAAACAACTTTTGAAAAACTAATGCTCAGCCTGTGTGCATATATAACTTTTTAAAAAGATTTTATTTATTTCAGGGAGAGTGAGCAAGCATGAGCAGAGGGGAGGGGTCAAGGCAGAGGGAGAAGCAAACTCTGTGCTGAGCAGGGAGCCCAACACAGGGTTCAATCCCAGGACCCCAGGAACATGACCTGAGCCAAAGGCAGATGCTTAACCGACTAAGCCATCCAGGCACCCCCATATATAACTTTTTAAAAAAAGATTTCAAAAATCTTTTGAAAATTGGGGCACTTGGCTTGCTCAGTCCAAAGAGTGTGTGACTCTTGGTCTCAGTGTCTTGAGTTCGAGCCCCATGTTGGGTGTAGAGATTACTTAAATAAAAAAAAATTTTTTTAATTTATTTTTTATTGGTGTTCAATTTACTAACATACAGAATAACCCCCAGTACTCGTCACCCATTCACTCCCACCCCCCGCCCTTCTCCCCTTCTACCACCCCTAGTTCATTTCCCAGAGTTAGCAGTCTTTACATTCTGTCTCCCTTTCTGATATTTCCCACACATTTCTTCTCCCTTCCCTTATATTCCCTTTCACTATTATTTATATTCCCCAAATGAATGAGAACATGTAATGTTTATCCTTCTCCGACTGACTTACTTCACTCAGCAAAAAATTTTTAAATGCATTAAATAAAGACTTTAAAAATAAATATGCCAAAAATTTTAAAAATCTAACAGAAAGTACAGCCATAAAACGGTTGGAAAGCCAACGTCAACCATCATTTCTCTGCTTTCAGCTGGTGGAAAAAGTTAATGTGACAACACTGGTTTTTACTGTCTAGTAAAATGCAAAGTTTCATCAGCATAACTCAAAAAAGAATAAATGCAGAGAGAGTGAAAATCCCACACAATTCTCTCTCAAGACAACACTTTATTCCTTCCAATTTATGAGCATATGGTAATACACACACACACACACACACACGGCTTTAATTATATAAGTAATACATAAATAAATTCTCATTGTAAGAAAATCCAACAATGTAGAAGTACATTGGCAACTTGCTTTTTAATTACATATCTTCAACATCTTTACATGTCAGAATATATAAATCTCTTTTCTTAGTAGCGGATTGTAGTATCCTATGTATTGACCTCATAATTTATTTAAATGAATTCCCATTGATGTACATTTAGAGTGTTTACAAGTTTCAATTCTTCATGAAAGATCCTTTATAAGTAAATCTTGTGTACTTCTCAAAACTTATTTAGATGTAGACTTTCTTGGGATGCCTGTGTGGCTCAAGTTGGTTAAGCATCTGCCTTCAGCTCAGGTCATGACCTCAGAGTCCTGGGATGGATCTCGAGCCCTGAGCCCTGAGCCCTGAGCCCTGAGCCGGCTCCCTGCTCAGCAGGGAGTCTGCTTCTCCCACTACCTCTGCCCCTCCCTGCCCCTCCCCCACACATGCACATGCATTCTCTTACTTTCTCTCAAGCAAATAAATAAAATCTTAAAAAAAAAAAAAAAAAGTAGACTTTCTGGGCCAAAGGATATACCCATTTAAAAATTTGATACAGGGCACCTGAGTGGTTGAGGCCAGGTCGTGGCCTTTGGCTCAGGTCGTGATCCTGGGGTCTTAGAATCGAGTCCCACATCGGGCTTTACTGATCACCAGGATGTTTTATTTTATTAATTATCTTCTGATCATTGTCCTTTTGGATTATTCATCTTTTTATTATTAGCTTGTAAAAGCTTTTTATTTTTTGTAAAATATTTTTAAAAGTTAAAGATATCAGCTCTTTTCTCATGTATATGAATATGTTTTTGAATATATGGTTTACCTTTGTATTTGTGTGTGTGGTATGACTATTTTAAATTTTTATATGTTTGAATTTATCAATTTTAAGTTTCTATATATTCAAATTTACCCATAACCTTTTTTTGGTCTGGGTTTCGTATTAAGTGTAGAAATACTTAGCCCCTTATTCAGTATATGATTATAGTTCTTGAGCCTATGAGCTTTTCAAAAACCTCTAAAAATAGTTGAAATCTGAAGTAAAATATTTCTTGCTCCAGAAAACAAAAGGAAAATTGCAAAATGCAAACAGTTAAGTATTTTAACTAAGTGTCTGCAAATATAACATTATATCAGCTTCATTAACTATTAAATGTAGTGCTCACAAACACATGATACATTTGGAAACAATTTGTAGGATAAATTTTTTTTCCCATCTTGCAAGAGTTCTCAGGAAGAAATATAATTACAGAGATCACAAGCCAAGCACAAATTAAATAAGTTCCTCATCACCCAACAATGTCAAGGCAGAGCTACAGAAATTGTTTCAAAAAGATTTACACCTAAAAAAAAAAAAAAAAGATGTACACTTAAAAATGAGAGTTGGTATGTGTTGGGCACATGTAATGTCTGCTATGATGGGCCAGACAGCCTCTAGAAGGAGGATCTGAAGTCCCAGAGGGCTAGGCACAGCCACTTTCTCAGCTCAGAGTTGTAAAAAAAAAGTAAAGGAGGTGGTTTTTTTCCCTAATAGTAGTATGATTTCATTATTTGTATCTAAATTTGTGGGGTTTTTAAATTTTTATTTATTTATGATAGAGAGAGAGAGAGAGGCAGAGACACAGGCAGAGGGAGAAGCAGGCCCCATGCACCGGGAGCCCGACATGGGATTCGATCCCGGGTCTCCAGGATCGTGCCCTGGGCCAAAGGCAGGCGCCAAACCGCTGCACCACCCAGGGATCCCTAAATTTGTGTTTTATCAGTAATTCATTTTGATGTGAAGATTGTTTTCTTATTGGGAAGCCAGTTGTCCCCACTCTATCCATTCATTTCCACTCCATTTATTTAAAACTTTCCCCCACTGGTTTCAAATTCTACCTTTGATCACAAACTATATTCCTGCAATATACGTGCCTTTTGTTTTTTTTTTTTAAGATTTTATTTATTAACGAGAGACACACAGAGGCAGAGAGATAGGCAGAGGGAGAAGCAGGCTTCCTAAGGGGAGCCCGATGTGAGACTCGATCCCAGGACCCCGGGATCACACCCTGAGCAGAAGGCAGATGCTCAACCACTGAGCCACCCAGACATCTCATCCTTTTTTTTTTTTTTTTTTTTTTTTTTAATGGGAGAACAAACGACTGCTTATAAATGCAATTTGATTGTCAATACTCCTTCAAAAGTTGTTTAGGGTGGGGAAAACTTTTTGGTGAGAGACAACTGGCTTCCCTACTGTCCAACAAGTGGAGGAGAGGGGCAAAAATGTGTAAATACAGTACATTTCAAGGGGGGAAGAAGTAAACGCCATAGAGAGGAGCACAGTTCTGTTCAGCTGAGAACATTGTAAGAGGTTGAGCAGAGTGAGGTCTTGAAGTAGGGGCGGGTACTGGAAGGCAGTGGTCTTCAAGCTGGAGTACCAGTGCCCTTGAGGTCCAAGGAGACTTTCCAAGAGGGATATGCCATAGCTGGCTTTGAGAGTTCAATAAATCCTTAGTCAATCTGTTCTCATTCTTAAAACTCCTCAATGAGAGCACACAACACATAGAGCCCCTGTGATGCTCATCCTCACCAATCACATCCCTCACCCATCCCCAGCTGATGAAGGAGTTCTTTCTCCGAAGTAGAAGAAGCCCTCTGGGTTACAGAGACGGTCCAGCTCGCAGGGGTACAAGACCACAAGTGCAGCGCCCTGGGGCCTGGATGGCAAATTCTTTTGCAAGTTAGATCATTTGCAATACTTTGCTTTCAACAAAATTGAAAACGAACCTAATTAAGTTGTCAGCTAATAGGTCATTAGAAACAATTTTTGATGATATGTTAACCATGTGCTTTCATAGCATTATAATTCAGAACAAATTCAAAGAATCAAGTGATGATTCTGTAACAAAGCTCCTGCCAGCCCATCTATATATCTATGTAAATGAGCTTCCCCCATGCTTGTATTTATGAAAACGAAAAATAGGAACAGATTTTATTCCGAACTCTCGTCTCAATCAAGTAATAAAGAATATTCATTCTCAGATAAGCAAACTAATTGGAAGAAAAAAAATTCCTCTCCATCTTTGTAAGAGCCATTTCCAATGTCTTCGGTGTTCTGTCTTGAGTGACTGTGCATCATTCGTTAGTAACAATAACGAAGGATAACTTAAGCCAGGAAAACAATCAACACTTAGAGCCCCATGGTTATTAGAAATGAAAGCAAAATTAAGCTTTCAATTTACATACACATTTTTGTGGCAGAGTGGTAGACGAGGAAATCAGTAAAAGGCTGCTGAACATAAAAATATGTTCTATTCGGATAAAATTCTGTGGGCAAAGTGGGAATGGAAATAGAAGTTCACGGTGAAAAGGAATGATATAAAAATTTCAACTATCAAAGAAGAACTTGTTTTTGTATTTTTTAAGTGAATAATGGTGGGTTGAAAATTGCTGGGGTTCTCAGATCCCACTGGTGATGTTAAAAAGTGACAAAAGAGTTTATTTTAAACCATTAATATTTACCATACTCCAGAAATTACATCTTTTGCAGTTACTGACGCATTTTATATGTTTATTCAAAAACGTGCAAAGGAGCGCTTAGTTTTTAAAAAGTGCTGTAGGGAGGAGGCACAAAAATATTTTCCGGAGTTTGTGAGGTCAGGGAAGGTATTTCTCTGACGCTGGAGTCATGGTGGTGCTTATGGCTCTAGCGCGGAGACAAGTATTTGCAGAGGGAGGAGCCCAGTGGCCAGAGGGATGCAGCAGGGCTCAGGGAGCCAGCAGAGGGCGGGTCTCTGCTTCTCCCCAGGAGGGAGAGAAAAGGGGGACAGCAGGACAACTGTGAGCTAGAGCAGGAGCAAGGCAGGGATGTGAGTGAGGGTGACTTCCTCTTTTTTGTGAGGCAGAGATTAGGATGAAGATGTTTTGAAGACTTGGTTGTGGGGAAGGCAGGCAGGGTCCGAGTTCAAAGCTGTAGATAAGGCATCGGGGGCCATCAGAGCTGCTCTGCTACTCCACACAGTTGGTTGGAGATTGGGTGGCTGCTCAGAGGAGAATTCAAGCATTCTTGAATTCTCAGAGAGAACCCGGTTTTGGGTCCCAGGGCATCAGCTGCTAGCATCCTGAGTGGATCTGATTTCCCGGCTTTTAGCTTGGGGATCGTGAGCAGGTGTAGTTAACAGCGAGGAGGCTTCCCAGGAGCACGGACTGTTGGCTTTGTTTATGAGTTTCCTGGTTTCTTTTCTCTTTCCACAGCACTTATCACCTTCTGACACACCATATAACTTATTAATTATGTTTATTACCTTAGGTAAGATGTCTGAGGGTGGGAAGCTCTGTTCTGTTCACCGATGCATCCCAAGTCATTAGAATAGTCCATCGCACATAGTTGGTGCTCAATAAGTAACCATTGAATAAATGAATTCAGTGAATGAATATGTTTATGCATTATACATTTATAATTTCCTTAATTAACAAACAAGTCATCTTCAGCCTGTGAGGGAGTTTATGCTGGGCACAGCCCTACCCATAGGGAAGAGAGTAAAGTTGAACTCCTACCTTACACTCCACACAAAGTAAAAGTAAATTTTAGATGGAACAAAGACTGACATGTAAATAATAAGACAATAAAAAACCTCTTTTTATTGAAAAAACTTCACTTCACTGAAAACCCAGAAGCCATACAAGAAGGAGGGACATGTGTGTGACCACAGGAAAACTTAAGAAAGCAGCCTGATAAGAGGTGGCAAAGTCAACAGACCAGCACTAGATTTGGGGACTGTTTGAAATGCTGATAAGAGAAAACGGGTTATCTTTAGCAGAACCAAAGGACTCTTAGTTGACAAAAACAGAACACAGTTCATACAGAGTCAACTTGAAAAGGCCAAGAAGGAAAAGAAATGATATTCAGATTGCCCTAGCCAGGACAGTGGGATTAAAGTATCAGTAAATTATCGATTTACACCCATCTGACTGAGGAAAATGTAAAAGAGCAGTGGTGTCTGTTGCTGGCAGGGAGGCCAGGGAAAAGGATGTTCTCCCGCACAGCTGGTAGAAATATGAATTGTCATAGCCTTGTTCAAAAGCAGCCTGATGACATCTATCAGATTAAAAATAGCCACACCTTTGACTCTGCAGCCCCACTCCTGGGACTCTTGTGGAAATAAAACCCCTGTTTTATAGTTAGGCATGTAAATCCACATGTGATTGCAGTACACATTTTGCATCATGCAAAAGACTCAGAACAAAAAAGAACGTTCCTTGGGAAGGGGATGGCTGAACACACCGCAGCACTGTCCTCACCGTGGGACTACGGGCAGCATTTAGGAAGGCAGTGGCTCTACAGAAACTGCTTTGAAGGGATTTCTACAAGATATTTGAGAAAAGGAATGGAGAGGACTCTGTATATGCCAGTTTTTATTTCTTTAAACCAATAATGGCCAGAAAATGAAAGCAGATAAACATAAATGTGTTGCCTTAAATACCTACATAAGCATAGAGGAAAAATACTATGTTAATTACAGGGGTTACGTGGGGAGGTCATAGCTGTGAAATGGGAAGGGATGGGCAGCAGAAGGGAAATGGAAAGAGAAAAAATACTGAGCTAAAAGAATATGTGCTAAATTTCATTTATGCAAAAGGATGCCTGTGTGTGTGTTGACATTTGAAATTACCTGCAGACCTATTGGCAAGTTAAAAAAAAAAAAAAGGGCAATGTGTGTAATCAGATGCTGTTTAAAAACCCAAGAGTTCCAAGTGCACCCAGATGTGGTGCTTGTGACTCTGGGCTGGGGCAGGGGCTCCGGGATGTCTGGTCTGTCAGCCTTGGACCTGGGTGGGGTGGGGGCTGGAAAGGTGTGCAGGGTGAGGAGGTGATTAGCCTTTTCATTATTCATTTTGACTAAGAGAAAGAAATTTTTGACTTTGGCCTGACCCGGGAAAGGGAATTAAGATCTTGTTTATAAAAGAAAAAAAAAAAAACCTGACAATACAATTTTTTTAAATGGAGGAGTCATAGAACACAAACTCCACATCTATTTTAACTTTTAGTCTGGTTTGTACTGATATTCAAGGCTACAGAATGTCCAGAAAATTCTATGTCTGCTCACTCAGCATTATATTTCCTCATGGTCTCTGAGAATTTTTGAGATGTCAATCCTAGGCTTCAGAAACCTAGTGCAATGAATGTGTTCTGGGTTCTTTCGTTCTCTCGTCTACTCCCCCACCCCTCCCTACCTGCTCAGCACACGACGGGATCGTGATTAAGATCGAGGTGCAGACCAACGATGAGGGCTCAGAAAGTCTGGAGACGCCGGAGCCCCTGATGGGGCAGGTGGAAGAGCACGGCTTTCAGGACTCAGAGCTTGGTGACCCGTGTGGAGAACAGCCAGACTTGGACATGCAGGAACAGGAGAATACGTTGGAGGAGTCCACAGAAGGCTCCAGTGAGTTCAGCGAGCTCAAACAGATGCTGGTGCAGCAGAGAAACTGCACAGGTCAGTTGGACAGGTGCAAGCCTGTGGGCAGGCCCCTGCTGTGTGGGGAAGTTGGGCTGTCCTTCAGAGAGGTCATTTGACATTGATGGGTTCACAGGTGTGACAGCCCAGGCATGGCCTCAGGTGCTGGTTTCCTGCCTCAGGATTTATAAGAATCTGTCTCTGGGCTGGGGAGAAGGTATTCCAGGCAAAGACTAGGTCAGATGCTGACCCCAAGGGATCCCAGAGATCACCTCTACAACTCCCTCCTTCTACAGGCACAGAAGGTCAACTAAAATGCCCAAAGTCATGCAATTGTGGGAAGGCTAGAACTTCCATCTCCTGATGTGTTTTTGATAGTTCTTCTGTCACACTAGAAGCCTCAGTGATCCAGAGAGCTCAACCCTGGCCAAGCATGTTTTTTAAAATAACGTACTGTCTCTTCCTGCTACAATCTAGCCATCACTTATGTTTAATTATAGGATATCTGGGTCGCCAGGATCCCTGGGTGGCGCAGCGGTTTAGCACCTGCCTTTGGCCCAGGGTGCGATCCTGGAGACCCGGGATCGAATCCCACGTTGGGCTCCCGGTGCATGGAGCCTGCTTCTCCCTCTGCCTGTGTCTCTGCCTCTCTCTCTGTGTGACTATCATAAATAACTAAAAATTAAAAAAAAAAAAATCTGGTCGCCATCCTGCGCTCTTGCTCCTTATGAGTTCAACAGTGAGGAAGTGGGCTCTCAGCAGCCTGATCTCAGGACATCTTGTGTGGCTGATTGTCTGATGCGGTCCTGAGAAAAGCTCAAGCTTGTCATCACGGTGTACTTTCTACACACACTATTAAACTTAGCTGCTGTTTATTCAGGAGTTTTTCAACTATATTCATAAATGAAATCAGCCTGATCCTTTCCTGAATCATTCTCATCTAGTTTTAGAAGTAAGATTATACTCAACTTATGAGGTGAAATGGGAAGCTTTTCTCTTTTTTTCTATATTCTGAAAATAATGTATAAGAATTAAGTGAATTCTACCAAATTTTTAAGGAACACACTTAGGTGTTTTGTTTTGTTTAAAGATTTTATTTATTTATTCATGAAAGAGGCAGAGACACAGGCAGAGGGAGAAGCAGGCTCTGTGCAGGGAGCCCAATGTGGGACTCGATTCCAGGACCCCAGGATCATGCCCTGAGCAGAAGGCAGATGGTCAACTGCTGAGCCACCCAGGGATCCCAGTTTTGTTTTTTAGTTTAGATGTTTTAGTTATTGGCTCTTTTGCATGTAAACATCATAGCAGTTTCTGTACTATTTGTACTTAGAATTGTATCTACATCCATTTTATTTAATAGTTTTTTTAAAGTATTATGCTGATGATATTTAAAATTTTTTCATTTTCTCTGTAGAGAATTTCTTTGCAGTTGGCCTTTTTGCACTTCATAAAATACCATAGACATCCTTCTTGATCAAAAGATATGGATCTAATTCCTTGTTTTTAAATAACTGCATGATATTCCCGAAAGTGTTTTAATACACAGGCTGTCTGTGTAAAACAGTGGAAGGTGCAGGGCAGACCATGAGGCTCTGCTGCAGTGGAGCCTCCAAGTAGAAATGCCAGCCTGCCCTGGGCACTCCCATTCATTCTAGTGAGAACTTCAGGAAAGTACTACGCGGTACTTGTTGCTGTTGTGTCCTGGATTTTAGGGCCAGCTGTTTCATTCTTATTTCATTAAAGGGGAAACAAATACAAAAAAGAACCTTTGATGCTCAAGGAGAGTTTCAATGTCCCAAGGTGCCTATTGACCCTGTGTCGCATTTTCAGGGTAAGCCCCCGGGTGACTAATTGCCGACCTCTGAAGCTGCCTCCTCCTTCCAGATCTTTTAGGCATCATGTTCCTTGGCTGTTCTGGTTTACTTTCTACTGAGAGTCCTAACAGGGCCCAGGCAGCACCAGCCACGACAGGAGGCCTGAGCTGGGACTGGCATACCTATGTCCCAAGTGTGACCCCACTATTTCCTGGGTTCGGAGAAGCAGCAGGAAGTGCCAAGGCCCAGCAGTCACTACCAACTACTTTGTAAGACCTGGGCCAGCTCATGCACACTGCCAGCTGGTTTCCCTGTCAGCTAAGGGGCAGACTAAATGGTCCCTAAGATGCAAGCTCTGAAAAGGTCTGGCTTTACTCTCTTTGGAACTATCACTTGGTATCTCTGGGGCTTGGATGCTCCACATCTGTGAAATGGGGATAATTCTTGCCTGGCTTATCCTATAAGAGATTGTGAATAAAAAGTCACAAGTTCTCAGGCAAGAACTCGAAAAGTTCTCATTTATTTGCTGTTAAGAATACTGCAAATACGGACTATTATGGCAGCTTCCATCTGACAGGTGGGCTCAGAAGTGAGTGCCTTCTCGAGTCCACAGTAACTGAGAACAGAGCTCTGCAATTGACAGCTTTTAGGGAGTGCCAAGTAAGTACGAGGCATTTGAGAAAATGCAAATAGGAGTCTGGGTCGAGGGCATTCCTCTTCCCTAGGACTTACATTCTGGGGGAACACTGTAGAATAGAACACCTTGTACATGATCTGGTGCTCCGAAAGGGCCAGCATAGAGGATGGAGGGCCAGGGAGGAGGAAGACATCCTACAGTTGGGGTATTCACAGAACTAAACTTACTGTGTGCACTGCCCGCATACCAGAATCCGAGAGACAGGCAGAAGAAACCCTCGGCCCTAGGTCCAGGGTTGGTAGGGTCAGAGCAGGTGAGTCACCCACCAGGGAGGAGAGGGGGTTGTAGTGCCCCATGATTAGGCCGGGGGTCCTGAGTCCTGGGGTGGCTGTGTGCTGCCAGGGAGGGGTTGAGGGCCACAGGTGAAGAAGGTTTTAGGGCAAAGACAGGATTGGAGCTGCATGATTTGGAGCCATGGAGAGGAGGGGGAGATTGCTGGAGGAAGGTGAGTACAGGTGGTGCTTTCAGGAAAGCAGCAGACCAGTAAGGCTGGGGGAGTTCAGGCAGAGGAAGGCCTTAGAGCTGGAAATGGAGCCTGATGAGTCCGCACCCTTTCCATACAGGTGGTAGAAACCCAGCCCTCAAGTAGCTCAGGTGCACAAGGGAAGGGGTGCTTATTGATCCACATAACTGCTGGGTCTACAAGGCTGCAAGCTTCAGGCACCTTGGGCCCAGGGGTCTGAGGGGGGAGGGTGCCTGCGTGTCCGTGTCCTAATTTCCTGCCGGTGGTGTCCGCCACCAGCTTGGGGAGATGGGCTCCCACCACATAGGGTTCCCAGAGAGGGCTCCCATGGGCCATGTGAGGCCTGGGCTCCTTCCTGAACCAAGGCCTGAGGCCCCACAGAGGTGGGCGACGGCTGGCCACAGGGAGCGGAAAGGAGTGTTTTCCCCAAAGGCGGCTCCCGGGCAGAGGATGCGCAGGCAATGTGTGGGGGCAAGGGCGAAGGCACCTTACCTGCCTACGTCCAGGGCAGAGGCCCCCGGGCAACGGCTGACGTTTGTCCGTCTCTCTCCCTGTCCCTGGAGCAGAGGGGATCGTGATCAAAACCGAGGAGCAGGAGGAGGAGGAGGAAGAGGAGGAGGAGGACGAGCTGCCCCAGCACCTGCAGGCCCTCGGGCAGCTGTCGGGGCGCTACGAGACCAGCATGTACCAGACCCCGCTGCCCGGGGAGCTGTCCCCCGAGGGCGAGGAGAGCCCCCCGCCGCTGCAGCTAGGCAAGCCTGCGGTGAAGAGGCTAGCGCCGCCGACACACGGGGAGCGGCACCTGGGCGACAGCCGCGGTTCCTCCAGCCAGCAGCAGCGGAACCGGCGCGGCGAGCGGCCGTTCACCTGCATGGAGTGCGGCAAGAGCTTTCGGCTGAAGATTAACCTCATCATCCACCAGCGCAATCACATCAAGGAGGGGCCGTACGAATGCGCCGAATGCGAGATCAGCTTCCGCCACAAGCAGCAGCTCACGCTGCACCAGCGCATCCACCGCGTCCGCGGCGGCTACGCGTCCCCCGACCGCGGGCCCGGCTTCGCCCCCAAGCACACGCTCAAGCCGCGCCCCAAGTCGCCCAGCTCGGGCAGTGGCGGCGGCGGCCCCAAGCCCTACAAGTGCCCCGAGTGCGACAGCAGCTTCAGCCACAAGTCGAGCCTGACCAAGCACCAGATCACGCACACGGGCGAGCGGCCCTACACGTGCCCCGAATGCAAGAAGAGCTTCCGCCTGCACATCAGCCTGGTGATCCACCAGCGCGTGCACGCGGGCAAGCACGAGGTCTCCTTCATCTGCAGCCTGTGCGGCAAGAGCTTCAGTCGCCCGTCGCACCTGCTGCGCCACCAGCGGACTCACACGGGCGAGCGGCCCTTCAAGTGCCCCGAGTGCGAGAAGAGCTTCAGCGAGAAGTCCAAGCTTACCAACCACTGCCGAGTGCACTCGCGGGAGCGCCCGCACGCCTGCCCCGAGTGCGGCAAGAGCTTCATCCGCAAGCACCACCTGCTCGAGCACCGGCGCATCCACACGGGCGAGCGGCCCTACCACTGCGCCGAGTGTGGCAAGCGCTTCACGCAGAAGCACCACTTGCTGGAGCACCAGCGCGCGCACACGGGCGAGCGGCCCTACCCTTGCACGCACTGCGCCAAGTGCTTCCGCTACAAGCAGTCGCTCAAGTACCACCTGCGGACCCACACGGGCGAGTGAGCGCGCCCGCCGCGCCGCCCGGCCAGGTGCGCCGTCAGGTGCGCGGCCCGGCCCGCCCCGGAGACCTACCCGGCCGCCGCGAGGCCCGAGCCGGGTGGGCAGGGGCGGGGCGCCCCCAGCCCCTTTGCTGTGAGCCCCCCTTCTCCTTTCGTCCCTCCTCCCAAGGACACGGGGGTAGTGAGACCAGGTCGCTTGCTGCCGTGTTTACCGAGGGCCCCGGGGGGGAGTGCGCGGACCTGGGGAACCCCTTCGGGCTGTTAATTTCCTTGACAATAAAATGGATGAAACCAATCAGCACGGGGGGAGTGATTTGGCCGCCGGCCACTCGGAGGGGCGGTGCAGGGCCACTTAGTTGGGGAATAGAACTTTATAATTACCTTTTGGATACTGTGGTTCTATTTGATAATAATAGAGTAATTTTTAAAAGACGAGCGTTTCCTGTTTGCCGTTTTTGTTTGGTTTTGAAGGGGAGGGTTTCAGAAGGTGGCCGAGGGCTTTGTGCCTAGTGTCAGTTGGCAGGTTCCGTTGAGCCCCTCTTCTGTGCTCATTCCCTGTGTGGGGCGGCGGAGGGGGCGCAGATGCCACCGATTATAAAATCGAAAAGATGTAGACAGGGCTGACGAGCTTGAAGCAGTGAATTAGCCTAAGGAAGGGCAGCCCTGCCTGGCTGCGGACCATCGCGGGCGCCTCGATGTGGGGAGGACGTGGGAGTTGACAGAGGAGTAGGACCCAGTTGATTAGAATAGTCAGGAAGAATCGGGGAGAGTTGACGGATCTGGAGACACCGTGATACAGCAAAAGCTACCCGCTTCCCTCAGGACCAGACAGACTTCCCGCCCCGCTTGAAATGCAGCTGGTGGGGCCTGGCATGGCCAGGGGTGCAGGCAGGGGTTAGGAAGGGGTACAGAGGCCCCTGGTGCCCGTCGTTGGGGAAGCCACAAAAGGCTCCAGTCAGACCTTTTTTATTTGTATGTTGCACCAAAGCTACCCTCTTTGGATTTGTTAAATGCACGAATGCACCCTCGTTCTAGGTATTCATTCATTTCCAATCGCCCTCCAGTGAAGCATAGAAAGAGAAACTGCAGGCGCATTACATTGCCCACAGAGTGGCTTACTCTCACCCTGCTCCTGCACTTGGCAGTGACCCAGAGAGAATTCAGGCAATTTGAAGGGACAATTCCTGGAGGCTAGCGGAGGACCGGGCTCAGCCCCATATGCCGGAGGCCAGACTTCTGCTGAAAACACGAAGAACAAGCGGAGAGATGAGGACTATTGGAGGGAGGTAGATTCAGTTGTGCGTCTGAAGGTGGAGAGGACCGGACGGCATACTTATGGGGTTCAGGAAAAGGGAGTTTAAGAGAGAAGGTGCCTTGTTACTGACTCTGAAGAGACCCAATAGGTCATTAATCCCCTCCTTTATAAAGATGCACAGAGAGAAGTGATACTCAAGAGATCACGTTTGAAAGGATGTGACTTTTATGTTTGCTGGAATTTTTCTGCAAGGCTGGTAAGACATCAGAGCCAGCGAGGGGAGGAGGGGCGGAGGCTGGGGCTGCTGTGCAGGGCCTGTGAGGCCAGTCTGGGTCCTGGGCTGCAGAACCGCCTTCCGAGCAGGGTCAGATCTAGGAGCCTGCAGTTAGGCTCCTGCACAGAATACTGGAGGTGCCAAGTGCACAACTGGTGCTCCGGTGACCACAGGAGGAGGAGCCTGGGAACTCAGAGCAGCTTGAGGGGGAAGGCAGGAGGCAGGGGGCGTCTGAGGGGATCCTGGGGGCTGGGGAGGATTGGGAGATAGAAAAATAGGCCAGCCCTTCTCCATGCAGGGATTCCTTAAAGGGCAAGGTGCCAGCAATAGGCTCCCATGTTAAGAAGCTGTGACCAATGAAACCCACTGAACTGGAGAAAGGGCTTGTGTAGAAACCCAAGGTCAAGGAGGTTGGCTTGAAGCAGACTTGGCGTGCAGAGAGGGTCTTGGATGGGAGACCTCACAGCTGTGGAATTTGATTTGATCTTGTATGGGAAACCATTGCTGAGCAGGGGAGAGGTGTGAAGCCGATGGGTGGCAGGAGATCAAAGCTGACAGGGGCAGACAACTGGGTGAACGGGCCATGTGCACTGGGCAGGCTACGGGCGATGCAACCGGTGACTTGCGAGGTTGCAGGGATGACAGAGGACATGATCCTTTGCAACACCGGGATATTCAGAGCCTGGAAGAGATGTTAGCAGAGGTATTTTGGAGATATGTGGTGGAGGGCCATTGCTGCGCAAGGCCTTTAAGTAGCCCAGGAATTTGAGGACCAAAGACTACTGGAGGTGTTCAGACTTGAGAAGATTGCCGTGGTCTGGGGAGGCTCAGAGTGATTCATTTGTTATACACGGTTCCTAGGGACATCCTCAGGGCATCATGGGCCACGTGGGACTGGTCAGCCTTTTCTTTTTTTTTTTTTTTTTTGTAGGAAATCTGATTATAAAGGATTAAATATAGTCAGAGACTAGTACTTCTTGTGCGGAGCTGGGCTGTCAGGGCGTCTCTGTGCCTCTACCTTCCCGTCCTTGGCTCTAACCCTCTCCTCACACCTCTCTCCCCGAGCACCCCTTTACTCCAAAGCTATCCCTCTGCTCCTCCCGACTCCCTGGCCCCATCACGATTCTCACTTCCCATACACCATGATCTCCGAGGCTCCAGAGGCCAACAGCTATCAGAGGATGGTCACTAAAGCATAGACAGACTCTGGAGTCCAGCAGATGTGGATTTAAGCTTGACGATTGTATGGCCTTGAACCAGTTAATTAACAGAACATCAACTTCATCATCTGTTCAGAGGGGATAATAAGCCTTCCATTGTTCTGAGGCTTCAATAACACACAGAATAGATAATAGCAAGATCTTGGCACACACTAACATCTCAATAAAAATTTGCTAATATCCTCATTAGCTCCTAATTAAAGACAACATCATTTAGCAAACTCAGAAGTTCAGGTATGTGGTGAACTAGAGTTGGATCCTGAAAGACTGAATTTCTGAGAAGGAGATTTCCCCCACAGGCAGGAGCAGAAAAGTGTTATGCGCGAGGACGTTCAAAGCATGCAAGCAACTACATGTTGGCCTCGATATCAGAGTGGACAGGGATTTAAACTCCCTTCCCAGCCACAAGCCAGAATCTGCAGTGGGCAGCACCCCACCTTTCTAGGGGTCGGTACCCTTCCACAATGCTTTCTTAGGGTGCACTTTTTTTTTAAAGATTTTATTTATTTATTCATGAGAGACACACACAGAGAGAGAGGCAGAGACACAGGTAGAGGGAGAAGCAGGCTCCATGCAGGGACTCGATCCCAGGTTTCCAGGATCACGCCCTGGGCTGAAGACGGTGCTAAAACACTGAGCCACCCGGGCTGCCCTGCACTTAATTTAATTAGAAGTCTAGACTTTCAAACTCCTACATTACTGTTGCCAGTTACCATTGGCCTCACGGAGCTGTGCACCAAAGGGAGTAATTGCCATTAATTGAATGATTCTTACTTTTAAAGATTTTACGTTATACTCATTTTAGAGGTGGAGAGCTTGAGGCTCAGAGAGGTTAAGTAGGCCTAAAGCCACACAGCAACCAAAAGGTACTGGCGGGATTTGAACTTGAGTCCTTTTGACTCCCAAACCCATGTGGCCCAGCTGCAACATTCTTTCCCTGGGACTCAATGGCTATTGGAAAAGGAAAGCCGGCATTCTTTCAAACTATTCCTATTTCACCCTCAGATTTAAGACAAAATTTGAGGAAACAGTGTCTCTCTCAAGCAGCATATGCTGGGAGCCATATATTTGCCAAAATTATGAACACAGTAAGAGAATAAAAGAAGAATTTGAGAGGCAAAAAAAGTCCTCAGGGTCAAGTCTATGGCATCACACCCTGAGAAATTCTTGCCTGTGTGGGCTCCTCACTCGAGTGTGTGTGGAGGGGGAGCAGCCAGTGCAGCTGGGCCTGGGCCAGGTGCCTCAGGGATGCTCAGCGTCCTACAGCCACAGGTACCTTGGAAGTACTGCTTGTGTGCAGAGCATTGTGCTGGGCTCCAGAGTGAAACACGGAGGGACTAGGAAGCCATCTACTCCCCTAAGTGTTTAGAATCTAGTGGAGCCTCTGTGGCCTAGTCATCCAGACCAAGACTGAGGGGGTCTGGAAAGCTGGGACCATCACAGAGACATTTAGAGAGGCGTCTTCACAGAAAGAACCCCATCCTCCACCTCTTCTCTGTCCCTCCTGTCCAGCAGGGTCGCTTTTAACCAGCCAGGTGTCTGTGGGAGACCTTTCCCGAGGCACAGTCACGGAGGCTCCTCAGATTAAGGCATCAGGGACAAGGCCTCCAGGCCCTACTGTTGCTGGGGCAACGGTGAGTCAGGCCAAGGCCTCTCCAGCTTTGGGAAGCCATTTGGCTACTGAAGCCTCTCACTGCTTCCCAGGCATAGTGGGAACTTGTAGATTTAAATTTTTAATAAATCAGTTCTGCACTCCCCATTTCTAGTCGAGTTCCTTGACATGAGTATTGTTGGTTAAAATACAATAGAATCTAACGCTTTTATTTCTATTTCTACAAGATAACTCCAGGCTAAAAGAATTAAAAAAAAAAAAAAAAACACACACACACACACAGAGAGAGAAGAAAGGAAAAGAAAATAAAGAGAAAAGGAAAAGTTAAGTCTCGCACTACTGGCAGTGGCCTTACCTGAGAACTTCCCGTCAGTGATGAGCCCCAGCCTCGAGCTTATTAGGGACAATACAGGCAACACCACGATTCATTGGGTCTTACCATGTTCCAGGCACTGTAAATGCTTCCATTTCATTCTATCCTGTGACCACCTGTGAAATCGGGATTCATCCCGCCCTTTCCACATGCAGTTCAGAGAGCTTAAGCAGTTAGCCCCAGGTCACCGTGGCCAGAATTGGAACCTTAGTGCGTGGGACCCAAAGTGTGTGCTGTTAACTGCTCTTACATTCTGCCTCCCCATTTCTTCAACGTGGATCCTTAATAAAAAAAGGAAAAAAAAGAAAACAAAAAGGCAAAGAACACTGTTTCTCTCTGATTTGCAGCTCTGACTGACCCATGGACACTGCGCGGAAATTCTGCAAGTGGCTGAAACCCAGGCCCGGCCTCAAGCCCAGGCCCAGCCGGGCAGGCCACCTGGGGAGGCCCAGTTCACCTGCGGGTGGGGAGGGGCCGCATGTAAAAGTTGCTGGGTGCCTCCGTGGCTGGGCCGCCCAGCTAGTCCCTGTTTTTTATTTTTTAAAGATTTATTTATTGGGGGGGAAAAAGATTTATTTGTTGGGGCACCTGGGTGGCTCAGTGGTTGAGCATCTGTCTTTGGCTCAGGCTGTGATCCCAGGGTCCTAGAATCGAGTTCCACATCAGGCTCTCCGCTGGGAGCCTGCTTCTCCCTCTGCCTGTGTCTCTGTCTCTCTCTGTGTGCCTCTCATGAATAAATAAAAATTTAAAACTTAAAAATTAAAGATTTATTAATTTGAGAGGGGGGAGGGGCTGAGGGAAAGGGAGAGAGGGAGAAAGAACCTCAAGCACACTCCCCACTAAGCACAGAGCCCAACCCCAGGGGCTCAATCTGAGGACCCTGAGATCACGACCTGAACCAAAATCAAGTGTCCCCTAACCGACTGAGTTACACAGGCGCCCCAACCCTTATATTAAAATGAGCTGCTCTCCTGCTTCAGACATGTGGGCACAGAGCTGTATGTTAAGGCCAGGGGCTCCCCTTCTGTTAGTTTCTGAAGTTGGGAAGTAACAAGCCATTTGCTTAACAAAGAAAGAGCTGGGTGAGGGGAATTATTACAGAGAAAATGCACCTGCTCCCTAATAAAATAATACTCTCATCCTGCAGGTCCACACCACCTTTTGGTTCTCACTGCTCCTCACCATCCCTCCCACCACAACCACATGAATGAAACTCCCTGCTTCAAGTTGTAAATGAATATCCAGATTCTCAAAATAACTCGAGTACAGAATAGGAGCACCATGACTGTCTACCAACCAGGGTAATGGAAGCTGAGTCTTAATGACAACCTATAGCAATGAAATGGAATTCTATCCTTGTTAGTAATTTTTATTTAATATCAGGATAACTGTTTCCTTTTAGAATCAGCATAGTCTACGTATACAACCTTTTTTTTTAATTTAAAGATTCTATTTATGTATTCATGAGAGACACACAGAGAGAGAAGCAGGTTCCCTGTGGGGGCCTGATATGGGACTTAATCCTAGGAGTCCCAGGAGTCCAGGATCATGACCTGAGCCGAAGGCTGATGCTCAGCCACTGGGGCACCCAGATGCCCTGTATACAACCTTTTTAAAGAACTATATTCGATCAGTTCTTTATTTACAGGATACACAAATACTAAGGTTTTGTCTCCAAAGGATTGAAATTGATGAGATTTGAGCTAAATTCAGCAGAAAATTAAACAGGTTATAAAACATGGCTTTTGTCATTCTCCCACAGAAGATGTGATCCAAGAGCCACGAGGTTCCATGATCAAATTTTCTGTGGGCAAATTATTTAGAAAAATTCTAAAATCTAAGATGAGGGATCCCTGGGTGGCGCAGCGGTTTGGCGCCTGCCTTTGGCCCAGGGCGTGATCCTGGAGACCCGGGATCGAATCCCACATCGGGCTCCCGGTGCATGGAGCCTGCTTCTCCCTCTGCCTGCGTCTCTGCCTCTCTCTCTCTCTCCTCTCTGTGCATTCTCATAAATAAATAAAAAATCTTTAAAAATAAATAAATAAATAAAATCTAAGATGAGATGTTTATGTGTGTATTGTCCTACTCGGATTAATTGTCATCCCTGAAAGTCACATTAATTTTGTCCAAAAGTTAAAAAAAAAAAAAAAATTTTGTCCAAAAGTAAAAGCAGTAAATTGGTTTGCATAGTTACCCCTTGAACAATTTAATAATAAATATCCAACTAAAATTATTATTATTATTCCCTTCCCACTTTAATGCAGTGGTTTCCTTAGCTTATCTCAAGTTAATTGATGATTCACCAAGCCAAAGGTTTGTAATACATTTTCAAATAGGTTTGGAGGAAAAAAAAAAGAGAAACCTCAAACATTTCAGAGCACTGCTAAAAAAAGCAAGTCAATATCCAGACCAAATTACACCAGTCTCCAGTATATTTAATTCAAACAGTAGACATATTGAAAAGAAATAGACACATTTTTCTTGCCCGAATCTGTGCCAGCTCCTTGGAGTCTTGGAAGGAGCATAAACTGCATACAAACATGCTTGGGTGTTCATTTTACCAAAAAGATGAATTCACATTAGTATGTAATAATCACATAATAGAATTTCAGAATTTAATTCAAAACCCTTTTCTCCCAAAAGAAAATAGCATTGTTATTTTTATCTGTGAAAGGAATTTCTGAGTCCCAAACAATAGAAAAAGTGTGTCTTAAAATTGAATGAGCCCTTTATTTCTTCAAGAGAAGGTATCAAGTCTCCTCCATAAATGTAATAGAAGAAACCATTTTATTTACCACCTGGTATGAGGACGTGTAACCATCTCCACACCTGCGAAATTAAGCAGATTAAGCGAAAATTAAGTGAAATTAAGCAGATTACTTGGAAGAAACCAAATCGGTAGAAACTAAATCTATAATATTTTAGGATCAAGGACACAAAATCTTCATAAAATTTACAATGATTGGCCAAATGTTCTGTCAGTGTTTTTGAGCTTTTGTTTTTAGCCCCAGAATCCTATTTAAATAATAACTTTTTTTGGAAGGTAAACAAGTGAAAGAAGGGATACTGACCCCACCTGCTCAGCCCTCCTCTAGCCCTGGGGCTGCAGGGTGTGTGTGTGTGTGTGTGTGTGTGTGTGTGTGTGTGGTAATCTCTGGTCACCCCTCTCCCTCACTGCAATCTCCAATTCAATCCAAACTCTGTGTTTATTTTTTTTTTTAATTTTTATTTATTTATGATAGTCACACACAGAGAGAGAGAGAGAGGCAGAGACACAGGCAGAGGGAGAAGCAGGCTCCATGCACCGGGAACCCGACGTGGGATTCGATCCCAGGTCTCCAGGATCGCGCCCTGGGCCAAAGGCAGGCGCCAAACCGCTGCGCCACCCAGGGATCCCCAAACTCTGTGTTTAATTGATCCAATGACACACCGCATGCTTGTTTAGTTCTCTGATGGGACACTGGGTTCCTTAAGCTTATTTCTTCCTTTTAGGTTATACACCTGTCTATCCTCTATAACCTCCACATTACCGGGCAGATGTTCTCATCAGGCAGTGGCAAGTCCCTGCAAAATCTAGCAAAGTGACACTCTCCAAGAATCCCTGGAAGGCGAGGGGGAAATAGCACAGATGTCCAGAAAAGCCCTGTCAAAAGCTACAAGGATCCCCAAAGTTATTTTTAGAGCACCCGCCTGCACTGTGAAGGCAAGAGGAGATCCAGGTGCACCGTGCACCTGCAGGCTCCTGGGCCACACAAGGTGGCAGTGGGCAGCTTTGAGGGTCACCCGGCTCCTCGGGGCTCCCCCCGGGGCCCTGTGCAGGCCTGCAGCTGGCGCTCGACGCACATGTACCCCATGTTCCCAGGGGTGAGCTGTTCTTCCCCAAACCAAGGCTGGCCCACGCGGGATACTCAATAAATGTAGTGATAGGGTGAAGGCGGCACAGGTGACTGCGGGCAGGCAGGAAACCCAGGTAAAGCCCGCAGTCTCCGCTCGATCGGGATGCGGACCATTTTTGTTCATTAAAGCTAACCCAAACCCTTTCAAAGATATCGGTTAAAAATGTATTTTATCATTCCCTCCGATATTTCAGCCCCAGTGTTAGGTAGGGCCCCCGGGTCACTGCCGCAGTCCCGGGGTGCCCAGGGCGACGACAGAAGTCCTCTGGGCCGCCCTGCCTTGGAAAGCCGGTCACCCCGCTCCCTCCCCAGCCCAAGGGCCCGCGGGCAGCCGAGCCGGACTAGCGGGGAGAGGGGGCCGTCCGCGCCTCCCCGGCAGCCGGCAGCCCCCCAGCGTCCCGCGGCCGGCTGCGAGCCGACCCGGTCGTCCGTCCGTCTGCAGCGGCCCGCGGCGCCCCCGAGGCGCCCCGGCTTGGACCCGGCGGGCTCTGCGATGCCGGCCTGTTGTCCGCGGCCGCAGGCTCGGCCACCGCGCGGCCCGGCCCCGGGCCCCGCCGCCCGCCCAGCCCCCGCGCCGGCCTCGGCTCCCGCCCTTCCCGCCCGAGCCCTCCCGGACCCCAGCAGGCCGGGCCCCGAGCGCGCGCCTGGGAAACCGGGCCCGGCGCTGCCAGCCGCGCGGCGAGCTGATGGAGCAGCCGGGAAGCCTACACTTTTTGACCTCACAACGTTATGTCTACGGGTTTCCTTTAAATCAATGTATGTGCGTTTTGTACCCTTAATCTTTAATGACTTGAATTTTTAAAATTGCTCGGCCGGAGCGGCCGCCCGCCCAGCGTCCCCCGAGGCCGGCCCGGGCCCTCGGCCTCGCCGCCCGCGCCCCCGCCACGTGGGGCGGCCGCGGCCGTGCTGCCCCCTGCCGGCTGGAGCCTGGGGCCTGGAGGCCGCCGCGCGCACCTGGCCGCCCGCGGCCGCTCTAGGAAGGCGGGCCTCTCGGTGGTGGCGCGGGCGGCCCGCCCCAGAAGCGCGGGGACCCTGCCTGCCGGGCGCCCCTGCCGCGGCCCGTGCCCCCGGGGCCCAGCCCTGGCTCGCGCGCTCGTCTCCCCGCCCGCCCGGCCCCGAGCCCCGAGCTTCGTGGGGCCCTTTCTTTGTGCAGATCCGGGCGGGCGCGAACACAAAGGGGCGGCCTCGGGGTTCGGCGCGCGGCGGCGGCGCAAACACGGGCCCAGCTCCCCCGAGGCCTGCAGCTGCTGCGGGGAGAGCGGGAAGCGAGGCGCGGGGGGCCGCGGGGGAGGGCCGGGGCCGAGCCGCAGGCCCCCGAGCCGCAGGCCGCAGCGACCCTGCCGCGGGCCGCATCCCCTTGGCCGCTATCCGCGAGCTCCAGTCGCTGCTGCAGCGTGTGTGCACCGCGCCGCGGTGGACCTGGAGAAGCGCCCTGACCGTGGGCTGGACTTTTTGTTTGTCCTTTCATACGTTTTCAAGTATTTGTCTAGTTATTTCCAAGAGGTGGAATTGCCCTATCGAAGGCGAGGGACTTTTTTTTTTTTTTTTTTTAAGACTTTCGATGCATATTGCCAAACCTTTTTTCCAGAATGCCCACCAGTTTCTGCTCTTATCTGCGGGAAGTAGATCGGGCACCTGCAGGCGGGCACCTGCAGGCGGGGCTGGGCAGGGCGAGGCCGGCTCCTGCGGGGAGGGGAGGGAGGTTCACAACCGCCTGGCGTCGGAGGAACAGCCTGTGTGGTTCCGCGTAACCAGGCAAGGCTCTGGAGCCGTGACTGAGTCCTTGGGGGGCCCGACTCCCAATGCTTTGAGCAGCTGGAGGGAATCTCTGAAAATGCAGATTTGCCCATGGCCTGCCTTTGCACCCTAAGAGCAGTGGTTCCCCATTGCTCTTGGGGTAAAATCCAGAATTCTGACAGGGCCCACGAGGCCCTGCCTACTCTGCCGCCCTATCTGGGGCTGCGTATCAGCTTCCTAGAACTGCCATAACAAAGTACCACAAACTGGGTGGCTTTACACAACAGAAGTTGAAGGGGAATCTGTTCCTCACTTCTAGCTTCTGGGGGTTGCCAGCGTTCCTTGGCATCCCCTGGCTTATAGACGCTTTGCTCCAATGCCTGCCTCTGGGATCACGTGGCATCCTGCATGGTTGTGTGTGTGTGTGTGTCTTCGTGTTCTCTCCGTGTCACTCTTTTTTATAGTCGGATTAGATTAAGGACCCACCCTAATCCGGTATGATCGCCTCTCAATTTAACTAATTATATATGCAGTGACTGTATTTCTTTTTTTTTAAGATTTTATTTATTTTATGTTTAAAGAGTTTTATTTATCCATGAGAGACAGAGAGAGGCAGTCACAGGCAGAGGGAGAAGCAGGCTCCACGCAGGGAGCCCGATGTGGGACTCCATCCCGGTCTCCAGGATCACATCCTGGGCTGAAGGTGGAGTTAAACTGCTTAGCCACTCCGGCTGCCCAATGACCGTATTTCTAAATAATGCAACATCCGGAGGTCCCTGGAAGGACATGACTTTGCGGGGACGCTACTCACCCCACAGGAGGTGGTCTCCCCTGACTCAGGCAGGCATCCTGGCCTTCTCTCCACTCTTTGGCTCAGACCTCCACCTGAGCCAGGCTCCTCCTGGATCACCCATTCCGCCTAACTTCCCTTTCTCCCACACAGTGTTATGGGGGTATCACTGCCTCAGAGAAGCCCTTCGGAGCCCCTCCACAAACTAGGGTCACCCTGACCCATTTATGGGCTCATGGCAATCCTCATGGTCACCTGGGTGACAGTGTGTCTCCTGGGGACGTCTGTGGCTCCTCCACTGGAAAATCACCTCCGAGAGAACAGGACCCAGGTGGACAGAACAATAACAAACTGAAATTCATGGATTGACCCAGGGAAGCCTATTCCAACAGCAGGCCAGAGGCGGCAGGCCCTGTGTTGAGTCACTGCAGAGAGCCGGTGAGGGGCACAGTGGCTCCTGTGCACCGAGACAAACCGCATTCAGTGCAGGCCCACCTTGCCCCAGGTGGCCCAGGGAAACAAACCCACCATCTGACCTGCCCCACCTCGCTGACCTCTCCTTGGACCCCTGTCTGTGTTCCCCGTCCCTGAGCTGCAGCCACACTGGCACTGTTCACACCGCTGCCTGCTGCCCAGCTAGTCCCTGTGGGTGGGTGTTGTACCCGCAGCCCCGAGTGCTCAGCATCCACCGTTTACCCTCTGGCTTATTCGCACCTTGGCTCAAATTGTCACCTGACAACCTTTTGTCTCCCATCATCTTCTATCACATCACCCCGCTTCGTGTTCCTGTGGTGTCTTCCATATCTGCCACGATCCGTTCCTTTGTCTGTGTTCTTGTCTGTCACCCCACACCTCTCAGGACCCATGTTCCTCCAGGGCAGGGACCATATTTGCCTTGTTCACTGTTGAGCCCCGGTGCTAGCCTGGAACCTGGAACAGAGTGGGCGCTTACTAAGTATTCATTAAAGGATTGAAAGTTCCTTAAACCCCCCTAGTTTCTGCTTTTTCATCTCCAGAACGGGGGTAATCTTGGCTACTCACAGGAGATAATAACTGTACCCACCCTGAAGGGTCCTTGGAAGAATTAAATGGGAAAAGAGAGGTATGAGCAGTGCCTCTGACGCAGCAAACACTCCACATACACATATCTTAGATGGACACACAGCCTAACCACGGAGGAGGGCGAGATGGAGGATGAGGTGGTAAGTCTCCCAGACCCCCAGTGAGTCCACCCTCATGTTCTTCCAGTTGCCCAACCTTTACCACAAATAGATGGAAGCAGTGTGGTACTGTGGAACTAGCCATGGACTTGGACAGGGAGGCCTTGAAATTGAGTCTCTTGGAAACTTTCTGAAGCTGTGTCCTCCTCTTTAAAATGGAAGAACCTATTCCTAAAAAAGCTTAAATGAATTATATGTAAATTTATAATGCAAATTTCCCAAATGAGTATTCCATTGATTCTTTTGATCTTAAAGCAATTACTTATTAGTTATGTCAATAAGAAATGGTCTTGTAATTACTAGAAGGAAATAATTTTTTTTTTGAGAGAGAGAGAGAGATCATGCAGAAGCGGGGATGGGGGGCAGGGGTAAGGAGCAAGAGGGAGAGAGTCCTAAGCAGGCTCCTACCCAAGCACAGAGCCCGACCCAGGGCTCGACCCCAGCACCCTGAGATCATGACCTCAGCTGAAATCAGGAGTTGGACATTTAACCAGCTGAGCAACCAAGTGCCCCTAGAAGGGAATATTCTTTTTTTAAAAAAAGATTTTGGGGATCCCTGGGTGGCTCAACGGCTTAGCGCCTGCCTTTGGCCCAGGGCGCGATCCTGGAGTCCCAGGATCGAGTCCCGTGTCAGGCTCCCGGCATGGAGTCTGCTTCTCCCTCCTCCTGTGTCTCTGCCTCTCTCTCTCTTTCTCTCTCTCTCTCTCATAAATAAATAAATCTTTAAAATAAAATAAGATTTTATTTATGTACTTATTTGGGGGGCGGTTGGGGGAGCAGCAGAGGGAAGGGGACAAGCAGACTCCATGCTAAGCACAGAGCCCAACGCGGGGCTCAATTCCACAACCCTGAGATTATGACCTCAGCTAAAATCAAGAGTCGGAGGCCAATCGAGCCACCCAGGTCCCTCTAGAAAGGAATATTCTTAAAATTTATATTATTTATTGGTTTGGGGGTGCCTGGATGGCTCAGTCAGTTAAGTGTCTTGGGCTCAGGTGGTGATCTCCAGGTGGGATCCAACCCCACATTGGGCTTCTTGCTCAGTGAGGAGTCTGCTTCTCTCTCTCTCTCTGCCCCTCCCCACTGCTCATTCTGTCTCTCAAATAAATAAAATCTTTTTTAAAATATTGGTTTTTCTGATTTTGAAAGTAATACATTTTATTGCAGAAAATTTTTTCTAATTTGATAGCTGAAAAATATTATAATGTTTCAATTTGTATTTCTTTGGTTTAACCAAGATTTATTCTGATTTACTGAGATTGAACACATCCTTGATGGCCTTTGTCATAATCTGTGGGCTCTTTACATGTAGAGGATATTAATTTGTAATATGGTGTCTATCATAAATTATGAGAATATTTTCCCAAGTTGCTGTTAACCTTTTTATTTTGTTCACATTTCTAACTTTTAATGCTTTTCTAGCCAAATCTATTGCTATATTCTATTGCGATTTCTTTCACTGGAATGCTTTCCTTGCTGTTCCAAAATCAGTTAGATATTCATTTATATTCTTTTACTTTTATTTATTTAAGATCGAATGATTGATTTGAAAGAGAAAGAGAGAACAAGCACACCACAGTGAACGCGGTTGAGGAGGTTAGGGGAGTAGAGGGAGAGGGGAAGCAGATGCTGAGTCCCATGTGAGGCTCTATCCCAAGACTCCCCCCCCGCCCCCAGTCATGACCTGAGCCACCCAGGCACCCACTTACTTTTATTTATTTATACACAATGCTTTAATCCACTTGGACTTTGTTTTGATGCACAAGGAGAAGTTCAGGGGCACCTGGGTTGTTCAGCGGTTTGAGTGCCTGCCTTTGGCTCAGGTCCTGATCCTGGGGTCTCAGGATTGAGTCCCACATCGGGCTCCCCACAGGGAGCCTGCTTCTCCCTCTGCCTGTGTCTCTGCCTTTCTTTCTATCTCATGAATAAATAAATAAAATCTTAAAAAATAAAAATAAAAAAAATTTGAAGAAGTTTAGTTGCTACTTGAATACTTTTTCAGAAACAGCCAACTGAATTGTCCCAGTTTATAATTTACATAAACAGCTTTTTCTTTCTGAGCATCTATGACCCCTGTACTATCAGGCAGTAAAACCCAGTGGTTTGTTGTGTGGGCAAGCCAGACTGCGTGGGTTTGTGACCCCACTTTCTAATCATTGCAGGTTAGACTACTTATGTAAGATCTGGGTACCTCAGTTTCCTCATCTGTAAAATGGGCTTAACGATCGATCATAGCCCCATGGTTTGGGGTTGTCACCAGTGGAATGACTGCTGATAAACCCTTGTGATTATTCTCCTACACTGGTCGATCTCCCCTGGCGGTTCCCCATGTCTGGCATTCGGGTGTTCTGTCTTTAGGCTGTTTACAGCTGTGTGTTTGAGTAAACGTCCTCAGATCTCCCAGGACAAGCCCTGCAACATAGCTCCTGTCGTCACAATTCTCATGGCTTAGGGCACCTACTGTTTCATTCCCTGGGCCTGGTCTCGCAGGTACAGCGCAGGCCAGGAGAGGAGAGTGGAGCGAGGGCCCTGGGTGAGGAACAGGGGGAAGAGGAGGAGGAGGAAGGTGGAGGGGAAAATGGGCCCCAGGGGGCAGATGAGAGCAGCTGCTGGACGGAAAACCAGGTGGCGCGTGCTCCAGAGCCAGTGTGCTGAGCGAGGCAAGGGGCTCCGGGGGGCTGGGTCTCCACGTCTAGGCAAGGAGAGGGTCCCCGCACCTCTGCTGCCTCTGCCTGTGGGCGCCAGACCCAGCGATCCACCCAGCTCAGGTAAGGGAGCCAGCTGGCGTTCAGAGCAGAAAGGCCAGTTCAGAAGGAAGCTGGAGGCACGGAGGCCACAGAGGCTGGCAGGCCCGGGTTGGTTGTGTGGGAAGAAGACTGTGTGAGAGACACAAAACAAGTGTACCTGGGACATAGCTCAGGGTCAGAGCACTTGACTGCAGATCTAGAGGTCCCTGGTTCAAGTCCAGATGTTCCCTATAAGGGCTGCATGTTTTAGCCCACATTCTGGCTGCAAAGCAGGTCAGAAAGCACCACCCTGGTCCATTCTGCCCTGTCCTGCCCCCACCCATGAGGTCCAGCCCAGAAGTAGACTATGAGCTATATACCTAAGTTTATATTTGCCAGTAGCCACGTGAAATAAAACAGAGCTCGAATGGCTGAAGAGAGTCAACAGGTACACACTTCAGCTATAAGTCGGTCCTGGGGTGTAAGGTAGAGCGTGGTGGCTGTAGAGAGTAGACTTTCTTTTCCTCAAAGATTCTATTTATTTATTTATTTATTTATTTATTTATTTATTTATTTACTTATTCATTCATTCATTCATTTACAGAAAGCCTACAAGGGGGGGAGGGGCAGAGGAAGAGAGAGAGAGAATCCCAAGCCGACTCTGCACTCCAGGGGCTGGAGGAGGGTCTCCAGCCACCACCCCAGATCATGACCTGAGATGAAATCTAGAGTTGGGAGCCCAACCAACTGAGCCATCCAGGCATCCCTAAGAGAATAGATCTTAAAAGTTCTCATCACAAGGAAAAAGTGTATATAACTATATAGCTATATATTTTTATGGGTGATGGATGTTATAGTTGATGGATGGATAGTTACAGGAGCTGGATGTTAACTAGACTTATTGTGGTGCTCATTTCACAGTATAGACAAATATTTAATTATTATATCATACACCCTAAACTAACACAGTGTTATATCGATTATATTTCAACAAAAGTTGGAAAACTTTTAATTTTCAAATTTTAAAAATATAAATAAAACATACATTTTAAAAATATAATAAATAAAAATATATAATTTTAAAAATATAAATAAAATATATAAGTAAAATAAAATCTTTACAAATAAAATAAATTTAAGATAAAAATAATTTTTAAATGAAAATAAATTTAAAAGCAAATAAAAATTTATAAATAAAGTAAAAAGAAATTAGTGAAACTGATTTCCATATTTTATTTTATTTTTAAAAATTTTTATTTATGATAGTCACAGAGAGAGAGAGAGAGAGAGGCAGAGACACAGGCAGAAGGAGAAGCAGGCTCCATGCACCGGGAGCCCGATGTGGGATTCGATCCCAGGTCTCCAGGATCACGCCCTGGGCCAAAGGCAGGTGCCAAACCGCTGCGCCACCCAGGGATCCCTGATTTCCGTATTTTAATGCAAGATATCAAAAACGCTATAATTTCAACATGTAATCAGTATTAACATTTATAAACATGTAATCAATATAAACATTTATAAACATTATAAATTTGATACTATATGTTTTGTGGAACTTTTGGACTCTTTGAAATCTGGTATTCAGTTTCCTCCTAAAGCACCTGTCAATCCAGACCAGCCACCTGTAGATGATAGGCAGCCTCCTGAGCGTGGGAGGCTTCCTTGTCTTCTTGCAGTTTCTAGGGGACAGGTGGCTGTGGGTATGGGTGTGCTGGTCAGGGTACAAAGAGGCTCCTCTTGCTCCCCAGAGTGTGGTGGGCTGCTCCACCAATTACAGAAAAGAGATTGCAGTAGGCAGGTGGCTCTGGGAGAGGGTAGGAAAACCCAATGAAAATGGCTCTGGGAGGGGGTAGGAAAACCCAATGAAAATGCTTTGATACAACTGCTGAGGTCACTGGTAAGCTTGAAGCAAACTATGCTAATTAAAGAGTATTCTTTGTGCTAATCTTTTTGTATTGCAATATGTAAGTATTTTAGTCACAAGATTTTCATAGGTATTGACTCTTTGCTTCCATTCAAAGTACATTTCTTCCACACGATATTCATAAGACAAATATTTTCACAAAAATATTTATAATACAAAGCTCTTCAAATGAGTATGATGTAGGAGCATGAGTACAGTGGTGGCTAACTCTTATTCTATCACTTACTCTGGAATTTGGGACAAGTTGCTTAATCCCCTGTGTCACTGTCATTCTCCATGAGGATGGTGATACTGGTGGTGAGGATAGTACTGCCACAAATGGTTTTTAAATTACATATATAGGGATGCCTGGGTGGCTCAGCAGTTTAGTGCCTGCCTTTGGCCCAGGGCGTGATCCTGGAGTCCCATGTCAGGCTCCTGGCATGGAGCCTGCTTCTCCCTCCTCCTGTGTCTCTGCCTCTCTCTCTCTCTATGTCTATCATAAATAAATGAATCTTTAAAAAATAAATAAATAACATATATATGTGTGTATGTTACACACACACACATATATATATATAGAGAGAGAGAGCTCTTAGAATAGTTTAGTACATTAGAAGTGTTCAATGAACATTAAGTCTAGTTCTCCCAGGCGGCTTGGGTATAGCTACCAAAGTGAGAAGTCCTGAGCAGGTCTGTTAGCCCAGGCAGGGAGCATAGCCCAGGGGTAGAGCACTTGCCTCTGGATTGCAAGGTCCCTGGTTCAAGTCCAGAAGCTCTCTATGATTATCCCAAAATTCCTTCTAGCCTGATGTTGTCTAGCTCACAGCCTGACATGTGTGCAGAGACTTTGGGTCTTGGGCTCCAGGATTGCCTTTCTCCAAGGACTGGGGGTGGAGAGTTCTCTTCTTATAGAGAGAAATGGTTGCGGGCAAGTAAATGCCATTATTTATATTAAATTACCTGAAAAAGCAAGTGTGTGTAGGTTATGCTACCATTTGTGTTAATAAAGTCTGAGAGAGCCTATGTGCTAATTACTCACGGGTACAGACTATGGAAGATCGTGAAAGAAACTGTTAGTCTGGCTTTCCTCCAAGCACCAGAAGAGGGAGGTTGTCAGATGAGTAAGCAGGAGAATCTTGACTGCCTACATTTTTCACATTTTATTCTTTCAATCTATTTATTTATCCTTTTGTATTTCTGGAGGGGGCTCCTGGGGGGCTCAGTTGGTTAAGCCACTGCCTTCAGCTCGGGTCATGACCTCAGGGTCCTAGGATGGAGCCCTCCACGGTGGGGCTCTCTGCTCCTTGGATGTCTGCTTCTCCCCCTCCCTCTGTCCCTCTACCTGGCTCATTCTCTGTCTCTGTCTCTCTCAAATAAATAAATAAAATCTTTAAATTATAAAATATATCTATTTTTTAATATATCTATTTCTAGTTTTAGGTTCATAGCAAAATTGAGAAGAAGGTACAGGAATTTCCCACATACCCCTGCATTCTGCTCCTCCCCCAGAAACCCCCACCATCCACATCCCCCACCAGCACCCCGTGTCTGTGACAGTGATGCCCATATGGTGACACGTCATAATCACCCATGGGTTTGGACAAACATACGATGACACACATCCATGGTTACAGTACCATGCAGTGTACTTTCACCCCCTAAAAGTCCCCTCTCCCTGCTGATCTCTCCTCACCCCCAGATCCTCTGGGACCACTGAACTTTTTACCCACTCCATAGTTTTGCTTTTTTTGGGAAGCCATTCAGTTTGCAGCTTTTTCAGACTGGCATCTTCACTTAGTAACAGGCATGTAAGCTTTCTCCACATCTTTTCCTGGCCTGTGAGCTCATTTCTTTTTGGGACTGAGTAATAATCCCATTGTGTGGATGTACCACAGTTTATTTATCCACTCGCTTCCTGGGGGACAATTGCTTCCAACTGCATACTTTTTTTTTTTTTAAGACTTTATTTATTTATCCATGAGAGACACAGAGAGAGAGGCAGAGACACAAACAGAGGGAGAAGCAGGCTCCATGCAGGGAGCCCAACGTGGGACCCAATCCCGGGTCTGAATCCCGCCCTGGACTGAAGGCGGCCCTAAACCGCCGAGCCACCCAGGCTGTCCCCAGCTGCATACTTTTTGAACATTGAATCAAGTGAATTCTGCGAGTTCAGTATTTATCTTTTTAAAATAAAATTTACAACTTAAAAATAAATTATATGAGGTCTCACCCACCAACATCGGCGGTGAATCCAGCAGGGGTCTCTTGGAATGTCCTCCCTGTTTCTGCTGTGTTTTGCCAGGATCCCCAGTGTGGACAATCTGCACCAAGGTCCACTCCTCAGCCAGGTCTGCTCCGGCCTCTTCCAGGCAAGCAGCTCCTGTGGGGCTTCCTTCCCTAAGGCCTGAGCCCTGGCGCTGCCCAGCTCTCACTGGTCAAATCTGGAGGTTGCTAAGGCATGGATTCGTTATTCTGAAAATTCATAAGGAAAAGGAAATAATCAAGCATTTGTTCTATACCTTTGTATTAAATATGTTCCAACAGAACCAAATAGCTGATAAAAGATACCTTTCCTTACAGAAGAATTTGAGCTAAGAGGTAGAGAATTGGAATAAAATCACTCGCAGCTCCTAATGATATAGATGCTAAAACCATGAGATAGGGGTACCTGGGTGGCTCAGCGTTGAGCATCTGCCTTCCTCTCAGGGCATGATCCTGGGTCTTAGGATCGAGTCCTGTAGGGCTCCCCACAGGGAGCCTGCTTCTCCCTCTGCCTGTGTCTCTGCTTCTCTCTGTGTGTCTCTCATGAATAAATAAATAAAAACTTTAAAAAATAAAATAAAACCATGAGATAAATGTTTGCTGGGGAAATTGACAAAGTTAACAACACCTCAACACACCAGTTAATCCTGACTTCACAAATAGAGAAACAAGCAGACACAAGAGCATCCCTATACAAAGGAAGAATACAGTTCTTCCAGTGACATCTTCTTAGACTCCTATCAAGCCTCCATCTCTAAAGAGCTTGGCCATGTTGAAAATTGTTAAAGCTGAATACGATGGCCAGTTTTATGTCAACTGACTGGGTCACAAGGGACATAGATATTTAGATAAGCATTATTTTGGGGTGTGCTTGTGATGTATTTCCAGATGACATTAGCATTTGGATCAGTCAAACCCAAGTGAAGCCAACCCCCCCACCCCCACCCCAGGGCCCATGAGCATCATGCGATCCATTGGGGGCCTGAATAGAACAAAGAGGCAGAGGCAGGGCAAGTCATCCTCTCCCTATTTAAGCTGGAACACTGACTTCTCCTGCCCCAAACTAGAACTTACATCAGCAGCTCTCTAGTTCTACAAAGGCCTCACTTCCTTGCCTGTGGGCTTGGACTAGAACCCCATCACCAGCCTTCCTGTGTCTGTAGTTTGCAGATGGGCAATCACGGTTATCTCAGCCTCCCACATCACGTGAACCAATTCCTGATAATAAACCTCTCTCTCTCTCTACCTCCACACCCCCCACCCCATTGCTTCTGTTTCTCTGTCTCTGTGGAGACCCCTGACCACTACATGGAATGATGGGTGTCCCTGCTTTTGTATATATTTGAGGTTTTCCATAATAAAAAATTAAAAATCCCTCTCCATAGGAACCATAGGAAGATAAGTATTTTTAAATGACACAGAGGGAAATGAATTATGCTCCCCAATTTTAAAAAAATACTCTTTTCATCTTCTGGTTCTGGTTAGGTTTCGTATCTTCCATTAATAAACGGTGAACTGGCGTGTGAGGAGGGAGGACAACTGACTATATTCCTCTTGGCACCATGGAGATAGGCTGACTTCTCAAAAGGAGCTTTGCTGAAAAGCAAGGGGAAGCGCGGAAGCATGTTTCTAGAACCAGTCACTATGGTTTCAGACTCATTAGCAGTGCCAGGAGCATCACTAGCAACGCAGGACGAGGTAACAAGTGGATGGACAGGTCGATGAGTGTGTCCCCGCAGCCAGCTGGGCTCCTGCCTCAGGGGTGATGAAGTGACTCATCTTGCCCACAGATTAGGGGGGAAAGAATTTCCCTACTGCTCCCAGGACCCATCCCACTTTGGTTTATACTTAGGATGGTGATACCCCTAAAACTTGAAGAGAGTATCGCCCCAGGAAAGTGAAATTAGAATCAGTGCACAATGGATGGGACTGGCCATGGGTAGAAGTGACCCCAAGAGACATGTTTTTGAGAAGGAGCACTCGATATGACGACTTTTTTTTTTAATTTTTATTTATTTATGATAATCACACAGGGAGAGAGAGGCAGAGACACAGGCAGAGGGAGAAGCAGGCTCCATGCACCGGGAGCCGGACGTGGGATTCAATCCCAGGTCTCCAGGATCGCGCCCTGGGCCAAAGGCAGGAGCTAAACCGCTGCGCCTCCCTCGATGTGACTTCTTGAGACGGGAGGGAGTATCAGTAAAAGGGAGCTACGATCTCAGTAAGTGCATCAGAGCCTAGCAGCCTGCAGTAGCAGGTGATGAGCTGGTATCTCCCAAATATTTCAGGAGAGAAATCACACAGGAAGGAATGGCTGATGTTTTATCTAGCCCTGCCATGCAGAGACACGATTCACTCTGTGCTTTAAAAAAAAAAAGAAAAAATCTTGGGACACATGGGTGGCTCATTGGTTGAGTATCTATCTGTCTTTGGCCCAGGGAGTAATCCCAGGTCCTGGGATTGAGTCCCCGCATTGGGGTCCCTGCAGGGAGCCTGCCTCTCCCTCTGCCTGTGTCTCTGCCTCTCACTCTGTGTCTCTCATGAATAAGTAAATAAATAATCTTAAAAAAATAAAAATTAAATTTAAAAACCTTGCAATGTGGTTAGAAGCTTTAGTCTCAGAGTTAGAGTGGCTGGACCCCTGAATTTCTCTAAGCTTTAGTTTCTTCATCTGCAGAATGGGGGTAATAATTGTACCCAGCTCAGGGTTGACATGAAGCCAAAAGACGACAATTCACAGAATCTATTCCCCGCTGAGTCACAGGAGGACCCCTGCCAGAGCTGTCTTGTCAGGATGAGGAGTCATGGGGTCAGTGGAGGGGAGACAGACAGCCAAGTCTTCCTATGGTTCAGGTGTGGCTGGTCATAATGGGGATGGTAACCAGGACTTCCTGCCCCTCTGGCCCCTATCCCCCTGCTACCGCCCCCCTGCCCCAGGCAGCCAGGGAGAACTTGTGTCCTTCGTACCAGAGGGAAGGGATGAGCCCTACCTTTCTAATTCCAGCAGTCTGGGCACTGGGGGATCCAGAGAAGAAAGATCAGCACTAGAGCAGCTGACTGTGTCCCAGCATGGGAGACCCACATGGCCATGGTGGCCAGGACCAGGGAACCAAGGAGAAGATGCAGAGGGGACCAGCATGGGATCAGAAGGTTCCTGAGCTCACCATACAGCCAAGACCATGGGGCAGACCAGATGGCCCCCCGCCCCTGCCCCAAAGGCCGAAGTACTCTAAAAGTCCCTTCAGAAGGTAGGTTCAGCACAGGGGAAGTGGTCGGGGACCTCAGAGTCGAGGGGTTAAATTTCTGTCATTCAGCAGGATGGGACACAAAAGAGAGATCAAATTGTTTTGTAGAAAAATGCAGTTACGTATCCTGGAGCCCTCAGTGTGGACCAAGATGCGCACACCCTTAGCAGGTCACAGGGTTGAGGCGCAAGATGGAGAAGGAGTGCATGTGTTCAGGGGATGGGGTGACAAGGACTCAGCCACCCAGTGAGGGTGACCAAGGACACCGAGATGCCCACTGCAATGGATGTGAGTATTCTGACCTCTGGAGAAGGGACAGTACTCTGGACTCGGAATAGAACACGAAAATGTTCTGTGGCCTGCGCAAAAACCCTCCAGAGCATCCAATTCCATTTGCTTTGATTGCAGCCTCACTCAGCAACCTTCTGACAGTTCACTTGGTTTCTGGGGGAACCTGGGGGGCATTCTGGCTTACGGAGGGAATACCCTCCTTTGAGAGTCTGATTCCGGAGGTCTCGGGAGCAGGTTAAATCAGGTTGCGTGTACAAGTTCAGGTCTCTGCTGTGCGCGTCTGGGAGCCAAGCTGCGTACCTTGATGGCCTCACTGAGGCCCACCGGTTGTCAGCGCTCAGGTGAGAGGCAGAGTCCCTGTCATGACCTGGCAGGACCACGGGGATGGAAGCGAAGGGGGAACACATGACAGCTGCCTGCCCGGAGTGCTCCCGGGAAGGGCTGCCTGGGCTGCTTCACCAAGCCACGTCCTTGAAGCCTGACATTTCACTTTTAGGAATCGTGAGAAGTGGGCAAATGTGTGCTTATGTGCATCAGAGCCTTGTTTATAATCCTGGGGGGGAAGATCATCCACTTAACAACACTCTTGACTCTTATTTCTTTTTAAAAAAGGCAGACTGCCGCAGATAGCAGCTCATTTGTATGTGTCTGGAGTCCTGGGAGCTTGACTAGCCTACATCCTCCTACAGACGGAGCCGAGCCCTGGTTTGGGGGTTCTAGCACAGGGAGCTCGGATGCCCTCGAGCAAGGAGCCATCCTCCTCTATGGCAAAGGCCAGTCTCACTCCAGAATCATCTCAGTACAAGTGTAGAAAACCCCATCCAGTCGTACAGGACAATGTAACTGAGAAAGACTCAAACAGAAATGCAACGGTGGCTCAATATTCGAAATGCATCAGCCATGGAGCAGGGGCTCTTTTTTTTTTTCAAGATTGTATTTATTTATTCATGAGAGACAGAGAGACAGAGAGAGAGAGAGAAAGAGGCAGAGACACAGGCAGAGGGAGAAGCAGGCTCCACGCAGGGAGCCCGATGCGGGACTCGATCCCAGGACCCTGGGATCACGCCCTGGGCCGAAGGCAGATGCTCAACTGCCGAGCCACCCAGGCACCCCTGGACAGCAGCCCCTGACAAGTGTGGAGGTGGGTGCCCAGAGAAGGTGCTCGGGCAGCTTCCCAGGAGACATGACAACGTGGGAGCACAGCTCAGGGTGGGAGTAGAGCTCAGGGGTGGAGCATTTGAGTGCAAACCAACAGGTGCTCGGTCCAGATCCCGGTGTCTCTACGCAGTGGACCGACCGCTCCGGTGGAAGGACAGCCTTGAGACCCGCCAGGCCCAGCCTCCTGGAGTCTACATTCCCAACAAGTAGTAGAGACTCCAGTGTGTTCTGTTTACCTCCTCAGCCACACTCATTTCCTGAAGGGAGAGAGGAAATCTGCCCTAGGCTTTTTCGGTGCTTCCCTCGTGCCTAATTATTACCATCCTGGTTTTATTTGTTTACACCAAGCTAGCTTCAAAAAAATTGAATCGGAGGCAGCTTGCAATAAAAGGTACCATAAAAGTCCAACCGGTCAAACAAGGATAAACAGGACTGGTTTCCATGAAGTAGCCAAAATCATGGTGACAAAGAAGCGTAAGGATGGGTGTCAGGGGGCAGGGGGTAAGGAGTCATTGATTAATGGGGTTTCAGCTTGGAAAGACGAAGGAGATCAGGAGACGGGTGGTGTTGCACAACCGTGTGAAGGTACTTGAGGCCCCTGAACTGTACACTTCAACATGGATAAGGCAATACATATTATGTTATGTATCTTTTACCATGGATTTTTCAAATCGAAGGGGAGAAAAAGGCAAGGGCTGAACATTTAGGAGAGGAAGTAAGTGATTATTCCTGAGAGCCCAGGTTCGGAGAAGTGACTCTAGCTGAATATAAAACTCATCTCTAAGCTTCCTCTAATCAAACAGGAGTGGAAACAGACCAACTTACCAACAGGGTGAAATATTTCATTAGCTCTGAAAAAACAGCAGGTATTCATAGGAGAGGTCTTGATAGATGGAATGCTGGAGAGATGGTTATTGACAGGGCAGCCACGTACGGATGCACAGGTTGTGTACTATACAACTCCACCAATTACATAGGACCCTGCAGATATGCAGTATAGTGACCTAGATATTGGCCACATTTTATCCCCTTTACAAAAAAAAAAAAAGTAGAAACACACACATATGTATAAATGTGCAAGTGTGTATGTATGCGTGTAAGTTTGCATGTGTGTGCGGAAGGGGGCAGAGCTCGCCAGTTAACTAGCCGATATACATCCTTCCCTCTTTTATACCTGGTTTTATACCAAGCAGTATGTCCCACCCAAAAGACCACATTTCATGGCCTCTCTTTGGCTAAGGGAGGCAAAGAGGGATAAAATGCAGTCATTGGACAAGACTTCTGAGAAAATTTTAGAAAAGGTTATGTCCCTTTTTTGACCTTTATTCCTGCTTCCTACTTGGAGCATAGATGTGATGACTGGAGCACCAGCTGCCAACATGTACCATGGATCAACCTTGAGGATGGGATCCACATTTCAAGAAAGGCTGACCAGAGAGAGCTAAAAGGAGCCTGTGTCCCTAAAGACACCCTGGAGTGGCCATGCCAGTCCTGGTCTGCTCACCTCCACACCCCCTTTACAAAAGAAAAGTGTGTGTGCCTAGCTTGTTTACACCACAAAGGAGATGTGTTTATACCACAAATCAAGATGAGTCAGAAGGCTCAAGCCCTTTCCCTATCAATGACCAACAAGACCAATGAGTACTAGCTCAGTGTAGGTCTGAGTTACTCATTAGAAGGAGGCTCTTCTAACGAGGCCATGTCCTTGACCAGGAACTACCCCTGGTGCAGTCACTCGGGTGCTCCCAAGGCCTTCCCAGTGCTCCCATGACAATGTATGGCAGCACAAGGAAAGATCCCTCCAAGGGCGCACTTTCTGTGGTGCACCCGGCTCTGCCTGGTCCAAGCCCACCTCTCTATGGAATAGAGAGAGCTCAGGGGCACTGTGCATCGGGCTGCTTCCTTGCCTGTGAACTCTCCCAGGAACTCCCTGTCTTTCCCACTAGAAATGCATGGTACTGTAGTGAGTCTATACCATCCGGCACAATGACACTCTTGTTTCTGGCCCGTTGCTAAGCCACTGAACGCAGCTGCTAACTGGTGGGGTAGGATTCTCCTGCCGGCTGGAAAAGGCAGCTGTACAGTGGGGCTCACATAACTATCATCACAGAGTCAGAAAGTCATCTCTGTATTCTGGAGGAGTTCATGGTCAGCACATCCTTGAGGCTAGTGCCCATCAGTATAAGAGCTGCCAAAGTGAGCAAGAGCCTGGTGCCCTTCAAAGTGTTGTCCAGGGCCTCTCCCTCTCCCTCTGCCTGTGTCTCTGACTCCCTCATGTGTCTCTCATGAATAAATAAATAAAATCTTAAAAAAAAGTCGGGCATGCCTGGGTGGCTCAGTGGTTGAGCGTCTGCCTTGGGCTCAGGGAGTGATCCCGGGATCCTGAGATCAAGTCCTGCATTGGGCTCCCCACAGGGAACCTACTTCTCCCTCTGCCTGTGTCTCCGCCTCTCTCTCTCTGTCTCTCGTGAATAAATAAAATCTTAAAAAAAAAAAAAAAAGTGTCCATAAGCTCTCTGTTGCTGCTTGGAGATTCTGCAACAATCAAGTGTTCACCAGCTCTGGCGCTGTGGGTCTCAATGTCCACAAGCCCAATGCACGGGTATTGAGCCACGATAGATCTTAAGAAAAATACAACTGATCCCTCACTGCAGAGAGTAGGAAAAGCTTCACTCAGAGATGCATTTGTCAGCAGGGTGGGACAGAAGGCACTTCAGGATTTAGCTCCCTGTGTCAGTCAGAGCCCTCAGGTCCAGCCCGCAGAAGCCAGATGGAGTCTCAGATGTACGTTACAAATATATATGTCACCGAGGAAGAGGCATGGAAAAGGAGTCTCCAAGCTCACCTTCTAGGAACGATGCCCCAAAGCAAGCTGCGCCCTCAGCAGACTGAGGAAACCACCATGACCCCTGGCACTGCCCAGCACTAGGCGCCAATCTGTTTCCGCCACAAACCAGCACATGCACCAACATCTGTTCCAAATGCTCAAGGCCCGAAAGGCAGACACTGGCACATCCTGACACCATCCTGACACAGCCCCCAAATCGCACACTATAAAGGATCAATCTGATTATATAAAAATGTAAACTAATATGACAAATTGAAAGGCTGGTGATGAACATTCTAGTCATTGCTCAGCGAGCACCGACTTACCCCTGAGCTTCATGTTCAGCCTGAAAACTAAGCCAGGTACAGATGTCATGGTCTCAGATGAAAACTTCACTGATCTTCCGAGCTGATGCCAAGAAGTGATGGTGCCTTTCTGGGAAAGGAGGATAGTTATGGCATGAGAGGGTGCATTTATAGTTGCACAGAACCAGCAGTCCTGTGGAAGTGTAAGGAGTTTATTAATTACACACCCTTTTTAGCATGAGGGGGTATAGCTCAGTGGTAGAGCATCTGACTGTAGGTCAAGAGGTCCCTGGTTCAAGTCCAGGTGCCCCCTTTGAAAACCCTACTTTTTCCTCCTTTATCCGAAATGACAAAATCGAGTTGTATAGACACCACCCTCTCGATCCCCAAACAGGTCGAGGCTGGCTTGGCCTATGAACCTGTACACACTTTCAGCCATTCTGTAGATCCAAGTTCCAATCGGGCCCTCAGCACCGCCTTGAAGATCAAGGACAAGACCAAATCCATCCCAAATGTCCTCTTTGAGGGTCTGTTTCCCCAGAGCCACAATGGTACCAATTCAGTATCATCCAGGGTCCAGTCCAGGGACAAAAGCTGCCTCTGTTATTTTAATAGAGAATTAATATAAATAATCATCAATGAGTGTATCAGTTTCTTAAAGCTGCTGTAACAAAGCACCACAAGCTGAGTGTGTAAAACAACAGAACTTTATTGTCGCAGAGCTCTGGGGAGTCTGAAATCAAGATATGCACAGGGCAGTGCTCTCTCAGAAGAGGAGGGTCCTCCCTGTGCCTCTAGCTTCTGGTGTCCGGTGACAACCCTTGACATCCCTTGTAGATGAGGCACCCATGCAGCCTCTGCCTCTGTCTTCACAAGGCTGTCTCTCCCCGAGTATGTCTCTCCTCCTCCTACCAGGACCCCATCACACTGTGTCCTGCCCAACGCCGCTGTGACCTCATCCCACCTCGCTGTCTCTCCAGTGACCCGATCCAAGTGGTACTGAGGGAGATTTCAGCAGATCTTTTTGGCGATTCAACCCTTCATAAAGACAAAAAGGAGGGACCAAGTCTCACGGGGGTAGTACCTGTGAGAAGTCGGGAGAACACAGGAGGAGGATGAACTTTGGAACTCTTGCAGGTTTGGGGAGTTCCTCTGTGGATCCCAGCCTCAGATCTCTAGGGAGGCATTGGTGTCCCCAAAGAGTTGTGACAAGGCTGGTCCTGTGAGCACCAAACCACAGGCAGCAATCGCTATTGCTCCTGGGACGAGCTGTCGCTGCTAGGTGACAGTGGCAGGAACCAGAGCAGGCAGAGCAGGTGCTTTGTCCCGCTCCGACCTTCCAGTCTCCTTCTGAGAGCCCTACTGGGGACCAACTAGGAAGCCACTTGGCAAAGGACAAACATGGGGTACAGAGTCCCAGAGCCAGCATCGCAGAGCGGAGCACAGAAAGGGGGACTTGGAGCCTAAGGACAATCATTTCTTCAGGTGGCTCATCTCACCCAGTGGGCTAAGGGTTGAAGTCATGGAGATCTGAGGCAATGAGAGCGGGCTCTGCTTGCATCCGAGGGTGCAGCAATGCGTACAGAGCTCTGACCCATCCCCAGTCTGTGCATCTTCTGCCTTTTAAGGGGTGCATCCTGGGCCAGCCACTGGGCCTTGTGAGTCTGTGTTTTCAGGTGCTGAGCACAAAAACCACAATACAGATGTTACAATGGAGCCTTCCAGCCTTCAGGGAATGCATCCCAAGCGCTGCCCTCACCTGGGAACTGAAGATGGAGACCTTGCAGAGCAGTGGTGAGAAAGCAACATGTTGCTGCTTCTTCTGAGGCAGGCAGATGAGGTAGCTGTAAAGCAGGTCTGGCGACTCAGCCAACCGTGCTGAAGGGGCATCTAGGGTAGAAGCTCTGGGTGTGGCTGCTCAGGGAAAGGGTACCAATTGGATTTCACTGGTGTAGCAAGGGTTATAGCTCAGGGGTAGAGTATTTGACTGCAGCTCAAGAGGTCCTTAGTTCAAATCTGGATGCCCCCTAGCATTTTAGCCACTAGAGGTGATAAGGAAGTTCCAATGTCCTCTCCTCTTTGCTGAATCTGGTTTCTGAGTTTTCTTGCAAACCGCAGCAGGTAGCTCTGCTCAGGTGTTGTGTTTTTCCCCTCCTCTGATCTCCCCACACTCCCTTCACCTGGTCCCTGCACTCACCAGTGTGTACTTAGTCTCCAGGTTGAGGGTGAGGACTCTGTCCCTTGAAGGTAGCCAGAAGGAAATCTGAGATCATCTATAAAAGGATGATATTTCAGCTGCCATATGACTTATCAACAGTTGCAAAGGAAGCCAGAAAGCAGTACAATATCATATTCCGTATGTTGAGAGGAAATCACAGACAGCTTTGAATTCTATTCCCAGCCAAACTATTCTTCAAGAACAGACAAAAGTTGAGTTTGCTGCTAACAGACACTCATTAAAGCAATTTTTAAAAATATACTTTATTTTTTTTAAGATTTTATTTATTTATTCATGAGAGACAGAGAGAGAGAGAGAGAGGCAGAGACACAGGCAGAGGGAGAAGCAAGCTCCATGCAGGGAGCCCGATGTGGGACTCGATCCCGGGTCTCCAGGATCACACCCTGGGCTGAAGGCCGTGCTCAACCGCTGAGCTACCCGGGGCTACCCTAAAAATATACTTTAGAGGAAATAAAAATGATCCCAGAATGGGAGGTCTGAGACACAAAAAGGAACATTGAACAAAGAAAATATAGGATATGTAAATAAATCTAAAAATCATTGACAATATTCGTATCTAATTTACAAAGTTTTTTTAAAGATAAAACTAAAATACTAACAACAACATATAAGGAACAGAATGGTAAGAGTTGAGGTGTCTTTATGTAATTTGTGAGGAGGATAAAAATATCGATTAACATTAGAATTTTAAGATTTGAAAGTAGAAATTTCTACTGTATCACTTCAAAAGTTATAATTTTGTCATGCAAAAGGGGATAAGAGAATGGAGGGTATATGCTTGCCATCTCGCTAAACACCCATTAATTCTAATAATTTCTTTGTTGATTCTTTGGATTTCCTATGTGTATGCTCACACTAAGTAGTCAGCAAGTTTTATTTCCCTTGTTCCAAACCATATAGATTTTATCTTTTTCTTACCTTACTGTGCTTACTAGACCTCCATCGTAATGTTGAATAAGGGTGTTGATAGTAGATACCTTGACTCATTCTGATTTCTTTTTTTTTTTAATTTTTTTTAATTTTTATTTATTTATGGTAGTCACACACACAGAGTGAGAGAGAGAGAGAGGCAGAGACACAGGCAGAGGGAGAAGCAGGCTCCATGCACCGGGAGCCCGACGTGGGATTCGATCCCGAGTCTCCAGGATCATGCCCTGGGCCAAAGGCAGGCGCTAAACTGCTGCGCCACCCAGGGATCCCTCATTCTGATTTCAAATAAAAAGCTCTCAGCATTTCATCAGTAAGTACATATCATGAACTATGCTTTTTGTAAGTGGTTTTTATTAAATTAAGGAAATTTTCTTCAATTTCTAGTTTGCAAAAATATTTTTTATCATGGATGGATGTGAAATTTTATCAAACCCCCTTTTTGCTTCTATTGAGAATCATATGGTTTTCCTCTTTTAGTCTAGTTACATGGTAAATTACACTCATTGCTTTTTATAAAATTAAACATACTTTGCATTCCATTTACAAATCCAACTTGGTGATGTCCTATCCTTTATATATATTAGTGAATTAGGTTAGATAATAATTTATTTAATTTTTTCTACCTATGGGGACCCCTAGGTGGCTCAGTGGTTAAACATCTGCCTTTGGCTCAGGGCATGATCCTTGGGTCCCAGGATTGAGTCCCGCATCAGACTCCCCACAGGGAGCCTGCTTCTCCCTCTGCCTATCTCTCTGCCTCTCTCACTGTGTCTCTCATGAATAAATAAACAAAATCTTCAAAAAAATTTTTTCTACCTATGTTTATGAGTGAAATTAGCCTTTGCATTCTTTATACTGTCTTTGTTGGGTTTTGGTATCAAGATTGTGCTAGTCTCACAAAAGGAGTTGTAGAAGATATATATCTTTTCTATTAGATTTTTATGTAAAAATACCTATTGCTTATTTAAAGTATGAGACAAAACTCACCAGTAAAACCATCCTGTCTCAATTTTTTGTGAAAATTTTCAAATAACAGTTTAAATAAAATAACTATTTACTCATTCATTTGGGGAATATAAATAATAGTGAAAGGGAATATAAGGGAAGGGAGAAGAAATGTGTGGGAAATATCAGAAAGGGAGACAGAACATAAAGACTCCTAACTCTGGGAAAAGAACTAGGGGTGGGAGGGGAGGAGGGCGGGGGGTGGGGGTGAATGGGTGACGGGCACTGAGGGGGACACTTGATGGGATGAGCACTGGGTGTTATTCTGTATGTTGGTAAATTGAACACCAATAAAAAATTAATTTATTTAAATAAATAAATAAATGAATAAATAAATAAAATAACTATTTAAAACTTAGAGGACTATTCAGCTTTTCTATTTTTCTTTTGTCAGTTTTGTTAAGTTGTAGTATTTTTAAGTTCTTGCTCAATTTCAGGATAGCATGGTGGCAAAGTCCTTGAACTCTTAAGACATAATGCAGGAGTTCAAATTATGGGTTCTAATTGAGTGGCCTCAGCGAAATTGATTAACTCCCTCAGCCTCAGTTTTGCCATATATAAAATGGGCATGATGATAGAAATGAGAACAAGAATAGTGCCTAGTTTGTAAAGACGCTACACAAATTAAATACATTAATATTTTTAAAGTATGTAAAATCATGCCTGCCACACAGTTAGTTCTTTGTTTGATTTTAAATTTTTTGTATATTATTTTTCATAATGTTAAATAATCGTTATTTTAAAGTCTAAAGAATCTATAGTTTTTCTTTTTGATTTCTGATATAGGTTTATTTGTTTCTCCTTTCTTATTTTTCTTATCAGTTTCACCAGATAATGTCAATAATGTCAATAATTTCTCTTCAAAAACCAACTTTTGGCTTTGTTAATCCTCTCTATAGCATTTGTTTTCTATTTCATTAATTTCTGCTCTTTATTTCGTCTCTCATAGTATTCTTTTATCCAGTTTTTCTAACTTCTTGAGGTGGATTCTTAGTTTATTTCTATTCTTCTTTTTCAGTATATTGCTCAAAGCTCTAAGTATTTCTCTAAATGCTGATTTACACATAGATCAATGGAACAGAATAGAGAATCCAGAAATGGGCCCTCAACTCTATGGTCAACTAATATTCAACAAAGCAGGAAAGACTATCCACTGGAAAAAGGACAGTCTCTTGAATAAATGGTGTTGAGAAGGGATCCCTGGGTGGCTCAGTGGTTTAGTGCCTGCCTTTGGCCCAGGGTGTGATCCTGGAGTCCTGGGATTAAGTCCCACATCAGGCTCCCAGCATGGAGCCTGCTTCTCCCTCTGCTTGTCTCTCTCTCTCTCTCTCTCTGTCTATCATAAATAAATAAATCTTTTTAAAAAATGGTGTTGTGAAAATTGGACAGCCACATGCAAAAGAATGAAACTGGACCATTCTCTTACACCACACAGAAGGATAAACTCAAAATGGTTGAAATATCTTAATGTGAGATAGGAATCCATCAAAATCCTATAGGAGGACACAGGCAACAACCCTTTTTGAACTTGGCCACAGCAACTTCTTGCAAGATACGTCTATGAAGGCAAGAGAAACAAAAGCAAAAATGAACTATTGGGACTTAATCAAGATAAAAAGCTTCTGCACAGCAAAAGAAACCATCAACATAACTAAAGGACAGCCTAGAGATTGGGAGAAGATATTTGCAAATGACGTATCAGATAAAGGGCTAGTATCCAAGATCTATAAACAACTTATTCAACTCAACAGCAAAGAAACCAACAATCCAATCCTGAAATGGGCAAAAGACATGAACAGAAATGTCACAGAGGAAGACATAGACGTGGCCAACAAGCACATGAGAAAATGCTCTGCATCCCTTACCATCAGGGAAATACAGATCAAAACCACAATGAGATACCACCTCACACCACTGAGAATGGGGAACATTAACAAGACAGGAAACAACAAATGTTGGAGAGGATGTGGAGAAAGGGGAACCCTCTTGCACTGTTGGTGGGAATGTGAACTGGTGCAGCCACTCTGGAAAACTGTGTGGAGGTTCCTCAAAGAGTTAAAAATAGAACTTCCCTATGACCCAGCAATTGCACTGCTGGGGATTTACCCCAAAGATACAGATACAGTGAAACACTGGGACACCTGCACCCCGATGTTTATAGCAGCAATGTCCACAATAGCCAAACTGTGGAAGGAGCCTCGGTGTCCATCAAAAGATGATGGATAAAGAAGATGTGGTCTCTGTATACAATGGAATATTACTCAGCCATTAGAAATGACAAATACCCACCATTTGCTTCGACGTGGATGGAACTGGAGGGTATTATGCGGAGTGAAATAAGTCAGTTGGAGGACAAATATTACATGGTCTCATTCATTTGGGGAATATAAAAAATAGTGAAAGGGAATAAAGGGGAAAGGAGAGAAAATGAGTGGGAAATACCAGAGATGGTGACAGCACATGAGACTCCTAACTCTGTAAGGGGAGGTGGGTGGGGGATGGGGTGACTGAGTGATGGGCACTGAGTGGGGCACTTGGCTGGATGAGCACTGGGTGTTATACTATGTGTTGGCAAATCGACTCTACTAAAAAAATACAAAATATACTAAAAAATGCTGATTTAGTGTCCATCAATGGATGAATAAAGAAAGTGGCACACACACACACACACAGTGGAATATTATTCAGCCATTAGAAAGAAGGAAATTCTGCCATTGGTAACAACATGGGTAAAACTGGAGGGTATTATTAAATACCCAGGCACCCCTCATCCCAACGTTCTAATTCACCTATTTTCTCTTTGGCTGAAACCATTCACTGACTGTAACATGGAAATACTCTCTGAGTTTTAAATTTTAGCTATCAATTTTTAGATAACATAGATTCCTATGTTCTCTTTTCACATCTTCTTAGTTACTACTTATGCTTTCCAGCTTCCTATTGAAATTTTCAAGTTTTTCTCTTATCTTCTTGAAAATAGCAAGCACTGTTTTCTTACAGTGTGTTTCTGGCAGTTCTAGTACAAAAGGTCCCTGTGTTTAGTTCTATAGTCTGTTGTTTCTATTGATTTTCATTGATGGTTTTTGCCTCATTGGGTGCATAGTTATTTTGACTACATACTGAACATTGTATTTAAAAATGTATTTTTTAGAAGTAATTTGAAGGCCAGTCGAGATAATAATATCCTTTATTGCTTTTTCCAATATCTGAGGGATTCTAGCAGTCAGGACACCTTGATATAATATAAAGGCTTGAGTTTTCTGGGCCATCCAAATATCACAGAGACCAACCACAAATTCTTGCAGAGACTGTTTTCATTCTCTTTCTTTCTCCTCAGGGTCCTAGCCAAAAGCCAAAGATGGTTTTACCCATGTCCCTACTCTAGGTGAGCCCAGAATTCTGATTTCTATCCGCCTGGTCCTGAGAGACTTCCAGAAAGTCACTTAGCCTCTCCACTGCCTCTTCTGGACTGAATATCATGGTCAGGGCCACAGCAGCCTCTCATGGGAGCTTTTATCTTTCTGTTTCCCATGTGTTTTAAATTTCCACCTTATTTCCTATCTAACTAGTTTGTTTTTTGAGAGCTATCTATCATCTATCTATCTATCTATCTATCTATCTATCTATCTATCATCTATCTATTTATTTATTTATGAGAGACACAGAGGGAGAGAGGCAGAGACACAGTCAGAGGGAGAAGCAGACTCCCTGTGGGGAACCCCATGCAGAACTCGATCCCAGGACCCCGGGACCACACCACAAGACAAAGGCAAATGCTCAACCAGTGAGCCACTCACATGTCCCTCTTTTAGGTTTTCAATGATATGTTGTAATATTTTCCCAGCTTTTTTATTTGTCCTCCTAGGAAAGATTAGTTCAAATTATCTTCTTCGTTAAGGAACATGGAGATTCCTCTGCAGGATTCTCTATACCAATTTTATGTTTTAAATATTTTGACTAAATTTTTTAAAAATTATTATATAAATTAGGGTCTACTTCTAGGCTTTCTCACCAAGGAGATACTGATGCAGGTTAAAAAACAAAGAGCAGTAGGAGAGAAAAGGGAGAATCAAGTGGTCTAAGCCTGTGGTGGAGGCAGCCCCTCTGAGAGATTCCCAGGGAGAGGACAGAGGCTCTGCTTTTGATATGCATTCTGACTCCGATGGCCACTTCTGGGAACTAGGAAGATGCATATCCATACCTCACAAGTGGTAGCAGTAGGAACAAAGCAATAGCCTTCTCTCTGGAGATTATGAGAAGGTTGAGAAAATGAGACATTAAGAGAAAGGAAGTGGGGGATCCCTGGGTGGCACAGCGGTTTGGCGCCTGCCTTTGGCCCAGGGCGCGATCCTGGAGACCTGGGATCGAATCCCACATCGGGCTCCCATCGGGCTCCCGGTGCATGGAGCCTGCTTCTCCCTCTGCCTGTGTCTCTGCCTCTCTCTCTCTCACTGTGTGCCTATCATAAATAAATAAATAAAAAATTAAAAAAAAAAAAAAAGAGAAAGGAAGTGAAGGCTCCCTGCAGGCCAAGGAAGGCAAGAGTCTTTCCACGGAAGGTAGGAGTGGACTGAGCCAACCTCTTCAGTGAAATGTGATCCCTCTAGCTATTGTCTAGATGATACTCAGGGAAAGATTCTTGGAACTGGTCCTGGTGCAGAGCCTAAATTTGTATCCCAAGGCAAAGAACATTAATTTTAGTGATTATATGTGGGGAGAAGAGGCAGGATGCCAGGACCTGCTTCAGTAATTTAAAACATAAGGAAGGGGGCACCTGGATTTGAACCAGGGACCTCTTGATCTGCAGTCAAATGCTCTACCCCTGAGCTATACCCCCACCTGCCTATAGCTTTGCATTATTACCTTTTACCCATGCATTGCACTCAGGATCTCTCTGTCCATATTTTGCTGGGGTTTTTCTGCATGTCCAGGAGGTGGCAAATCTCCTCCACTATACTCCACTTTTCCATCTTTCCCCTTTCAACCTTAAGGGGTCCTCTTCTCTCCTGATCTCTGCCTCAGGCTGTAGCAACGGCATCAACCTTTACACCTGGAAAGATCATTGAAGTCTGTACTAGTCTTTCTCCCTAGGCTGGCACATAGTCATCAGAACAGGAGTGGTCGTTTCTGGGTCTTAAGTGAACCTAACACTCAGCCCAAGGAGAGCCTCTTCCATACTCGAAGCCTCAGGAGCGTGCTCATCGTTTCGCTCATTCATTCATTCATTAATTCAACAAACACTCTTGGAGCATGATAGGTGCTAGGCTCTGTCATTCATGTTGAGGACACAGACTAACAAAACATTATCCCTGTTCCTCAAAGAGTCCAAGTAGGAGACAAACCCACGAACCAAAGTATTTCCACAGAGTGGCAGTGGAAGTCCACTCGGAGAGCTGTGGGAGCGGGGAGTAGGAAGCTCTGCTGCTAGGAAGTCAGGAGGGGCTTTCTGGAGGAGATGGACAAGGAGGAGCCTGCTAAAACGAAGAAGCTGGGGAGGCCAAGGAGGGATAAGGCCAGGGAAGGAGTAAGAAGAAAAATGTTCTTAAAAAGTGGATCAGGGGGCAGTGGGTGGCTCAGTGGTTGAACATCTGCTTTTGGCTCAGGTCATGATCCTGAAGTCCCGGGATCAAGTCCCCCATCAGGCTCCCTGCGGGGAGCTTGCTTCTCCCTCTGCTTGTGTCTCTTCCTCTCTCTGTGTCTCTCATGAATAAATAATTAAAATCTATTTTTTAAAAAAGTGGGTCAGGTGTGTCTGGAGATTGGTGAGGCTTAAGACTGAGGAAGGTGTGCTCAGCCGGCCAGGAAGCATCTTGGAAGTCTGGATTCCTGCTAATGTGGTTGGGGAAAGCTGTGACACAACACAGCATGACTAGCTGTGGCCTCAAGGAATCCTCACAACCACCCTCCCTGGTGTCCAAGTCCTAGAGAGGAGTGAGGACAGAACAGAACCCAGGCTTTACTACTTCCTCGCCAAAAGTGACATCAGCCAGCCAGGGGGCACCCGGATTTGAACCGGGGACCTCTTGATCTGCAGTCAAATGCTCTACCCCTGAGCTATACCCCCACACCTGCCTTTAAGCCTTAATTGCACCTCTTGAACCATGTCATTGGCTTGTCGCCTGGACTTCCAAGGCCATGTTCCTGGAAGCAGGCAGGCTGGTCCATGACAGCCCAGCCCTCCCTATCACCCTGCGCTCACTCGTCCCTGTCCCCGTATCAACACCTACTGAGCAGCTTCTCCATGCCAGGCTCAGCCTTCCTTCTCCTTCCACTTCTTCGTCCCTCTGGCTCCTGACCTCTGCCACCCTCGATCCGTCTTGGCTGCGATGGCCCGTCATCGGCTGGCCCATCTGAGCGGAACATGGGTCCTCTCCTCCCTCCCTGCACTGCGGCGCTGAGCAGAGAGGTCCCTGCGCAGATCGAGGAGCAGGTCTGGGCCAAGAACCTGGTCCTGACACCACACCCTGAGACCCAGAGGACCCCCCTTCTCCCTTTCCACCAGAGGCTCATCCACTCCACCTACTGAACACTGCAGAGAAACCCGGTGAACCAGTTCCAGATTCCTGCTCCAGGAGGAAAGGGCTCTGGGGAGGTTGGGGAGCTTGCTCCTGAGCCCCCAGGGCATGGCAAGGCGGGGGGGGGGGGGGGGGGGGGCGGGGGGGGGGGAGTTGGGGGCGTGAGTCCCAAGGCCGCAGAACAGATGCAGGAAGCAGGAAGGAGGAGGCGGCCGGGATGGGCTGCCCTCTCATCTGAAGTCTGGGCGCTGGTGGAGGCCATGGCCAAAGAAGGTGCCTCCCACCCCACCCCCACCCATTGATGGAGAAGCTAAAGGAGGGTCTGAGGCCCTGTCAACCCTCCCGGGTGCGCCCCCTCCCACACCGCCCCGTCCCATAGAAGCACTCTTCCATACCGTCTACGCTGCTCACAGGGCTTTGGGGAAGCAGCTCTCCTGTCCAGAAATACTGACAAAGGCCCTGGAGCCTGGGGTGCTGGGCCAAAGTACCTAGCACCTGAAGTGATTTCACACTTGCTGGGCTCTCCTCTTTGCTCCAGGCCTCCAGGACACACCAAAATTGACCACAACCCCTTCCATTGGGCCCACTGGTCCACTGGCCTGAGCGGGTGATATTTTTAGTTCTGATGGTAGTGGACAGAGGTGGAGAGCAGTGAGCAGGGGCAGCTGATGGAGTGGGAACTGGTCCCTGACTGGGGGTCCTGGGGCCCAGCCTCCTGCCTCTAGGGAATGTCCATGAACTCAGGTGAGCCCAGCCTGTGTGCACCCTCCCCCCACCCCGAAGAAACCTGGCAGTGAGGGTGCTGGCTGGGCCCTGCTCCGCATCCGACTCCCACCCTTCGGACCCCCTCCCACACCCGCGAAGCTGAGGGCCACTCCTGTCCCCTCTGTGAGGAGGCTTGTTTGAGCAGCTGTGCCTGGAACCGGGCCTGAGGGGCTGAAGCAGCCAAGGGTGTGTGTCCTGGGGTCGGCAGGACAGAGACGCATAAGGAGCTAGTACCCATCCAGGGCAGAGAAGCTTCTTGTGGGGCTTGGCCCCTCGGGAGGTGGCCAGAAAGGGAGACAATCTGGGAGAGGCCGAGCTGCTGAGGCCCCGGGGCTGGGAAGGGACGGTTCTCTGACACTGTTTTCATGAACTGAGGTCACTTAGAAAGAAACTGTAAGTGGGGCGCCTGGGGGCCTCAGCAGTTGAGCATATGTCTTCGGCCCAGGGCGTGATCCTGGAGTCCCGGGATCGAGTTCTGCCTCGGGCTCCCTGCATGGAGCCTGCTTCTCCCTCTGCCTGTGTCTCTGCCTCTCTCTCTGTGTCTCATGAATAAATAAATAAAATCTTGAAAGAAAGAAACCATAAGTAAAAATAGCCAAAATGTTAAATTTATCAGGAAAGCAAAAAATGTAGGTTCTAAGCGGTGCAGGGCTGTGCAGTTTTCAACGTGATGAAGTGAATTCTGGCAGAACGGGGTCACAGCAGCAGCAGGGACAGAGGACAGGATGAGAGGCTCCCTGACCTGTTTGTTACACACAATGTTCAAATCTTGCTGCATCATGTTGAGAAGGAACTGGCAACTTTTACACTGCCAGACCCAAAACTAAAAATATTTGGCCTTTCACGTAGAAAATTTCATAACATTTTTACTGATATGTCATATTGCCAATCATTAAAGGAAACTGGTTTCTTTCTGAGATTGAGGGGTGGTAGCGTGACTTCAAGGTAGGCAAAAATTTCTTAAATACGACACCAAAAGTTCACTTGATAAACTGGACTTCATCAAAATTAAGAACTTGTGCTCTTTGAAAGACATTGTTAAGACAATGAAAAAGCAAGTCACAGACAGAAAGGAAGGATTTGCAAGCCGCATATCTGGTACAGGACTTGCACCCGTGCACAGAAAGAACTTTCAAAAGTCAATCATAAGAAAACGAACAAGCCAAATGAAAAAAATAGACAAAGGATCCGAATAGATACTTCACCAAAGAAAACATCTGATGGCAGTAAGCACATACAAAGTATCCTGGACATCATTAGTAATGAGAGAAATAAAAATTAAAACCACGATGAGATTCTACATGATGTTAGAATTCAAATCAGAAAGACTGACTGTGGGACCCCTGGATGGCTCATTGGTTGAGCATTTGCCTTTGGCTCACGTCGTGATCCCAGGGTTCTGGGATCGAGTCCCGCGACCGGCTCCCTGCATGGAGCCTGCTTCTCCCTCTGCCTGTGTCTCTGCCTCTCTGTGTATCTCTCGTGAATAAATAAATAAAATCTTAAAAAAGAAGAAGCCGCCAGACCAAAAACAAACAAAAAGAGGTGGGGAGTGGGGGAGAGGACATATGCTATGATTCCATTTATATAAAATTCTGGAAAATGAAACCTAGTCTGTGAACACAGAAAGCTGATCAGAGGTTGCCTGGGGTGGTAGCGATATTTTAAAGGCCTAGTGGCAGAGGGGTGTGGGTTCTGGGCTCTGGTCCTGTCCTGCCTTCCCCGCCTTCCCAGGGCTCTGCACCCTCTCAGCCCTCTGTGGGCCGCAGCCCCTTGCTCTCTCTCCATCAGGGGCACTAGCAGCAGAGCATTTACTTTCACACCTGGAAGGGGTGTTTGCTGCTCCTAGACCCCTCATCTTGTCTGGGGAAACAACTGATTCACTCGCACCCCAGGAGTCCATGGTGGTTGTGTGATGCGTGGCCCCATCTCCTTGGGCCTCTCAGAAGTGCCCTGAGCAGTTGACATCCACAGCCCTCTGGTCTGACTGCTTGTTAAGTTTACGTGACAGTCTGTAGGCAGGTCCTTCTCACTCCCAGGACGTGACCCCACCCGTCATGCTCCCTCTGGCTGTGTTCCTCCTCCTTAAATCCTGGCGCTCCCTCTTGCAAAACCTGCCTCCTAGCCTTGTGGCCCAGCCACCTGCAGGATGCTTCCCCGATGATGGCTTAGGCCTCAGCTCCACTCTCTGCTTGTGCCCAGGGACCTGTGCCTCCACGTTGATGAGCATCCCCCTCCCTGGTCCTCCGGCGCCTTGACCTCGGCTCCTCTTTGACCAGAGGATACAGCTGGGACCTGGCTGGTACTACAAAGCGCCCACCTCCAGAAGTCTGAACTCTGGAGTTCCTCATCCTCAGAGTAACGTCTAACCCCCCCCTTCGCCACATCAACTCTCCCCTCTGTCCTCTCCTCCCCTCCCCCCCAACAGTTCAGCTCTTCCCCACCACCCTTCACCCTCCTCCCCAGTACTGATGCCACCGTGTGCAGCTTCCTTGGCTGTTCTCATGGGGTCCCGCAGGGCTAGGGCAATGGGGACCAAGGCTGCTAAAAGTTCCAGACTCTGGGAGAGCCTGGGTTAAACATATTTAAAAAAATTTTCTGGACAGGGATGCCTAGGTGGTTCAGTGGTTGAGCCTTCTGCCCAGGGCGTGATCCTGGAGACCCAGGATTGAGTCCCATGTCAGGTTCCCCGCATGGAGCCTGCTTCTCCCTCTGCCTGTGTCTCTGCCTCTCTCTCTGTGTCTCTCATGGGTAAATAAATAAAATCTTTGATTAATTAATTAATTTTCTGTACAAGTCTGTCTCAGTTTATCGCACTTTGCTTTATAGTGCTTCACAGATACTCTTTTTTACAAATTGATGATTCAGGACATCAGTGGAGGAAGTCACTGCACGTGTGGTGGAAACAGCGAGAGAACCGGACGAGGAGTGGAGCCGAGGGACTGAACGGCCGCGAGCTCAGCACCAAACGTGAACGGACGAGCAGGTGCTTCTCAGGGACGAGCCAAGAAAGTGGTTTCCCGAGTTGGCCTCTTCCTGGTGGACACACCGTGAAGACGGTTGAAACGACAACCAAGGATTGGGAGCAGGACAGCAGCTTAGCTGGTGCAGCCCCCGGGCCCGAGGACGGACTGTTCTGAAGGCGGCTCTCCGGGGGGTGCAGTGCCACCGAGCAGCACCGCCGGCTGCAGGGAAACCGTCCGTGCCGGGAGAGCCATCGATGCGGCAAACTGCACGGTTGGCTTGTTTTAAGGAATAAAACGAGACACAGCCGCCCGGCCTCCAGCGCCCACCACCCTGATGGGTCAGCCCCCGGCGGCGCCAAGACCCTCCACCAGCAGAAAGATCAGGACTCGCTGAAAGCTCAGATGGCGGTCAGCGGGTTTCAGCAATAAAGTGTCTTTCGATGAAGGCGTGTAGGTTGTTGTTTCAGACACAATGCTGTCGCACACCGCACAGACTGCGGCATCGTGTGCACGTGACCTACATGCACTGGGAAACCACAGCTTTCCTTTGACCCCCTTTATTGCAACATTAGCTCTACTGCAGTGGTCTGGACCCGAACCCACAGTATCTCCCAGGTGGGCCTGTCCTGGGGATTTCTGAGGACAGACACTGGTGTCGTGGTGGAAAGAGGCCTGAGCAAGTTGTCAGGAGAGCCAGGAGGGATCGGCCTGCAGGTGACAGGCCATGAACTAGGACAGAGGCTGTCAGACTGTCTTCCAACACCGCGGCTCACCTTCAAGTCACACAACATTTGGGGTTTTTTTGGCCAAGCACGTGGCCACCTAAATAGGACCATGTTTCCAGGCCTCCCTGCTGCAAGGAGATGTGCTTGTGTGCCTGGTTCTCATCAACGGGATGTGAGAGGCTCTGTGTCCTACAGCTACATGAAATGGGACAATTTATTCAGCCGCTCTGCACCTTGGTCTCTCGATCTGTAATATGAGTAAACAAAAGGTTGTAATGAGGCTTCAGTGAGTCAATACTGATGAGGTAGGGCAGCCCGAGTGGCTCAGCGGTTTAGTGCCGCATTCGGCCCAGGGCCTGATCCTGGAGACCCGGGATCGAGTCCCATGTTGGGCTCCCTGCAGGGAGCCTGCTTCTCCCTCTGCCTCTCTCTCTCTCTCTGTCTCTCTCATGAATAAATAAATAAAACCTTTAAAAAAAATACTGATGAGGTACATGATGAGCACCAAGTATGCATTCGTTAAAGAAGTAAATAAAGAAAGTAAATCTGTCCTTAAAGGGAAAGGACGCTGCGCCCCTTCTGGCCTCCCTCTGACAGGCTACGGACAAGGTAGCGAGCCGTCTTGAACCTCGGCGACAAGGCCCCATCCTGGGAAGGGTAGAGCAGCAAGCTGGAATGAGCCTGGGTCTGTGACACCGAGAGCCTGTCAGGGGAGAGCGAGCAATCAGCACCACCTTGTCGAAGCTACTGTTTCATTACTTTGTTTCGGTCACCTATCCTGCACAACATGGGAGCGTGACGGACTGTCCTTCAAGGACTCAGCGACCCCACTGATGGCACCAGTCTCTAAGAGCTGTCTTAAGAACAGGGAATAATGGGCACCTGGGTGGCTCAGCAGTTGAGCATCTGCCTTTGGCTCAGGGTGTGATCCCTGGGTCCTGGGATGAAGTCCCGCATCGGGCTCCCTGCGTGGAGCCTGCTTCTCCCTCTACCTGTGTCTCTGCCTCTCTCTCTCTGTCTCTCATGAATAAATAAATAAATAAATAAATAAATAAATAAATAAATAAAATCTTTAAAAAAAAAAAAAAAGAACAGGAAATAATCACCCCATGTCTCCTTCCTGCCTCAGGCATCAGGGTATGCACAATTTTTGTTAAATCAATGAAAGAACAGAGAACATTCCAGGCCACCAACATCTAACGGCCATCCACATCATGCAACGCTGAGCCAGGTTCTGCCCCGAGGACGATGAGGGCTCAGTGTGTCCCTTTCCCGCAGTACCTGGAGGCACCTGTAGCATAGTCCCGCTGGGGAGATGGTCAGCCCAGCCCCGGTGCCCGCTGTGACACACCAGGCTTGGTCCATGATAAATCCAGGTTCTGTGTACCAAGTTCCTGTCATGCATCCAGCCCAGGCTCCCAGAGGGTAAAGTAGGTCAAAATGTGCCGAACCTTTCCCTAAAGGTTCTTAAGACACATTGTGAAGTGAAAACAAGAAGCTACAGGATGACACACGTACTATGGCCTTTGGGTCTTTGCAACCCTGTATTTTTCCACTTCCCATGTGTATGGAAATGCTTAAGAAAGGAGCTTAAAATGTCACACACATGCCACAGTGACAATGTGGCCCCCGGGAGGGGCCAGGGTTGGGAGGTGGCCAAGAGGGAGCACCCTCAGCTTCATCTACACTTTTTATATTTCATGATCGTCAACTTTGGTTGTCACACATGGACCTGCCCAGGGTCCCCTGAGGAACACATTGAAACCCAGACCCCACCAGGCCTCCTGAAGGAGAACCCACGTCCATACATTCCTAGGACTCCAGGAGGAGGAGCCTGCCTGTGGAAGCATCCAGTAAATGAAGCTGTCTCTGGGACCTCCGTGTTGGCAGCAGAGAGCGCAGAAAAGGCTCCTGGAGCAAAGCCTGCCCTGGGGGTGAGGGAGGAAGCAGAGCTCTCTCCTGCCAGGTCTGGAAGAGCTTACAGAGAGGGTGGGAGGCAAGAAAGTACCATTAAAACAGCAGGGACATCAGGCCACAGGACAGACCCCAAGTACCCTGAGGACCTCACTCCCCCCACCTCCCAGTGCTCACTTGAGCCCTACTGAGGAGTAAACCCCAGCTCCACAGCAGACAGAGCTGAGCTGGGGTTGGGGAGCCTCTGGCCTGGGGGCATGTTGGCCAGGCCCTGCTGGCTATGCACTTCTTTGGAGCTGTGGTGCCTGCCCTGGCCTCCAAATAGCCCAGGCCTGCTGCACAGGCCACAGGGGCCCAGCCTGGTGGCCACAGGTGCCCTGCAACACCTATCCAGGCTCCTGCGGTTAGAGCTCTCACGGAGACAGAGGGAAAGCACGAGAGCCAGACAGCCACTGGGCCTCCCGCTCCTTGCTTCATCCCTGCTGCATGGCGGCCCCTTTACTAGGGCCTGTGCTTAGCTGGCTGACATGCGTCACTCAGCACCCTGGTCAAAACCCACCTTCTTTACACTCTGAGGTCAATGTGACTTCATTCACATACTCAAAGAACTTGCTTCAAAGGTAAGCCTTTCTCCCCTAAATAAAGTGTCTGAGCCTAGAAAGCAAGGAACAGGTGTCTTGGCATGACCCTGTGTTCTGAGAGAACGGGCTCCAGGGTACCTGTCCCCTGCTTCAACCAGACTCGTCCTGCTTTGCCCTGTGCTTGCTATATGTTTCCAGCTGTCATTCAAATAAAGGGTTCCTCGCCAAAAAAATAAAAGGCTTTGAAAACTGCATATTGAAGACACTGCTATCATCTAAGAGAGAAAACTGAGCAACCACTGTTCATCATTCATCTAATTTTCCAAAGGGCCATGGAGTGCAGGGGGTCACACAGGCATTCCCTGAGCACCGGGACACTGGGTCGGGCCCTAACAGCTTTGGGACAGCAGGCGGCTCACTGTACCCTCCTCTTTCTCTGTTTCTCCAAATGGGGGGACTCCCGACACCAGAATGCCCTTACCAGGGGAAGGTGGAATGTTGTGCCTACACTCCTTTTGAGGGGACAGACTCTGGGAGACTCTGTCTCCACTGGGGTCTGAGGTCCGGCTTGGTGGTGGAAAAGTCTATGAGGGCTTGGCTCTGCAAGCCTTGAAGGGAAAGGGTGCCTCCCAGGGGTTAGGAGTAGGATCTGCCCCCCTTCAAGATGTGGGAGGACAGCACCGAGTTTGGGGTGAGTAGAGCCCCCCCATCACCTCCCTGCCGCAGGTGGTGTGGATGACCCAGCCAGGAGGAAGGCTCCTGCCCTGCTGCCATCACAGGGGACAAAGTAGAATCCAAGAAAGGCAGGGAGAACGCAAAGTCATCTAGTCCAATCACCTAATTTGACAGATGGGGAACCTGTGGTCCGGGACAGGGAGTGAGGCACGCGTGGGGTCAACTCTGCTTGCACACCCCATAGGGCAGACCTGCCACAGCTCTCCCTCCCACAGGCACCACTGCAACCCCAGAGCTTGGCATCCTCCCCCAGCCTGCGGCCTTGCAGCACACGGGGACCATCTTCTGGGAGAGGATAATCTGTGGCCAGGCAAAGGAAAGGAAGGTGCCCTGCTCTGGGCTTCAGCCTCCCAACTGGGGCGAGTGGACCAAAAAAATGAACTGCTTAGTGGGAGAACTCAGATATGCAAGCGGAGGCAGGATGGGAGTGTGGCGGCTACAAAATCTGTTAATCGTTCTCACACAAACACGCAAGCACACACACACCCTGGCTCTTTATCTGCAGCCTGAAGAACTTCATGGTCCGGGCCTCAACCTCGTTTTCTGGGCCTGGGGTATCCCTGAAAAGATGCTCACAATATAGCCTTCATCCGGCAGTTTCTGGAGAACTCACAGTGTGCGGAGTACAGCTCAGTGAGTCCTAGAAGTGCAAATACAAATTAGGGGAGGCCTCAGCTCACCAGAAATAAACAGGCTGGCATGTGAGAGAAGATGTGGGGGTAAGAGCTGCCCCTGGTGCCACAGGAAGGGCAGTACAGTGAGGAGCAGGTGCCAATTCACATTCAGTCTCCATGAGACCGTGGGCAAGTCATTTACCCCCTGCATTTCATTTCATTTCAGTAAATCTAACATGGCATTAAGTATATCTTCTTCCTGCTTGAAGACAGCTGATCAAATAATCTCAAAGCGCTTTCTGTTCTCAAATCCGAGAGGCTCATTTGATTCAATAGGAATAAATCCTGAGGAATAAATAGGAATAAAGCTGAGGACTTTGAGCCTGGAAGCCCCGAGGAGCCAGCCTCTTACCCAGGAGACCAGAGTCCCATGATTTCCCTTCATGTGCTTGCCAAGCCCCTTGTGCCAGTCCTCCAGGCTGCCCCACCCACCCACCCAAGCAGAGAGCCACGCAGCCACACCTTCTGTCTTCACGGACACCTGGAAGTACAGGTCCCCCACGCCAATGTGAGTCAGAGCCATTTCAGAGAACAGTTAGGACCAGCTCCAGCCTCCTCTCCCCACCCCGAAACTTCCGGGAAAATGCAACCTCCATCACATCTGCTTCAGATCAGAGCAGGGACCAGTGGCCAGAAGGATTCAGGGTCAACGCTCCTGGGTTCTCGTCCCCTCTCCCAGGTTCACACGTACCTTCTGTGATTTCCCGGCCTCTTGCTCAGAGCTCATTCTGGAGTAGCGAGCACAACCACAGCCCTCCCAGCCAGCCCATGCCATCTGCCACGCAGCCATCTCTGCTGGGTCACACTTTTCTTCTGAGTTTTTTTTTTCTTTTTCTCTTTTTTTTTTTTTTTTTTTTTGAAAGATTTTATTTATTCATGAGAGACACAGAGAGAGGCAGAGACACAGGCAGAGGGAGAAGTAGGCTCCAGTGCGGAACTGGATCCTGGGACTCCAGGATCACACTCTGGCCCTAAGGCAGGCACTAAACCGCTGAGCCACCTAGGCTTCCCTCTTCTGAGATTTTTCAAGCCCTTTAAAGTCAACTGGCGACTGGTATTAAGAGCCAAGAGGTCCAGGGGCACCTGGGTGGTATGGTCAGTTAGGCATCTGACTATGGGTTTCAGCTCAGGTCACGTTCTCAGGGTCATGAGATGGAGCCCCACGTGGGGCTCCACATTCGACATGGAATCTCTCTCTCTCTCTCCCTCTCCCTCTGCTCCACCACCCCCATGTTCTTTCTCTAAAATAAATAAATCTTAAAAAAAAAAAAAAAAGTGCCAAGAGGTCAAGTTTTGGCAGACATGGCGCTCCCTCCACTTTGGGTCTGAGGACCCTGCTGAAGCCACGCAAGCCCTCTCCACCTGCACCAAGTTCCTGTATCTTGGGGACCTCCCCCTTGCTGCCCGGTGGCAATCACAGCACCCAAAAGTTGCTGTTCCTCAGCAAGTTCTGCATGTTCTCCAGCCACCTCTGCAGCAACCTGTACTCCTGCAGCAGGGTCCCCAGCATGGCCCACTTGCCCTCCAGTTGGTTCCCGAACTCCACAGCCATCTTCTCACAGTTGTTTAACTTCTTTTCAGCTGTCTCTGCCTTTCCTAGCTCTGAGGTTGGCAGCCCTGGGACTCCATCATCTCCACAATCCAAATGGTAACCAAGATGGCTAGAAAAGAGATCTCTGCAGACTGAATTGGGGGCCTCTCATGGGAGGCCAGTCCCCATGTGCCATTCCTGCAACCAGACACAAGGAGATGAATCAGCCTCCATAAGAGAGGGTACCAGAGTCATTCCCAGCTACAGGGTCCCTTGGAGTGGGGGAAACTTGTTCTGGGTACCAGAAAACCTCATTGGTCAGACCCCCAAACAGACCCTAGCTGGCAGACTTTCAAAGACAGCAGACACTGGACACCACAGAGCCCCCAAGGGAAAAATCTTGAACCAAGACCCAGGGGCAATGGAAAATGAATAACAAAGCTTTACCATCATGAATGGACAGAGTGCAATGGATTTGAATCATAGCACTACCACATAATAGTGATATGAGCTTAGCCAATTACTTAACTTTTTTCCTCAAGCTGGGAACATGGCCCGGCAGAAGTTAGGAAGTGAGTGGTCCGGAAAACTTCCCAGGGGACCAATGCACACTCAGAATGGTATTTCAGGCAAGTGTTGTAGAGCAAACCCACTCCCATTACTCTGGTCTCAGAGGTAAGGTTCTGTCGTTCTGGCTTTGGCATCTCTAATGCCCTCCCACCCTGACATTCACTGGCACGTGACTTCCTGACCTGTTAGGGCCCTGTGACCCAGGTGCCTTGTTCACCAGCCCCAGAGAGGCCTCCACACTAGGACGCCAGGTCCTAGCTGCCAGGAAGTGGAGCCAAAGAAAGTTGAAAGCCAGCACTTAAGAGTAGTAAGTGCAAGGAAATGTTTCAAAAAATATCTTGCCCCAGGACATGGAAAATTGATCGTTTATTACTAGAAGTAATAAAACAAGAAATTCAGGAATGGCTCGCTGGAGACAGCCAAGGTATAGTGGAAACATTCCTGGAAATGGAACTTTACTAGAACTTGACTCAATACCTCTCCTGCCATTTGAATCCTGCATGTTTTGGGGGTAGTTGTGAGGACGAAGTGAACTAAAGGTGTGGAAATGCACTTAGCATCTATTACTGGCCTTGGCACATGTTATTATTAAAACAAACATAAAAAAAACAAATATAGTCTGGGCTGCCAATCAGAATGTGTTATGAACCAAAACCCGATTATCCCAATCTTGTGCAACTGAGGTTCCTCGAATACCTCCTCCAAAGCACTTCACAAAATGTCCAACACATACTGGGTATTGGTCTTCAGATACCTGTCCCTTCCCTCCTACTCTCAAGGGACAACTGTTCCATCTCTGAGTCTGGCCCCTGATCAGTACAAGGTAAGCCTGGAGGAGGAAGATCCCATCTCTTCAGATTAAGGATGAACTGAACATCTTCTCTTCCTGTAAGGCCCTGTTGCAAATCTGGTGCTCAGGAATGTATCTAAAACCATTTCAGGGGATCCCTGGGTGGCGCAGCGGTTTGGCGCCTGCCTTTGGCCCAGGGCGCGATCCAGGAGACCCGGGATCGAATCCCACATCGGGCTCCCGGTGCATGGAGCCTGCTTCTCCCTCTGCCTGTGTCTCTGCCTCTCTCTCTCTCTCTGTGACTATCATGAATAAATAAATAAATAATTAAAATAAATAAATAAATAAATAAATAAATAAATAAAACCATTTCAAAACTATTTCTACCAGGAGATGATACCTCTACCTTCAGAGACATGGAAAAGTCTGGTGTTGATAGTTCTTGTCACACAGGCCAGGGACAGACTAAGTCAAATCTGAGCCTGAAACACATAATCAAAAGTCCTCTATAATGCAGACCCCTCCCAACAGCAATAGGAAGGACTTCTTGGAGACTTTTGGAAGAGCAAGCAGGCACTCAAATGCATCCTGACAGAAATCAGAGTCCAGGCCCAGAAGAGTTTCAGGGGATCCTCACAGTCAGGTGCAAGACCACTGCACAGGAGAAAGTAGTAACCTCTCAGCATGGAAAGGGGGTGACAGTGGGGTGATGGTCTCCCTAAGGTGTCAGTTTTGGGGGTGGGGTGGGTGGGCTGAAGGACAGGTACAAAAAGGAAAGCCCCGAGGGTCTCTAGAGTGAGGGCGCTTAGGGTCCATCCTCCTCTCCCACCCCCAGGACCCACAGGGCTGGCTCCAATAAAGGTCAGGGATGCCTGGAACCTGGGAAATCTTGTGGCTAAGTCTGCACACTGGCAAGGTGCGGCCAAGAAAGGAGAAGGGACTTTATCGTTGACCTCAGACAGCACCCCTTGGCCACTGTGCCCTGGTGGACGTCATTGCTCCACTCAGGCTGCGCCTCCCCAATTCCTAGGCACCCTCCCAGAGGGCTGCCCTTACAGGCCCAGGCCCTGCGAGGCTTCTTCCCGACTCTCCAGTGCCCGTCAATCCCGACCTGCAAGAGGCACATGAGGCTGTGGGACACACGGGGCTGGGGACACGCAGAGCTGCGGGACACAAGGGCTGGGGGGACACACAGGACTGGGAGGACACGCGGGACTAGGGGGACACGCGAGGCTGAGGGATTTGCAGGGCTGCCGGGACACGCGAGGCTGGGGGGACACGAAGGGCTGGAGAGACACAAGTAGATGCAGGGACATGCAGCGGCCGCGCAGGGTTGCGGCGTCGTGGTAGGCTCGGCAGGCGGCAGCCGTGCAGGGAGTGGACCCGCCCCGCAAACAGGAGCCCGTCCCCCATTGGTCAGCCCGGGAAAGCTCCGCCCCCAACTCGCGCACCGCACCCGCATCCCTCCTCGCCCTCGCCCATTGGCCGGCCCGAGGCCCCGCCCCGCAGCGGACGCGTAGGTGGGCGTGGCCGGCGGTCGAGAGCCCCTGATGACGACGCGGCCCAGGACCCCGGACTGTGCGGGGCCGACAGCTCTGTGGGACCGCCTCCCGGAGGGCAGGAAGCAGGTCGCGCGCATACTCGTTCAGTCCAACATATTTATTGAGCACCGACGAAGGCTAAGGGCCGCCCCCGTCACAGTTCTTCCGAGCCTCTAGCACCAGGACCCCACCCTTTCTTGTTTACAAATGAGGAAGCCAAGACCCGGAGCTAGGAGCGAGTCAAGGCCAAACCAGGTTCTAGCCTCCAGGGTGCCGGAGCACAGCTCTGCTCCTGCACCACGCTGCATCCGTCGAGTCATTTCAGTGTCAAGAATGTTCTTTTCCCACTTCACCCTCTGCCTGTGTCTCTGCCTTTCTCTGTGTCGCTCATGAATAAATAAATTAAAAAAAAATGTTCTTTGACCACTTACTTGAGTGCCAAGCAAACTCACAAGCCCTAACTGGACCTGGCGCTTTGCCATAAAGCGGAGGGAGGGCCTGTGCCGCCCTGCAATCACTCCTGGTTTGTGCTGTAGTACCTGTATTTACACAGGGCATTTAGCATTAGAAAGGTCTACGAACTTTGAGCCTTGAGGCCCCCCCACCCCCACCCCAGGAAACACCTGAAACTAGCTCTTGCAGCAAAGGGATAAGCACAGAGCAGCTACATTTGCACCACATCCTGTCTGAACACTTGCTGACAGCAGGGCCCTGCTTGTGGGGCCCCTGGTGAGGGCTGGGGATGCCAGAGCAGACAAGCAGAATGCACAGCTGGGGAGGGTGGCACCTCTTCTCCCCAAGCCCAGGAGAGCTTGGCTGGGCTCTCACCAACGTGGATACTTAACTTTTGCCCCAGAGATAAGGGCCCATTTGCCCCCAACTCTGCCCCTGACTTTGGGAGAGGTGTGAGGGTCAGAGGGGGCAACAGGAAGTGGCACAGCCAGGCACCCAGCACCTGGAAGCAGGTCTGAACGCTGGCCACTTCACACAGTACCAAGGCAAGTAAGACAACAATCAAAACAGCTGAGGATCCAGTCCTCCAGTTTAAAATCACCCAAACCAAGGGTTGGTCTGCAGGCAGCACCCTAAGTGGTGTGACTAAGAGGCACAAGACGCTAACTGCCAAAAAGGCTTCTCTAGGAGGCCTGATGCTACTGCCCGAATTTCCACGGTTTGAACCTCATCGCTTTGGTAAGAATTTGTTCCACTGAAGTACAAAGGGCTCCTTGGGGATGTGGCCCAATGGGAAAGTCTCACCTGGCTCTGCACCCAAGGGGTCTTCCATGTGCTCCAGAAAATAAAGGTCCTTCCTGAAGGATTGATGGGTGCGAAGGGCTGGAGATCAATGTGGAATAAAAAAGGAGGCCCTGAACTGGAAAAGGAGGACAAAACCTGGCTGTTTGTCCCACTGCCTCTGAATCATTTATGACCCTGAAAACCCTAAAGTGAGGTAGGATGCACTGGGGTCACTACCCCCTTTGACAGGTGAGGAACATGAGGCCAGAGGAAGTTAAAAAACTTCATTCACATCTCCTGGCCTATCTCTGCTACCAGCCCCGAGTTCTTGGACACAGACCTCTCCTTTAACGTGAAACCTGAGGCCTGGGAGCCCAGGAGTCCTGGTTGGCTGGCCAGCCTCACTCACATCAGGATCTTCCTCTCCGGCAGGGGCTTCCTGGGCTGGGTCTGCATCTCCCTCACCCCCCAAGGTGTTCTATGGGGTCCAGTCCAGGAAGTGTGCATACCCATAATACTGAGACCCTGCGGAAAGGGTCATCCACCCCGGGCCTATTTCCCCCTCTCAACTAATAACCAAAATCAACCACGGATGTTGGGATATTGGGAATCACTCCAGGCCAAAGAAAGCATAACTGAGAAGAACCTGGTGTCCAGGGCAGCAGCCAAGTACCTCCACTAACTCCTAGGCTGTACTGGACAGCCCCTCTACCATCCCCACACACAAAGAGGTTAGCAGAGTACTTCCTGCCTCTCAGAGCTCCTGGTCCCCTTTGCAACCACATATAACACAAAAGCACTAGAAAAGCTCCAAAAAGAGAAAAAAATTTCAGAATAACACAGTAGGAAACTCGAATTTCCAGTGCCTACTCTCCAAACTGTCCATTCTGCTGTGACCTGTGTACAATGTCCAAATTGCGGGCCCTCAATGTCTCTATTGCCCCCTCCTGGAAGGGCCACTAACTCCAGGCCTCTTGCTTATCTCAGATACCTGCCAAAGACTCTCACCAAAATTTGGCATCCTCTAAGCCTTAAGGGATCCTTTATAAGTCAGGAATGTAGAAAAGGCAGCAAAGAGTGACAAACTTAGGAAACAGGAAATTGAGGCATCTGGTCACACACATACTGTCACCAAAAAGGCCACTGCTTCCCATCTGAATGAAAAAAAAGATCTCTCCAAAGCTATTCCAGAACGAAGAACCAGCATCAGGCACAAGTGGAAAGGCCTGAAAGTGGACAGAGGTCCTGCCGGGGTGCCCCAGGAGAGCTGGAGGGTACCCGTGCAGGTTCTTGCCCAGTCAGCCCTCCTCGGTGTGGCTGGGCCGTGGCAGGGGTGGACTCCCAGGGAGGGCAGAGGGAGCTGGGAAGTGTGGGCCCGCCTGGCCACGGGTGTGAGTCTGCATGTGGACAGCCAGGTGGTGGTTCCGGTTGAAGGCCCGGCCACACTGGGGGCACTGGTAGGGCCGCTCGCCAGTGTGGATGCGCTGGTGACGGAAGAGGTCAGAGGGCCGGCGGAAGGCCTTGCCGCAGTAGGGACAAGCTGGCCAGCCCTGGCTGTTGCCTGTGTGCAGGCGCTGGTGCAGCAGCAGGCTCTTCCGCTGCTGGAAGAAGCGCAGGCACTCACTGCAGTGGTACACCTTGGTGGCCGCTGGCCTCCGCCCCATGAAGGAGCGGCCTGCCAGGGAGCGGTGGCCTCCAGGCTCCTCAGGGAGCCAGCGGATGACAGGGCCAGGCACCACCACCTCCCCGGGCTCCAGGGTGGAGTGGGCCTCCCCCCAGCCAGGTGGGCTCCCCGAAGTCTCCCTGTGCTCCTCCTCCACATGGGTCCGCTGGTGAATGGTCAGGTTAATCTTCAAGCGGAAACTCTGCCCGCAGTCGGGGCAGGGGAAGGTCCGCTCTCGCCGTCGAGGGAGAACACGGGGTGGCTCTCCAACGGAACCTGGTGGCCGTGGGTCCCCTGCCCGCACGCATGGCATTCCTGCAGCATGAAGCTGGCTGGGGCCCCCAGTCCCACTCCTCGGCCCCTTGGACATTCTGCACATGGTCTGGTTCCGGGACTCCTCCAGGAAGAGCTGCTCAGACATCATCTGGTCCTCAGATTGTGCTTCTGTCTTGATGACCACACCACCACCACCTGGAGAAAGGAATCTCCATTGATTTCAAGTGGGCCACATTAGCCCCCACCCAGGCCACTGCACCCAGTCCTGGCCTCCAGCACATCTCTAGTCGCATCTGTACCCACCCTCCGCTCCTGCCTTCCCAGAGTCCTTTCTCTTCTGAGCGCTCACAGCACAGATCAGGGACCCAATTCACTTGGCCCTACCAAGCAGACACTGCCTCCTAACATCATCCAGTCTGTTAATTGTCATGTGGCCCAGATGCTCCAATGGCCCATTCCTGGAGGTCAAGCTATGGACATCAGGATAGAGGAGACAAAGCTTCAAAAATAGAAGCCAAGGAGCCAGCGGGGTCAGAGGTCAGATGGAGTGAAAGACAACAGGTGGGAGGGTGCAGGGGAGACCCTGGACCCTGAGATACTCTGGCTGCACAGGATCCCCGAGAGTTCTGACAACGTTAGTCCCTAATGAGCCCTGGAGCCATCAGACTAGGTAAGAAACCTCAGGCCTGGAGGCGGTAGCAGTCTTAGCCATACTCTGAGCTGCTCATCCACATAACAAATCTACACTGAGCACCCCCATTATTGGCTTCTCTGACCTCCCCCGGTGTCCAGCAGCTCCACTGTTGCAGCAGAAGGTTTGTTCAAAGACTGACCGTGGACCTTACCCTCTGCCTATTAAAACAGAACCTGTAGCCCTTTACAAGCAATTTCCAAGGTCTAGGGCAGAACGATTTCTATCTATTCTTGCTGAAGCATGAACTTAAATGCCCAGGAGACTGCTGCCGAGGAGTGAACCCCTACCTGCTGAACCTTCTGGGCCAGCACCTGATGTCAGGACCCCAGGGGTCTTTGCTCAGCGCAGCTGCCCGGCAACCCTCACAAATAACTCCTGACAGAACTTTATTTCTATGTTAGAAATGACCCAGCTGTTTGTATTTGGTCCTAGAGTTACAGCATCAGTTAAGAGTCTATAAGAATTATCTAAACTTTCCATCTAAATTGTTGCACTTAATGGGCTCCCGTACTATTCCTAAACTTAGGGAGGAGTGTGGGTCCTGGGCCGCACTCCATGGAAGACCAAGGTTCCCAGACCTCTCCGTGGGAGGCCCATCTCCAGCTTGGGACTCCCACCACACCACAACCCCACGGTGGGCCCACCCCTCACCTCTGCCTACCCTCAGAGCTGGTACCAGGATGGAACCAGGAGAGAACAGGATTCCTTTCTATGAGGACAGAAAAATACCCCAAAGCCAGAATGAGCAATAACTACTTTCTTTTTTCCTGCTCATCAGAGTGTGAGTCTCGTTTTATGAACTCCAGGCGGGGAAACTAAATTTAAATCACAGGCCACCACATACAAACTGCAAGACATTGGAGGTGTGCACCTGGACCACTCCACAGGGTTGCTGTGAGGCCTGTCACCAGACCACAAACCTGGTGCATGCAGCTTGTTTTCAAGCAGCACCTTGCCACCAAGCCAGACATGACAGAGGAGGACCAGGACCTAGATGGTCTGGGCCTCCAAGAGCCCCAGGGAACAGTATCTGGGAATGAGGAGGGGATCCTCAGGAGGAAGCCCCTCCTCAGGGCCCCCTGAGCCACCTCCCAACCTGCTCCCAAGGGCCCCTGGGCTCCTTTGAAGTGCTGCTGTGGCCACAGGGCCTCCTCCCATTACTCACCTGGCCCCAAGCTGGGCAGGTTGTTCCTGAGAGAGGAGGTTGGAGACTCCTCACCTGAAGATTCTTCCTCCTGTTTAACTGAGGCTGGAGGCCCTGTGAGAGAGACTCTGTGAGGGCCTTTCCTGACACCAGGCTCTTGCAGGATGCCACCGGCATCTCTAAGCAGAGCCCAGGCATGCTCAAATGCCCACCAGGAAGAGGGGGCCCAGGGCTCTGCCCAGAGGACTGCCCACTCCCTGGCCTCTGCTTCGGAGGTGAGAGGAGAGCTGCGAAGGCCAAGCCCCCAGGTCCCATCTGGGCCAGTGCTGACCACTCCCATCACCCTGATGGATCTCAAAAGGACAGAGGGTTTGGGGAGGCCCCTGAGGAACAGCGCCAGGTCTGCAATGGAGCAGAGACAGTGAGAAGAAGGTCCTCTCTCCTTACAGACTGGGAAGGAGGGACAGGGGTGGGGACCAGGAGGATTATCCTCACCCTCAGAGAGCTCACGTTCACTGGGGGAGATTCACAGAAATAGCTGGAGAGAAAGACTGCAAAGTCAAGCCTCTAGGAAGGAGGAGAACAGGGGGCAGGAGAAGCCAAGCTAGCAGAGTGCAGACAAGGCTCTGTACCACGTGATGGGCTAAATGCTCTCGGAGTTATACTCTATTTTCATGACAGGATAGACAGGAACTTCCTTTCCACACAAGCAGACAGAGCTCACTGGAAGGGGGGACTGAAGCCACAGAGCCCCTCACAGGCCTCCAGAAAGAGGACATTTACTGAGGAATGTACACACCAGCACTGTTCGAGGCAAACAATACAGACTGTCCAGTTAACAGAACCATCGTAGGAAACCTGAGGAGGCCCAGTGCCTGGCCCTGTGTGCCTGGCCCCTCACTCCAGCCAGGCCAGAGTGCCTGGTTCCCAGCATGCCTCAGGGACCCACACTTTTGCTCAGACCATTTTCTCCTGCTGAAAATGCCTTGTTCCCATGCAGCATCTACCATTCCTCTAAGGCCCGTCTCAGGGGTCCCCTTCCCAGGAAGCCTGTCCAGCTCAGCCAAGCCTTGTCCCCAACTATCCCTTCCACCTTCAAGCTTTAGCACTTGCTCCAGTGGCACCTGCCTGCCACTGTTGTTGATGCTATTCACACTGCCGCCTGGCAGCTCTCACTTACCAGTGCTCGCTCCAGGTAGGGTTACCCTTGTTTCTGAATCTTGCTGATGCTTGGAGGCCTGCCCTTCTTTTGGCTCCTCCTGGGTAGGGATGATGGGGCTGAGGATGTGCTCTGGGTGTGGAGGGAGGCCTGGAAAATGCACATCAGTGACACTAAGGACAACACAGAGATACCCCCTGAGGCAGGAGCCAGTGAGGAATGGCCAACTGTAATCAATGGGACTGAGGTGGAGGCATCGGGTCAAAGACAAATTTTGATACTTAAGTGAACTTCACTGATCCTTAGTGGATAAAAGAGAAGGAAAAGGTACAGCACAGAAACATCTGATCATACAGACAAGTCATGACATGGCAGGGCCAAGGATGTGGCTTTTTAGGGCTTCCCGACTCAGAACAACACAACAGTAGCTTCCAGTCCAAAGTCCTATACCAGGCTGATATATATAGATCCCCTTGGAAGCACCCCAAGATTCTCATTGTAGTTCTGGGTAGGCCTAGGAAGTATGCATTTTTTCATAGATTTTAATTTTGGGTGGTTCAGCAGTTGAATGTGTCTTCGGTTCAGGTCATGATCCTGGGGTCCTGGGATCAAGTCCCACATCAGGCTCCCCACAGGGAGCCTGCTTCTCTCTCTGCCTATGTCTCTGCCTCTCTGTGCATCTCTCATGAATAAATAAAATCTTAAAACAAATTTTTTTTTTTATTTATTTGAGAGAGAGAGGAAGATAGAGGTGGGGGGTGCAGAAATGGAGAAGCAAACACTCTGCTGAGCAAGTTGTTCAATCCCAGGACCCCAGGATCACGACCTAAGCTGCAGGCAGCCGCCTAACCAACTGAGCCACCCAGGCACCCATTAGTATACATTTCAAAAAAGCTTCCTAGGTCAAAGAGATGAACAAAGAATTCACAGAATAAGAAATTTAAATGACCCATAAACAGAAAGATACTCAACCACACACATATAAGAGAGGTAACGTTAAAAAAAACACTGTTGCCAAGGTGCCTGGGTGGCTCAGTTGGTTAAGCAGCTGCCTTTGGTTCAGGTCCTGGGATCAAGCCCCACCTCCAGGCTTCCTGCTTAGTGGCGAATTTGCCTCTCACACTCCCTCTGCCAGCAGGCCCCCTCATGCTCTCTCTCTAATAAACAAATGAAATCTTAAAAAAAAAAAAAAAAGCAAGGGAGGATTAAACACCATAACCAAGTGGAGTGTATTCTTGGAATGCAAGGCTGGTTCAACATATAAACTAGATCAATGGAATATACCACATTAACAGGATGAAGGAAAACACCCCCTGATCATCTCAATTGATACAGAAAAAGCATCTGACAAAATTTAACACCCTTTCATGATAAAACCACTCAATAGACTAGACACAGAAAGAAACTATCTCAACATAATAAAAGGCATATTTGAAAAACCAACAGTGAACATTACATTCAATGGTCAAAGAATGAAAGCTTTTCCTCTAAGATTAGGAACAGGCAAAGATATCCACTTTTAAAACTACCTATTCAACAAAGGACTCAAAGTCCTGGCCAGAGCAAGCAAGCAAGAAACAGAAATAAAAAACATCCAAATTGGAAAGGAAGTAAAATTATCTCTTCAAAGATGATATATGCAGAAAACCCTAGAAATTCCACAATGAACTGTAAGAACTAGCAAATGAGTTAAGCAAATAAGCAGGATAAACATCAACATACAAAAATCAGTTGTATACACTAATAATAAGCAATCTGAAAAGGAAATTACAAAAACAATTCCGCTTATAATAGTATCATAAAAAATGAAATACTCAGGAATTTAACCATGGAGGTAAAAGACTTTTTTTTTAATTTTTTATTTATTTATTTATTTTTTATTTTATGATAGTCACAGAGAGAGAGAGAGAGAGGCAGAGACATAGGCAGAGGGAGAAGCAGGCTCCATGCACCGGGAGCCCGTTGTGGGATTCGATCCTGGGTCTTCAGGATCGCACCCTAGGCCAAAGGCAGGCGCCAAACCGCTGCACCACCCAGGGATCCCGGTAAAAGACTTTTATAATGAAAACTACAAAACACTGGGATGCCTGGGGGCTCAGCAGCTGGACATCTGCCTTTGGCTCAGGGAGTGATCCTGGGTCTGGAAATCTAGTCCCATATCAGGTTCCCTGAGAGGAGCCTGCTTCTCTCTGCCTGTGTCTCTGCCTCTCTCTCATGAATGATAAATAAGTCTTAAAAAAAAAAAACTACAGGGGTAGCCCCGGTGGCGCAGGGCATGATCCTAGAGACCCTGGATGAGTCCCATGTCAGGCTCTCTGCATGGAGCCTGCTTCTCCCTCTGCCTGTGTCTCTGCCTCTCTCTCTCTGTCTCTATGAGTAAATAAATAAAATCTTAAAAAAATAAATAAATAAATAAAATAAAAATAAAATAAAAAAACTACAAAAAAATAAATAAAAAATAAAAATAAAATAAAAATAAACTACAAAACACTACAGAAAGAAATTAAAGTAATAAATAAATGGAAATATAGCATGTTCATGAATTGGAAGGCTTAATATTGTTACGGTGTTGATACTACCAAACTGACCTACAGATTCAATGTAATTTCTATCAAACTCTAAATGACATTTTATTAGAGAAATAGAAAAACCCATCTTAAAATTCATATGGAATCTCAAGGAACCCCAAAGAGCAAAAATAGTATTGAGAAGGAAGAACAAAGTTGAAGGACTTCCTGATTTCAAAACTTACTATTAAAGGTCACCATAATCATAACAGTGTGGTAGTGCTGGCATAGATAGAATTAATAAATAGAACCAAGACATAAACTTTCACAAAACTGGTCAAATGATATTTGAGAAGGGTCCCAAGACCACTCAATGAGGAAAGGACTGTCTTTTCTACAAATGGTGGTAGGAAAACTGCATATCCACATACAAAAGAATAAAGTTGGATCCTTATCTAACTCCATATACAAAAACGAACTCAAGGGGTGCCTGGATGGCTCAGCAGTTGAGCATCTGCCTCGGCTCAGGCTGTGATCCTGGGGTCCTGGGATGGAGTCCCATATTGAGCTCCCCATAGGGAGCCTGCTACTCCCTCTGCTTATGTCTCTGCCTCTGTGTGTGTGTCTCTCATGAATGAATGAATAAATCTTTAAAAAAAAAAAAAAGCCCAACTAACTCAAAATGAATCAAAGACCTAGGCGTAAAACATAAAACTCTTAGACTAGATTTGACACGGATTTCTTGGATAGGACACCAAAGACACAGGTAACAGAAGAAAAAAATAGACAAACGGACTCCATGAAAACTTTAAATTTGTGCATCAAAACACACTATCATCAGTACAGAGGCAATCCACAGAATGGGAGAGATATTTGTGAGTCACATATCTGATAAGGGATTAATACCCAGGATATGCAGAGAGCTACTAAAACTCAGTAACAGGAAAACGAACAACTCTACTCAAAAATGGGCAAAGGACTTGAATAGATGTTTCTCCAAACAAGATGTACACATGTGCCAAAAAGCACAGGTAAAGATGCTCAACGTCACTCATCATTAGGGAAATGCAACTCAAAACTACAATGAGATACCACTTCACACTCATTATGATGGTTACCATTAAAAAGAAACAACAGTGCTCGCTTCAGCAACACATATACTAAAATTGGAACGATACAGAGAAGATTAGCATGGCCCCTGCGCAAGGATGACACGCAAATTCGTGAAGCGTTCCATATTTAAAAAAAAAAAAAAAAAAAGAAACAACAGGAAAAAAAAGAAAAAAGAAACAACAGAAAATAGTAAGTGTTGGCAAAAATGTAGAGAAACTGGAACCCTTGTACACTGTTGGTGAGATTATAAAATGGTACAGTCACTGTGGAAAACAGCATAATGGTCCTCAAAAAATTAAAAATAGAATTACCATGATCCAGCAATTCCACTTATTTTTATTGTTTTTTCCCCCACTTCTAAGCCAAAAAGAAATGAAAGCAGTGTCTCTTAAGAGGTATTTATGTGTCCATGATCATAAGCAGCATTATTCACAATAGCTAAAACACAGAAACAACCCATGCATCCATTGACAAATGAATGGATAAGCAAAATGTGGTATCCACATACAGTAGAGTATTTAGACTAAAAAAGGAAAGAAGTTTTGACACCTGCTACAATACGGATGAAACTTCATATGCTGAATGAAAGAAGCCAGTCATGAAAAGACAAATGCTGTGCGATTCCACTTCTATGAGGTATTTGGAGTAGGCAAAATCAGAGACAGAAAGAACTGTGGTTGTCAGGGGCTTCGGAATGGGGCAGATGAGGATTACCATTTAATGAGTATAGAGTTTCAGTTTTATAAGATGAAAAGAATTCTGGAGATGGATGGTGGTGATGGGGGCGGGGGTGACTGCAGGACATTATGATGTATCTAATACCACCAAACAGTACACCTAAAAATGGCTAAGATGGCAAATTTTATGTTATGTGTATTTGACCACGATAAGGAAAAGAGAAAACAAAACAGAAATGAAATATGGATACACATGGATGAACCCTGAAAACATTACGCTAAGGGAAAGAAGCCAGAGTCAAAAGACCATGTATTGTAAATTCCATTTCTATGAAGCATCCAGGCTCGGCAATTATATAGCCAGGAAGACTCGTCATCGCTTACGGCTGGAGAGTTGGGAAGGGGCTGGTGGTGACAGCCAGACGGTACAGGGTTTGTTTTGGAGGTGATGAAAGTGTTATAAAATTGACTGTGGGGTTTACTGGTTGCACATATCGATGAATAAGCTAGAAACCACTCGACCACTCAGGTTAAATAGGAGAGTTGTACAGTGACTTAATTATAGCTAATAAAGCTGTTACTTAAAGCTACACAGAAATATTAAGCAGACATATTCTTACATATTAGGCAGACAAAAATTCCACAAGTTTGACCACATTCTCTTTGGCAAGGCCAGGCCTTCTTTCAGAACACTGAAGGAGATGCAAATGATATAACCTTCATGGAGGTGTATTTGGTGATAAATTCTCAAATATTTACATATTCATTTATCTCTGAACCGTAACTGTAGCTTCTAGAAATCTATCCCAAAGATACATAGGCAAAAATATGAACTGCCTTATGCACAAAGTAGTCACTACAACATTATTTATATCACCAAAATATTAGAAGTATGCCAAGTGTCCACCAGTAGGGACTGGTTAAACAAACTATGGTATACGACACCATGGAACATTCTGCATCCACAAAAAAAGGGAGGAAGATCTCTACATACACGTATGAAGTGATCTCCAGGAGAAACTGTGTGAGACAGGGATGGTAATAAGAATGGTATCCATAGGTACAAGAAGGGGATGAGAATGGAAATAAGACTTCCCTGAATGTATTCTGTTAAACCATTTGGACTTTGCAAACACAACATGGCTTATATATTCAAAACGTTAAATGAAAAGGTAAAAAGAGCCACTTCTAAGAATCTAAAAATAGAGGCACCTGAGTGGCTCAGTTGGTTAAGTGTCTGCCTTCACAGGATCCCTGGGTGGCGCAACGGTTTGGCGCCTGCCTTTGGCCCAGGGCGCGATCCTGGAGACCCGGGATCGAATCCCACATCGGGCTCCCGGTGCATGGAGCCTGCTTCTCCCTCTGCCTGTGTCTCTGCCTCTCTCTCTCTCTCTCTCTGTGACTATCATAAATAAATAAAAATTAAAAAAAAAAAAAAAAAAAAAAGTGTCTGCCTTCAGCTTAGGTCATGCTCCCAGGGCCCCACGTGGGGCTCCCTGCTCAGGGGGGAGTCTGCTTCTCCCTCTCCCTCTGCCCCTCCCCCATCATGCAGGCTAAATAAATAAAATCTTTTAAAAACAGATTTTTTAAAAAAACTGAAAAATCGGGGATCCCTGGGTGGCGCAGCGGTTTGGCGCCTGCCTTTGGCCCAGGGCGCGATCCTGGAGACCCGGGATCAAATCCCACATCGGGCTCCCGGTGCATGGAGCCTGCTTCTCCCTCTGCTTGTGTCTCTGCCTCTCTCTCTCTGTGACTATCATAAATAAATAAAAAAAGAATTTAAAAAAAAAAAAAACTGAAAAAAAAAAAACTGAAAAATACATAGAAACAAATAAACTTAACTGTATATTGGGTTGGTGACATAACCACATAGAGATAATAATTATTTCAAGTGACTTTAAGTGGTAGAATTTCATCTGTAAGTCCTGAATGGAATGCATTCAGAGGACAAAAAGAGGTTGCAAAGAAACTCAGCCTTCAGTCAGAAGTCTAATTGTTTAAGATTTCCATGTAAAAGAAAAGAGATTGGGGGGTAGGGGTGACTGGGTGGCGGGCACTGAGGTGGGCACTTGACAGGATGAGCACTGGGTGTTATTCTGTATGTTGACAAATTGAACACCAATAAAAAATAAATCTATTTAAAAAATAAATAAATAAAATAAAAGAGATATACAAGTATAAGATCAAAGAACAATGGGACACCTGGGTGGCTCAGCATTGAGCATCTGCCTTCCACTCAGGGCGTGATCCTAGGGTCCTGGGATTGAGTCCCACATTGGGCTCCCTGCGTGGAACCTGCTTCTCCTTCTTGCCTGTGTCTCTGCCTCTCTCTCGCTCTCTGTGTCTCTCATGAATAAATAAATAAAATCGTTAAAAAAATTAAATTTGAATGAGAAATAGCACTATGGACTCAATTTTTTCCTTTTCAAAAATACATATTTTCTAAAAAAATTTTTTTAAATTCTGAAAAAGCCCTAGAAGTAATGGCAAAAATGAGCAACTACCAGCACTCATATTGTGGTCTCCAAATAGCATTCGTTGCTGAAAGGAATCAAAACTCCTTGGAGAAATCTGTATTCCGGGTCTGGGGCAAGAACTATGCTAGATGATTCCAGAACATCTTATGGTATCTGAAAGCCACAGAAGTCACATCAAAATGGCCTACGGGCCAACTTGAAGGCGTTCCCATGAGCTAAAGATGGGACAAGTTAAGCACAAAAAATAATGGCTGTGAAAGACTGGCATATATAAAATATTCAACAGTCTATGAAGTCATTAAAAGAAAAAAAAAAGCCCAAGTATCGGTCACCTTTGAAGGCTTCTAAGGTAGTAACTCTTCATTCTGAAAACTGATGAAGGCAAAGAATTAAGCTTTTATCCTGCCTTTTCTGTACAGACTGTATTTCAGGGTAACTAAGAGTTGATCAGGGAAATTCTTCTTTATAAAAGAATTTCAGCTATTCTGTGCGTAAGTAGGACAGACTCTTAACATTCTGCAACCCCTAATAGAGTAGCAAATCTGGGCAACAATGTTCAATGACTATTACAATCATTAGGTGAGAAGGTGACAGGGAGGTTTGTAAGGACAGGGCTCAGGATCCAGAAAAGGCAGGCAGGCAGGGGCTAACAGGGAGTACACAGCCTCTGAAGTCATCCTGCCCATAAAGTTCAGCCGAAATCTAAAGAAGCCTCTTGATCTACCAGTTTATAGGAAATGCAAGAAACAGAAGAATAAATGACATCACATCCAAAATATGGGAAGTAACGGCATTTAAAAAGATAAATGGTGTAAGAATGTCAACAAATAAAGGACATGGAAGAAGGAGATCTGAGGATGGTCAATCACCTGAGGAGCAGAGCAACAAAATGTGGTGAATGCGGTGTACCCACACAGATACGGACGCAGGCACAATGTGCATAAACCTAAACACACATTCAGTGAGAGGAGGCTGACACAAAAGGTCACACACAGTATGACTCCATTTAAGTGAAATGTCTAGGGACACCCAGGTAGCTCAGTGGTTGAGCATCTGCCTTCAGCTCAGGTCATGATTCTGGAGACCTGGGATCAAGTCCTATGTCAGGCTCCCTGGAGGAAGCCTGTTTCTCCTTCTGCTTGTGTCTCTGCCTCTCTCTGTGTGTCTCTCATGAATAAATAAACAAAATCTTAAAAAAAAAAAATTAAGTGAAATGTCTAGAACAGGCAAACCTAAGACACATGGAATAGATCAGTAGCTGCCTAAGGCTACGGAGCAGGGGGAGGGAAAAGGGAAGTTAACTCCCGTGACTACAGGTTTCTCTCTGGTGGGCAAGAGAGGTTCTAAGAACAGCTTATGGTGATGGTCAAAAAACTGTGAATACAGTAAAACACCGAGCAGTATACTTTAATTATTGAATTGGATGGTCTGTTAACTAAATCTCAATAAAGCTGTTAAACGTGGCATTGGGGGAGGTTTTCACAGGCTTCATAACAGACTTTTTATAAACTGAATACAACAGGTGGACTCTGGTATACTAGAATTAGGACCCAGCACCTGCAGAAAACAGTTTTGAGACAACTGGGGAAAAGAGAATGTGAGCTAGGGATCCCTGGGTGGCGCAGCGGTTTGGCGCCTGCCTTTGGCCCAGGGCGCGATCCTGGAGACCCGGGATCGAATCCCACGTCGGGCTCCCGGTGCATGGAGCCTGCTTCTCCCTCTGCCTGTGTCTCTGCCTCTCTCTCTCTCTCTCTGTGTGTGTGACTATCATAAATAAATAAAAAATTTAAAAAAAAAAGTTAAAAAAAAAAAAAAAAAAAAAAGAGAATGTGAGCTAGGGATTAGATGTTAATCTGCTGGGTAGAACAGTGGTATCTGGGCTGTTTAGAGAAAGGGAAGAGACAGTGAAGCCAGTGTGGCCAACCCCTGGTCACTGCTGAATGTGTGTGACGATCACTTGGAGGCTCACTGTACTCTTCTCTCTACTTCCATTTATTTTTTAAAACTTAAAAAAAAAAAAAAAAAAAAAAAAAAACCCAGCCCAGAAGACTCTGATGGGCTGCCAACTTTGGAACCACTGTCCCATACCTTACTAGCTCTCAGGATGAAGTTGGCTTGGCCGCTCCCCTGAGAGGGCCATTTCCACAAAGGGAAGCCAGTACGCAACGGGCCTTAGAGCTCCAGGTTCAAGTTGGGGAGCTGAGGTGGAAGGGGCAGGCAAGAGGGGCAGCAATAATGCTGCTGCTAGCAGTATCACTGTCAGTAATAAGCCCCCACTTATACAATGCTCAATAAGTATGAGCTTTACGTCTGCCGTGTCATGCAGTCCTCACAACAACCAACCACACGACACCGGGACTGCTGGCCACTCACTCAGAAGCAGAAACAGTACAGCTCAAAGACAAAAGCTCTGCACCCGCCCCGACCAGGCTGGCCTAAGACAGAGTGGGCCCCACTTTGGGTTAAGGGCTTGTGATCCCTTCCTGGCCTCGCAGCACATCTGGAAAGCCCAGGAGAGCAGGACTACGATTCAGTGTGCCCTGCTCACTCCCCCACCTCACCCCCACTCACCAAGGCTTGGCCTCCTTGGGCATGCTGCCTCCCTCTTATTGCCCTCCTCCTGGCCCCATGGGCCTTCAGGGCAAGGCTCCTCTCCCCTCTCCATCTGGGTCAGGATGTCTGGTTTGGAGATGGCATAATCTGCACACAGAATGGAAAGAGAGCTGGGTCAAGACTGGACACCTGCCACCCGGCTACCCAGAGAGATGGAGAGACACCGAGAAAAACAGCACTGAAAGCAAAGACACAGACTTCTGGAGGCCAATCTGTGGACGCAGACCCAGATCCCCACCTATGCAGCCTTACCCAGGGACACCAGCATCTCATAGTTGCCCCGCATCACGTGCTTGTAGAGCTCCTTCTGCCAGTTATCCAGCTTGCCCCACTCCGGCTCAGAGAAATACACGGCCACATCATCAAAGGTCACGGGCACCTGGAACAGTGTCACGCACGCTCACCCACACACTTACAGGCACCACCCCTCAGGCCATCCCACCCCAGGTGCCCAAAAGATACCTTAGGGACCTCCCCTTTGCTGCCTGGCGGAAGCCGCAGGATCCAGAAATTTCGATTTTTCAGCAGGTTCTCCATGTTCTCCAGCCGCCTCTGCAGCAGCCCGTACTCCTGCAGCAGGGTCCCCAGCACGACCCACTTGCCCTCCAGCTGGTTCCCAAACTCCATGGCCGTCTTCTCACAGTCCGCCAGTTTCTTCTCGGCCGTCCCCGTCCGCCCCTCCAGGGTCAGCAAGCGGGCCAGGCAGGAGTCCACCTTCTTCTCCAAGGCCTGGATGGCGGCCACCACGGTCCACAGTGTGATCTCCGTGGAGTATAGGTATGAGTTCTTCTCAGCTGCTGGCTGGGGTGACAAAGAAGGCGTCGAAGGGCTTTCGTCCTCTGTTTGCTTGTCCCTCTCTGGAGCCTGTCCACAAGAAGAGAAAGGGGAGATATTATCAGAATGATATAATCAAAACACATACTTCAGAAAGAAGCTTCAACTGTTCCTGCAAAGCCCCACGTGGGATCCTAAGGGCCAGTCAGGCAGCAGTGTGGGACGGGAGGCAGGGACATCAGTTAGGAGTGCAGCCTCAGGACCGGAAACACTGGCGGGACCATGGTGTTAGCAAGTGGAAAGCGGGAGAAAATATCTGCAGTTCTCAGGTGGGCTTCCATGTTGGGTCCGTCTTCTGTCTCACACCCAGAGGCCGAGTCCAACCAGCAACTCTGCTGCTCCCAAGCTGGCTGGATCGGGCAAGATTTTTCACACAGCCTTCAATTTCACTTCCACATCTAGAAAATGGTACTTACATGGGAGGATTGTGAGAATTTCTTTTTTTAAGATTTTATTTATTCATGAGAGACACAGGCAGAGGGAGAAGCAGGCTCCATGCAGGGAGCCAATGTGGGACTTGATCCTGGGACTCTAGGATCATGCCCTGGGCGGAAGGCAGGCGCTAAACCACTGAGCCACCCAGGGATCCCCAGGATTGTGAGAATTAATGACACAATCCTCACCAATGTCTAGCATGTCGGAAATACTCAATGCACACAAAGCCCCACGTTGATTTGATTAAGATGATAATGATGTTGACAATGCTGATGATGATGGTTCTGGCTCAGGGACTCAGCAAGAAAGAGTTTACATGGGCTTTTCTCCTCCACCTCTTTCATTCCCTCACCTTTGGGCACCTTGGAAAGAGCTTCTAAAGTGCCTCAGCTCACACCAGTGCCTGGTGCATGAGCCAGAGTGTGTGCAATGGCCTGGTCCCAAGTACCTCGTACTAAAAGCCTTTTTGGAAGAATGAAGTGACCTCTCACCTCTCCCCTTCACTCACTCTTCATGGTCAGACCACCTCAAGTCCTCTCTGACTTCCAAAATTATCTCAAATCCATCCTCTTCTCCACTGTCATCACTTGGTCCCAGCCGCAGCAATGCCCCCTAACTCCCCCACTTCACCTCCTCCTCCTCAGTACACTTTCCCAGAGCAGTCAGGAAGTGTTTAAAAATACAGGCTAGGGATCCCTGGGTGGCGCAGCGGTTTGGCGCCTGCCTTTGGCCCAGGGCGCGATCCTGGAGACCCGGGATCGAATCCCACATCAGGCTCCCGGTGCATGGAGCCTGCTTCTCCCTCTGCCTATGTCTCTGCCTCTCTCTCTCTCTCTCTCTCTGTATGACTATCATAAATAAATAAAAATAAATAAAATAAAAATACAGGCTAGATCATTTTAGGCCCCTGCTTAAAACTCTTCAGTAGCTTGCCAGCATACTTCGAGCAGAATCCACACCACTTCTTGTACCTCTGCCTGCCTCTCTAACCTTATATATACTACACTCCAGCCACCTCGGCCTCCCTGGATTCCTAACACACACCTCACTCTCCTCCATGCATGTGTTAGTTCCACCCCACCCCACCTAGCTACCTACCTACCTACCTCTCTGTGCATCTGGCTTCCTCTTATTTTTAAGGCTCCGGCAACTCAAAGCCTTCTAGAAACCTTCACTGACTGGCAAAGCTGAAAGAGGACCTTGTGAGTCCCTTCTTTGACAGCACTAAGGACTCAAGACAAGTCCATGTGTGGTTTGTTTCCTGCAAAACCCAAGTTCTCCAAGGGTCACTGTTGTATTCTCAGCTTCTAAAAGAGTGCCTCAATCACTGCAGATGCTCAATGAATACCTACTGAATGAATGAATAACCTCACAACATTCATTCAGTACCAACTACTGAACACCTGCCTTGTAAAGGCGCAATAGGGGAATGCAGAAAAAATTATGTGGTTCTTCCTTTTCCAGGAGAAAAATTCTGTATAGAAACAGTCATGATAAACCACAGTATGATATGACGGGCTGACAAGAGTTGGGGGCACATCTGTTCTGTTTGGGGAGTTTCTCGGGAATCTCAGGTACTCTAATTAAAGATGGCAGAGGGGAAGGAGTGTATGGATAGGAATAGCCAGAGAAAGTTCTGGGGAGTGGTCCTGGGCTAGGTGGAAGCTGGTGATGTCACCAGTGCAGTTACAGAAATGGCTTGGGGGGTATTTCCCAGGGGACAGGGCCACAAACTGCAGTACTCCCCACCCCCCTTCTCTCCCTTGCACTCGGGGAATCCTAAGGGAAGGACACACCAAACTCATTAAAGGAAAGGGAGGGGAAGTTCCTCCTTCAAAAGGATCCCCCAAGATCAAGGTTTCAGAAACTTCACTAAGATGTATTAATAATAACAGAAGGCACCTATTGAGCGTTGTATGCAAGTGATTTTCTGGTGTGTCAAAAATAGCCAAAGGATTCTTTTCTCCAAATTGGGCATACTGCCCATTACCGGCCAACATTATAAAGTCATCAAAATAATTCAATCCAACACACTAATCTTAAAAAAGAAAAAAAAAAAAATAGGGACACCTGGGTGGCTTGGCGGTTGAGTGTCTGCCTTCGGCTCAGGGCGTGATCCCAGGATCCAGGATGGAGTCCCACATCGGGCTCCCTGCATGGAGCCTGCTCCTCCCTCTGCCTGTCTCTCTGCCTCTCTCTCTCTCTCTCTCTGTGTGACTATCATAAATTAAAAAAAAAAAAAAATGTACCTACACTCCCTCTCATAAGCAGCATTCAGCACCTTTCTCTTAGGTAAAAGTACAACACTGGGTACCTTCACCGGGATGCAATCCCGAAGGTCTGGCCTAGACGTCGGGCTGTTGGGCCGTGGCCCCGACCAGGTGAGCGACCTTGGGCCGGTCCCTTCCAAGAGCCCGACCGGCTGTCAGAACCGCACGGGGCCTGGCGACCGGTCCGCCCTGCGTGCCTCCAACGAGACAATGGACGGGGGCACGGCCGCTCCGCTCCAGCCACGGCCTGTCATCGGAAGCGCCGCGGAGAAGCCGGGCCTGTCCCCCGCCGTCGGGGCCGCCTCCCCCGCCGTTTGGGCCGCCCGGTCGGTCGGTCGTCCCGAAAGCCGGGCCCGGACGCAAACCGGGGCGGCGGGGCGGACAGGGCTGGCGCGGCGGGGCGGGCGGCGGCCTGGGCGGAGGCGGCGGGCGGGGAGGCCGCGCGGCGGGGCCGCTCCACGCCGGCCGGGCGGAGACCCTCACGGGCCCTCGCGGCGGCTGAGGCGGCGGCCCTGGCCCGTCTAGGCGTCCGCGCGCCGGGACGCTTACCCGCGCGGGCGCCGCGTCGGCCATGGCTGCTCGCGTCCCTCTGTCGGCGGCTCTCCTCGGCCGGGCCCGGCGGGCCTGGCGCAGCGCGCAGGCGGAGGCGGAGCGGAGCCGCCCAGCTTCGGAGCTCCTGCCGGGAGGCCGCGAGCTGCGTCCGAGCCACGTGCCCCGTCGGCCCTTTAAACAAGAGCTGCGCTCGCGGCCGGGCCCGAGGGTGCGCACAGCGCCCCCTGCAGCCCGAAGGACCGCACGCCCGCGGCCCGCGGCCCTCCGCGCGCCCCCGCGGGTCCTCGCGGCCTCGGGGGTCAGCCCGGGGGAGGCCGGCCGCCCACCCCGGCCTAGGCCGCGGGAGTGGACGCCGGTGGCGGACTCCCCGCGGGCCCCTCCGGCTGGGCCCCCGCCGGGAGGGGAGCAGGGGCAGCGTGGTAGGCTCACGGGGCGGGGGGCAACGGCCCACTGGGGGGAACTCGGTCAGGGAGCTCATGAAGCAGGGGTGCGGTTTCCCCGTGTAGGGGAGGAGGGGCAGTCCTTGCCCGGGAATCGGAAGTTTACGTCGATTGACCGTTTTAACGCCTGCAATGGACCCAAAGTGACTTGGTTTGGTTATACACGTTATTCCCGGCAGTGGGGTAGGGCGGGACAGATAAAGGTCTTAAAGCTACTTGTTTAACTTTACAGAACACACAGACATCAGGAAAAATTTATTTCATTAAAAAATAATAATAAAGCTCTCTCTCCCTTCCCCAAATCCCCGTTGGGACTCCTGGGTCTCCTCTACCTTCCCTGGGGCCTACTACCCCAGCAGACACTCCCCTCAAGCATGCTTTTGCAGAGCCCTCTGGAGCCTTCTATGCCACACCCAGTCTTCACTTGTCCATCAGCCACCAGGCAGGGATCTTCTGTGGCTTGGGCTCCAGGCTGGGCGAGCAGCAACACAATTCAGATCCTACACATTTGAATAAACCACTCATGCTCATACCCATCTTCCTCGACTGTAACCCAAGAACCTTACTTTGGAAAAATCAGAGTTATCCTCTGAATATAAAGTAAAATGTGCTATATGCAGGTTTTACCTTCTATCTTTTCTGCATTTCCCATTCATCCTAGTCTTTGTCCAACAAGCCTACAAACTCTTCCCAGTAGAAATTATTCTGCAGGGGTTTTTATTTTTAGTATTTTCTCCTTTTGGAGGGAGGGGAGATTATTTGCCCATATATTTGATCTAAGTGAAAGTGTGGTCAACTGACATATAATAAACAGATACCTTCTCCAAGTAAGGTGCACCCCTAGACTTTGGGGCAAGCTGAGGAAGTTCAGTAAGAAAATCAACATCTCACATCATTCATTGTGGAGATCTTTGTTGAAATAACCCAATAACTTGCAAATGTGTGATGAAACCTTTAACAGCATCCTTAGGATCTCATCAGGGGTTGATCAGACCCATATATTAAGGATTATAAAATACTGGTAAATTGTGAGCTAAGATTTAATAATGCCCAGTGCAAACACAAAGAGCCTGAGAAATGGATTGCAGAGGAAGAAAACATTACTATTTAACAAACTCTGTTCAAGGGCAGCCCAGGGGACTCAGCGGTTTAGCCCCGCCTTCAGCCCAGGGCCTGATATTGGAGACCCTGGATTGAGTCAAATCGGGCTCCCTGCATGGAGCCTACTTCTCCCTCTGCCTGTGTCTCTGTCTCTCTCTCTCTCATGAATAAATAAATAAAATCTTTAAAAAAAAAAACTGTTCAGGGAAGAGTGCTCTAATTTTTGACAGCTGTCTTAGATTTTTATAGAAACTTTTGGGATCCCTGGGTGGCGCAGCAGTTTGGCACCTGCCTTTGGCCCAGGGTGCGATCCTGGAGACCGCGGATCGAGTCCCACGTCGGGCTCCCAGTGCATGGAGCCTGCTTCTCCCTCTGCCTGTCTCTCTGCCTCTCTCTCTCTCTCTCTGTGACTATCATAAATAAATAAAATTAAAAAAAATAATAATTCTGTGATTTAAAAAAAAAAAACTTTTGTAAATCGGTGGTACTCAGACTTTAGCATGCATCATAGTCCCGTGTTGTGCTTGTTAACAGACTGCTGGGCACCATTATCAGTGTCCAGGTCTGAGGCTGGATGGAGTGGCAGTGGCCAGGATTTGCATTTCTAACTAGTTCCCAGGTGATGCAGATTCTACCACATGGTGATCACAGTGAGAAACACTGCATGTTTATCAGGTTCCTACAGCTGCCTCCCATTCCCCTGCTCTGATTTTACAAATATATTAAACAAAAAGCACAAAACCTTTACACCACGATTTGGTTTGCTGAGCAGACCAGCCTGGTATAGCTTGAATATTAACTACAATTACCCACATCCTTAATTATTGTTTCCTGTGTTTGCTTTTTTGGGGATCAGACCTCCTGGACCTGAATCCCTCTTGGTGAGCTGGCACTGGATTTCCAAAATAGAGGGGCAGCCCCTGGAGGAACGGGGGGGGGGGGGGGGGGGGAACTCTGCCAAGGTGCAGGTCACTGAAACAGCCCATCAAGACTCTCCTGCAGGTAGTATCATCTTAAGTTGAGGGCCAAGAAAATACCACCTAGGGTCACTCAAGTGGGGTCAAGATATTCAAGGGTTAGTGTCCCCACCAGCACATTCTCAAGAGATAGGCACCTCAGAGAAAGAATCCCTATGACAAACACATCCCCAGTTTCCAGGCATGTAATTTAGATTAGAAAGTAGACCCAACCAGAATTATACAGCATTATGAAGAGAAGTATTGGCAGAGGGAGACCAGAAGTATAACCAAGTCCCCCTTCCTCCACAGAGCTTCCCCTAGTTCAGGCAATACTGAGCCACCTATTCTGTGAATACCCATTATACATGTTCATCCAACAAATGTGGTGAGCACCTATGGTGCTCAGAGCTGTGGAGTCTGGTCCCTGTCTTCAAAAAGCATCACATCCTGTTGATTTCTGCCTTGGCGGTATCGTCCATCCATCCTTGTCCATGGCTCTCTTCCTACTGCAGCTGCACCCAATCAGGTCCTCATTGGCTCTTGTTCGTCTCACCGGAATCCTCCTAACATCCCCCATCCCAACCAAAAACAAAACCAAAAAACCCACATAACTCTCAGTAGTTTAATATTCCCAAATCCCAGCTAGAATCAGGTCACCCTTTTGCTCAAACTCTCAGCTCCCCATTACTAACTCAATAAAATCCAAAATCCTTAGTCTGAACCCAACCTACCTTTCCAAACACATCCTCCACTACTCCCCTTCTCACATCCTATCCTCCAGCCAAATTAAATGAATGATTTGTATATGCCCCATAACATCTCCCCTTTTGCTCTTGTTGCTCCAACTACAATGTCCTTCTCATCTTTACAGGTCCAGTTCAGAAATCACCTCTCATGAAGTCTTCCCCAATGCCTCACAACGAAATGTAAATTGTTCTCTTGAATTTTTAGACCTTCAACATCACTTGGGACATAGAATTCTCTAATTATAGTAGATTCCCTTAGCCTGTAAACCGAAGAGCAAGATCTCTGATTTAACCAAGTAGCCTCTGCAAATCTTGCACATGGAGGGTACTTAGATACTTGTAAGTGAACACTCAGGGCAGCCCCGGTGGTGCAGTGATTTAGGGCCGCCTGCAGCCCAGGGTGTGATCCTGGAGACCCGGGATCGAGTCCCACGTTGGGCTCCCTGCATGGAGCCTGCTTCTCCCTCTGCCTGTGTCTCTGCCTCTCTATGAATAAATAAATAAAATCTTAAAAAAAAAAACAAAAAACTATTGAGGCTTTTAATAATAATAATAATAATAATAAAAAATAAGAGACTCAACCAGAATGGAATCTTGCACTAGTCTGAGGAAAGGTTATGCAAACATGCAGCACAGGCAGGAGACAAGATTTTTATAGTGTGTAAATTCAACTAGAGCAAAGATGTTTTGTACACTTATGTATCCCAAGTATTTAAAACAGAGCCTAAGCACCTGTGGGGCTCAGTCAGTTAAGGGCCTGCCTTCAGCTCAGGTCATGATCCCAGGAGGATCCCAGGATTGAGCCCTGTAGAGGGAGGAAGGTCCCTGTTCAGCAAGGAGCCTGCTTCTCCCACTCCCCTGCTTGTGGTTTTCTCTAGGTGCTTAGGTACTATGTGTTTGATATATATATATATCTGTTAAAATAAAAATAAGGGAAGCGTGCATAGAAAGGGGCTTATAAACTGAGCAGTGAGAAGTAAATTTGGTTCAGAGAAGGGAATTCCTGGAAAACAGAAGACATGGCTTATTCACTAAATGGCAGGACGCCCAACGCGGTAGCAGCAGATAATTTAAAGTGAAAGGTGAAGAAACTCGGAGCAGGGATGCCTGGATGGCTCAGGGGTTGAGTGTTTGCCTTTGGCTTAGGGTGTGATCCCAGAGTCCTGGGATTGAGTCCCACATTGGGCTTCCTGCATGGAGCCTGCTTCTCCCTCTGCCTGTGTCTCTGCCTGTCTCTCTCTGTGTGTCTCTCATGAATAAATAAAATCTTTAAAAAAAAGTAAGAAAAAAACTCGGAGCAGGTTTGTCAAAGCGTTACGTTCTATACTAAAAAGCTTGCTCTTTACCAGTAGCCAGTCACATCCTTACGAGTCTTAGAGGAAGGCCCATGACCAATTCACGTGCCAGGACAGTAACTCTGGTAGTAAAAAGGATATGGTTAAAGGACAGAACAGTTAGGTTATTGGAAAGTTTAAGTGGGCAATGATCAGGACCCCCCTACCTGCAGGAACAGGAAGGAAAGATGGACAGATTAGTCACTAATGTTTGGCATTTAATTCTTATGTGTTGATTTAATCTAATTTCATCAACCCTTCAGAGAGCTCTGTTTCTTATCTCCTTCTCAGCACTTAGCAGAGCAAGCTTTTGATGGACAGTTGAAGCAGGTACAAGGTTGATACTCTATCACTCAAGAAGGTATTTCTGTGTACAGAGACTGACCTGAAGATCTTGTTAAAATCTCCAGATTCTGATTCAGTGGGTCTGAGTCTGCATTTCCACCAAGTTCCCAAGAGATACCGATACTGCTGGTTACGGGTCCATACCTTCCATAACAAGGACTCAGAAACCAGCCTGGACCCAAAGTGCTTGATTGTGGTCAACCAGGAGAAAAAGCATCCATGGTCAAGTGTGTGGGATCTGAAGCAAGATGGCCTGGGTTCCTAGCTGCTTTCACCTCTCAGAAGGTTTCCCACATCTCCTGTGTAAAATGGAGTATAATCATACCCACCACAGAGGATTAAGTTCATTTATGAGTGCTTCACACATTAAGTGCTCAGGAATATTAATAATATTAGCCATTATTACTATAGTCCAACTGCCTCATACAATTATCCTCCTGTCTCAAGGAAAATTTAACATTACCAGAGAACCAGACTCCTATGCGGTACTTTTTTTACCCCACAATGCAAAGCAAAGACTGGTCACACATTAAAACATTCAATTGAAGGGCACCATGGTAGCTCAATCAGCAGGGAAGTCTGCTTCTCCCTCTGCCCCTCTTCCACTGCTCTTACTCATTCACTCTCTCTCAAATAAATAAATCTGGGCAGCCCAGGTGGCTCAGCGGTTTAGTGCCACCAGGAGCCCAGGGTGTGATCCTGGAGACTCGGGATCGAGTCCCACGTCAGGGTCCCTGCATGGAGCCTGCTTCTCCCTCTGCCAGAGTCTCTGCCTCTCTCTCTCTCCTTGTGTCTCCTTGTGTCTCTCATAAATAAACAAATAGGGCAGCCCCAGTGCACAGCGGTTTGGTGCCGTCTGCAGCCTGGGGTGTGATCCTGGAGACCTGGGATCGAGTCCCACATCAGGCTCCCTGCATGGAGCCTGCTTCTCCCTCTGTGTCTCTGCCCCTCTCTCTCTGTGTCTATGAATAAATAAATAAAATCTTAAATAAATAAAATCTTTTAAATATATATATAAATAAATCTTTAAAAATAAATAAATAAAAACCTCGACTGGGGGATGCCTGGTGGCTCAGTTGGTTGGGCATCTGGCTCTTTGGTTTTGGTTCAGGTAGTGAGATTGAGCCCCATGGCAGGCTCCACACTCAGCATGTAGTCTGCTTGAGATTCTTTCTCCCTCTTCCTCACCCTCTTTTCCCACTCATGATCTCTACATACATACATACATACATTCATACATATACACATACACACCACTCAATCTGGAGGTAAAAATAATCAAGGACGGAGTATAAGGAAATCTATGATGCAAAAGCTTAAGGGCAAGGGAGACTAGAAAGAATTTAAGAGAGCAGCAGTTCCTGAGGTTTTCCTACATATAACGAAGCTGAGCACCTCAGTTGAGCATGGCGCCTGCTCTAGGTCAACTTCCACATTGTTTCTACACCAAGACAATCCAAGACAATCCTATACTTTATAGTGAGCCAAGTTTATTTTTATCTATTTCTTTCTTTTTATCCCCATATCCCACTCATTGCTCCCACAAGCAGCTGTAATGCCTTTAAGGTATAAGTCTGCATTTCCAAGTGTTCTTGTCAAATGTTTTGTGTACATGCATTTTTAATGTACATAAACTGTACTGTCATAAACCTCATTCAATCTCTAACATTTTCCCACTCAGCATTATACGCTGCTCTAAGCCAATGTCCCTAAGTGCTACCCAGTAGAGGTTGGCACACCTATTTTACCTGCCCTGTCTTTCTGCCATCTCCAAAAATCAATATGCAGGTTGTCTCCAGCCCTCAACCACCACACAGGGTCCCATGGATATTCTCATACATGCCCTCTGCTTGTCTGTCCTAGGTTTAAGTAAAAATGCAGGCCAGGTTGTGACTTCAGGCCTCTGTCACTGCTCCAGGTCAGCCACCTCCTACCTTGATGTTCTTGACAAAGGGAGAAAAATATCCAACATGAGGGTTGTTTTTGTTTTTGTTTTTTTGCTAGTAGCAAGTTTTATTCTAGGCAACTGCAAATCATCAAAGGAGACATTCACATATAGGACCCAGGAGCCCAGTCCCATCTCCCCAAACAACAGTGGGGCAGGCATTCAACACTCCTAAGAAGCATTTTTGTGCTTTTTCTCCATCATCTCTGAACAGTCAATCTCAGAACTAATTTGAAAAATGTGTAATCTACACAATCTCAAGAAACAACTGGTGTAATAAGAACAAACTCCAATTCCCACTGGAACAAGTTAGACAACCGTAAGTAACAAAATAGTCTTCTACCTTGGGTGGCTGCAGAAACCAGCAAGGACCATGTTGGAAGAGGATTATGGTGAAAAACCTTGATTCCCAAGCAGCAGCATGCTCTGGGCTCCGTCACAAGACTCTTCATTCCCAGCAGGGATTCTGAGGTCTACCTCTACCACTCTCCTCCTCTTGCTCCTCTAGATTCAGTTAGCCCCTTGTGAGCAAAGACCCCCCCAAAAAGAGGGAGCTCAGCACTCTGCCACCTGATCTCTGACCTTACTAAGTGTGGGTGGGCTAAAAGACCCCCATAAACAAATCCCTCCTAGAGGGTAGGCCCAGTCCCCATGTTAGGAACAACTTCTACAACACTGGAAATTTTTAAAAAACAAGGATCAAGACTTTTTTTTTTTTTAAATCAACTAAACTCTAATTCCAAAAAAGTTTCCTCAGAACAGGGTAAGCAGTCATTTAAATTATTTCTTCTACTTGTTTTTAACAAAGAGACTACAAAAGAAGAGGAAAGAGAAGGTTAGGTCCCAGAACTCTCCCACACACCACAAACCAGGAGAAACCAGAACTCTCCTGGTTTCTCCACTGGCCCAACCCAACCTCACAGGAAAACCTAAAATGCTGGGACAGGACCTGGAACCAGCCACCAGTCCCTGGAGGGTCAGAGCCCACTGCAGCCCGCCACAAGAATCAGCCACGATGGGAAAACCAGAGCTTTGAAGGTGCCAGAGACGACAAGCTCCACAGCAGGGAGAGATGGCAGGGAGAGGAGTGGCCCTGGACTCCTCCTCTTCCACAGTTTTCAGGAGAGCCTCTGGGCTTGGCCTGGTGCTTGGCCAAGGGAAGGCAATCAAAGCGACTCTTCTCAGGAAAAAGTCCCTGACTCTGCATAGTGTCTCTTTGGGGGGACCAATGCCAGCCCCTTCTGCACCCCCCAGGACCGACGAGGGGCTGGCACCCTTAAAGCAGGCCATTGGGTCTCCCAGGCTCCAGAGCCAGCCCTCCCCGCTCCCGCTGGTGGATCTTCTGGTGCTGCAGAAGGTGCTGCTTCTGGACAAAGCTCTTCTCACACTCTGAGCAGCTGTAGGGCCGTTCTCCCGTGTGGATACGCTGGTGCCGCACTAGATCAGATGGGTGGCTGAAGCTCTTGCCACAGTAACCGCAGATGAGGGAACTCCGGCTTTTCCTCCAAGGGATGTGGCCGGGCAGGGCAACCAGGCTGTTAGGTGAGAACCTCTCCTGGACATAGTGGCCAGCACTAGGCCCCTCCTGCAGGTGGCAGCGCTGGTGGGTTACCAGGCTCACCCTGCAGCTGAAGCTCCTCATGCACACATCACACTGATGAAGCTTTGTCCTCTTGGACTGGGGCTTCAGTTGTGGCCTGGGTCTAAGGCTCTCCTCTGGCTCCGAGGCTGTGTAAGTCCCCCACCCTGAGTGGGTCTGCAGATGCGTAGCTAGCTGCTGCTTATAATGGAAGCTGATCTCGCACTCGGAACATTCATAGGGACCAGAGGTGTCCCTCTTCAGCTTTAGGCCCTGCCCACATTCCTGACCCAGCTGCACCTGCCTACTAGATTTCTGCTTCGGGGGACAGCTCAGAGTTCTGCCACTGCTAGAATCTCTACTGCCCTCAGTGGGATCCTCCAGATTAGTGTCCCCGGAGCTCGAATCCAAGAGGATAGAACCACCCTGACCATCCCAGAGTTCAGCATGCTCTGGGCTCAGGAAAGCCTGCTCTTCAGCAATGCCTGAGAACTCTCCAGGAAGATCCGCAGAGCCTTCCTGAGTGTACTGTATCTCCTGCTTGATCAGAACCCCTTCTGCTGCCGAGAGAAAGACCAACAAAAAAGATCACATTCTAGCACCTTCGGTTTCTTCAGAGCTAAACAAACATCTGTGAATTTCAGAAGGGCTCAAATCAAAGTACCCCAGGATTAAGGGGATCAGGACAATTTGGAGAAGACTGGGTTCTAAGACTTGAAAAACTAAACCTATATTCAGGTAGAGAAATCTGAATAGATTACTTTTCTAGAACAATGTTATAAATGGTAATTCTCTAAGCTTGTTCATAAATTTATACTCCATTCCTGTGAAAAATGACAAAATATACTATAACTAATTTAAGAGTGTTAAAGTAATAAATATGAATTATTAAAAAAAATCAACCACTCTTAAACCTAATATTCATTCATGTACCCAGCCCATTTTCCTGCACATTCCCCTCAAAATAGCTGACTTATAAATGCTCTGCATGCCTCTCACCCAGACAGCTCCACTCCTAATATCTGACCAATCCTATCCTCAACCTCGAGGGTTTTCACTAGAGCTATTATGTGTTCTACTCCGTATAGTAGAGAGGCATGAGGTAGAATATAGTCACAACACTTAACACTTAAGGATTCTCCACAGCAGTAATAACTGAAGACGCACATCTAATTAGATGAACTAACGAAAATTATAAAGAAATCTAAAATAATATCAGATGAGGTTGCTGATAATCAGCATTTGGCAGTTTAGCAGTTGGAAAACTTGTTATATTCAATAAAAAGTATATATATATATTAAAAAAAAAAAAAAAAAGAAAGCTCGTTATAGGCTGTAGGGAGAGGGATGGAATATTCTGGATCCACTTACCTGGGTTGACATCACCAGGGCCTTCCTCCTCCAAGTCACCCAGCATCCCTGCACCCAATTCTGCTTCTCCTTCTGGCTGGCCAAGGACCTCTGGGTTGTAATAAGCACAGTGTGAGCCCAGGAGAGAGTAAAAGCTCACTGCACACTGGTCAACTGCCAATGAACACGGTAATCAATGTCAGGGCTGATATTATAAGTTCAAAAGATTAGGGATCCCTGGGTGGCGCAGCGGTTTGGCGCCTGCCTTTGGCCCAGGGCACGATCCTGGAGACCCAGGATCAAATCCCACGTCGGGCTCCCGGTGCATGGAGCCTGCTTCTCCCTCTGCCTGTGTCTCTGCCTCTCTCTCTCTCTGTGTGACTATCATAAATAAATAAAAATTTAAAAAAAAAAAAAAGTTCAAAAGATTAAAAGGCCACTGTTCTTCCCACTTTCCCACCAGTGGCAGCTTGGGACAACTGGAAAATTATAGCCAGTTCAAAAAACCTATTCAGTCAGCTGCCTTCAGTGCTCCTTCATTAGTCACTGTGGCTCAGGCAGTCAGGCTCCAGAAATCCACTCCCCTTCTCCCCCACCCTGCCCTCACTTGTACACAGTCTCAAGTGCTGCCTCCTTTCAGCATATCAAACTTCATTTAGGCTGACACACTGCAAGGCAAAGCGGGCACCATTATCCCCAGCTGGGACAGACAAGCAAGCAGCCACTAGCAGAGCACAGAACTCAGCCCAGGTCATGCAGTCCCCTCTGACCCATTTGCTCCACACTCTGCTCCAGTTACACTGGCCTTTTTGACACAACTCTATGGACTTCAGTTTGAAAATATTTTGTCAGGGGCGCCTAGGTGGCTCAGTAGGTTGAGCGTCTGACTCTTGGTTTTGGTTCAGGTCATGATCTCAGGGTCATGAGATCAAGCCCCGAGTCAGGCTCTGCACTCAGCTAGGAGTCTGCTTGTCCCTCTCCCTTTGCTCCTCTTTCTGCTCTCTCTCTCTCTCAAATAAATGAATAAAATCTTAAAAAAAAAAAAAAAAAGGGCAGCCCCGGTGGTGCAGTGGTTTAACACCGCCTGCAACCTGGGGTTTGATCCTGGGGACCCTGGATTGAGTCCCACATCAGGCTCCCTGCATGGAGCCTGCTTCTCCCTCTGCCTGTGCCTCTGCCTCTCTCTCTCTCTCTCTCTCTGTTTCTATGAATAAATAAATAAAATCTGTAAAAACAAATTTTTTTTTGTCTACCAAAACCTACTTAATAATAGCTAATATTTTATATATAAGAATGTGTTATCTATTAAGCAGCACTTCTAATTAACACAAAATAGACACTGAGCTCACAGGGACTAAATAGAATTCCAGCCAAATGCCAAGAAAAAATTTTGGTTAGCCTATGCTGCCTGGCTCATCTCAGATAACAAAGGATTTCTTTGTCACACAGTTTTAGGTATGAAAAACAGCATGAGGAACCCTGGCCACATTATACCATAATGATGACATCTTCTCTATTAGTAAATAATATCAAGAACTATGTGACCATAGATAAGAAATATAAAATACTCAACACCAAGACCTTTCCAAAAATCTTTATGGACTCCCATTTCTTTTCTTTTTCCTTTTTCAAATTTTTTATTTAAATTCGAGTTAGTAACATATAGCATAATACTGCTGTTTTTTTTTAGATTTATTTGTTTATTTATTAAGATTTTATTTATTTATTCATGGAAGACAGAGAGAGAGAGAGGGAGAGAGGGAGAGAGGCAGAGACACAGGCAGAGGGAGAAGCAGGCTCCATGCAGGGAGCCCAACATGGGTGGTACTAAACCACTCAACCACCCGGGCTGCCCATAATATTGTTTTCAGGAGTAGGATTTAGTGATTCATCACTTACATTTAACACTCAGTATTCAACACAACAAGTGCCCTCCTGGGCAGCCCCAGTGGTTCAGCAGTTTAGCACCCCCTTCAGCCCTGGGATCAAGTCCCACGTCAGGCTCCCTGCGTGGAGCCTGCTTCTCCCTCTACCTGTGTCTCTGCCCCTCTCTCTCTATCTCTCATGAATAAATAAATAATTTTTTTTAAAAAGTGTCCTCCTTAATGCCTGTCATACATCTAGCCTAACACCTAACCTATCTCCCTCCATCAACTCTATTTGTTCTCTACTGTTAAGTGTCTCTTATGTTCTCTCTCTCTTTTTTGGAGACTCCCATTTCTCAACCCAGCGCGGACCAACAGATGAGCCAAAGCCACCTAGAATTATAGGTGTAGTCCGAGTCACTAGCTACTTGGCCAGGGATGTAAAGATACCTGAAAGAGAATTCCCAGGAGAAAAGTGCTACTTACTCAGAGAGACCAGAGTCTCATAGTTGCTCTTCATCACATTTCTGTAGAGCTCTTTCTGCCAGTCATCCAGATTCTCCCACTCCTGCTCTGAGAAACAGACTCCATCATTTTCAAGTGACCTGGACACCTGAAATCACAAATAGTACACAATGAATGCCTCCAGTCGTAGCCACAAGGGAAAAGCCAGCAATTCAGAATCTTAAATAATAAAGGGCTTGGATCCCCATCTAGTCTGACTCTTAACCCCCAAGGGGACTGACTACCTTTGGAACTTCTCCATTGCTGCCCGGCGGCAGCCGCAACACCCAAAAGTTGCTATTCCTCAGCAGGTTCTCCATGTTCTCCAGCCGCCTCTGCAGCAGCCCGTACTCCTGCAGCAGGGTTCCCAGCACGGCCCACTTGCCCTCCAGCTGGTTCCCAAACTCCATGGCGGTCTTCTCACAGTTTGCCAGCTTCTTCTCGGCCGTCCCCGTCCGCCCCTCCAGGCTCTGTAGCCTGGCAGACTGGGCCTCCATCTTCTTCTCCACAGCTTGGATGGCAGCCACCACAGTCCAGAGAGAGAGCTCTGTAGTCTGCAGGTAAGAGCTTTTCTCTGTCACTTGTGGGGGTGGCGTGGAAGAAGTCAAAGGTGTGGAACGGCGTTTCCTCCTGTGCTGAATGAAGAATCAGACCCAGGGTCAGTCAGTGTCAGTTCCAAATGTAAGGAAAGAAAACAATGGGTCCAAGAGTCATTAGAGCTACCTAGTTTCTACCTTAAAAAAAAAAAAAGGTTTGTCCCACAAAGGTGAAATCATATTACACATAACACCTTATTATCTGCGCTTCACACTTGACATTATTCTATAGTCTCTAAAACCAACAAAGACAATTCCTCAGCAAGACCTACTACAGGGCTCAACTCATTTACCTTTGCACCTGAGCAGCTAGTACAATGGATGACACTGACTAAATCCTTCATAAATGTTTATGTACGTGATTTGATGAAGCCTACTGACATTTTCCTTACATGGTTCATTTTCATGATCTGTCCCTAACCAGGAAAACCACTACAGCTGAAGTTCAACATTACTAAAGTCAACATATGGGAAGTCTCCCCACAGCCCCTGCTGACCCCATTTATATGCCATACACTTTTTTCAAGGCAGCTGCTCTATCCACAAGGACGGCACTGAGAGGAAATAGCTTTGAAAGAATTGCAGTGGCAAGGACTTAGGGTCTGGAAAAAGAAGGGACAAAACGAACATAAGTAGCACAGAAATGAACATGTAAGCTTGGCCATGACCAACTCTAGTTACTCAACTCAGTTCTTATTGAATATGTGGGTTTAAAGCCTAACTGTGCCCCCTAAAAAAAGACTTAAAAGCTTAATGTAAAAAATAAATATAAATGAAACAAACAGGACATGCGACCTTTGGAGAGGCTCATTTTGTCCCATACTCTGCTTTTCACTTTCAGTGGCTCATCTAGCTTTCTGGAGCCTCCCCCTGCCTTTCTGAGGTCTGGCATTTTCTTGCTTGCTTAGCACTCTGTGCAAACAGGAAGGTGAGTCAAGATCTGAGCACTGAATAATTCCTCTCCTCTTCCACATAGCAAAAGGCTGAAAAGAGGTGCTTTTTGTTTTGAACTACCTATCGAGATGGAAACAATTCAAATGTCCATCGACTGGTGAATCGATAAACTATGTTCCATCCATATGCTTTGTGATGAATTTTGTTGCGCCCCCCCCAAAAAAAGTTGAAGTCTCCACCCCCACTATTTCAGAATGTGATCTGATCTGGAGAGAAGAATCTTTACAGAGGCAATCAAATTAAATTAGGTCATCAGATGGGCTATAATCAAATATGATGTGGTATCCTTATAAAATACGGGAGATCTGGACACAGATGTACACTTAGGGAAAATGATGTAGACACACATAGGAAGAACCATCCCATGACAATGGAGGTAGAGGTCGGAGTTCTGTTGCCACAAGCCAATAAAATGCATGAGGGGCCACCAGAAGCTAAGAGAAAAGCCTGGAACAGATTATCTGTCATGGTAGTCCTCAGAAGGCACCAAGTCTGTGGACACCTTGATTTCAGACTTCCAGACTCCAGAACTGTAAGACAATACACCTCTGTTGTGTAAGTCCCAATTTGCAATACTTTGATAGAGAAGCCTTAGAGTACTAATACACCATATAATAAAATACCATTATATTATTAACACATTAAAAAAATATATATATTAACACATTAAAGCTAATCCTACGTTAGTGATAAAAAGGGAACAAACTACTGACAGACCTAACAACATGGATCTCAAAATCATGCTACATCAAAGAAGACACAAAATGCCACTTGACATGACATTCAGGAAAGGCAAGATTCGGATGCCTGGGTGGCTCAGTGGTTGAGCAGCTGCCTTCAGCTCAACCACTGAGTCCCGGGATCAAGTCCCAAATCCTGCTCCCCATGGGGAGCCTGCTTCTCCCTCTGCCTATGTCTCTACCTAGGTCTCTGCCTCTGTGTGTCTGTCATGAATAAATAAAATCTTAAAAAAAAAAAAAAAACTTAAAAAAAGGGGGAGGGGGACACACCTGGGTGGCTCAGTGGTTGAGCATCTGCCTTTGACTCAGGGCGTGATCCCAGAGTTCCGGGATCAAGTCCTACATTGGGCTTCCAGCATGAAGCCTGCTTATCCCTCTGCCTATATCTCTGCCTCTCTCTCTCTCTCATGAATAAATAAAATCTTAAAAAAAAAAAAAAAAAAAGGAAAGGCAAAACTATAAGGACAGAAATCAGATCAGAGGTTGCTAAGGGCTGGGGATGGAGCAAGGAGAGTGAATGCAAAGAACACTTTCTGGGATGATGGAAATATTCTCTAATCTGGTAACATGATGATGGCTGCACATTTTTCAAAACTCAATTATATGCCTGAAGACTGAATTTTACTCTATGTACAAAAATTATCTCAATAAGCACAACTTATAAATATAGATACAGAGTATAGATCGAAGAAAATGTTAGCTGCAATGAACGATGCCATAAGCATAACTACAAAAAAAACATGAGAATAGAAATAGAGGGGATCCCTGGGTGGTGCAGTAGTTTAGCGCCTGCCTTTGGCCCAGGGTGCAATCCTGGAGACCTGGGATCGAATCCTACGTCGGGCTCCCGGTACGTGGGGCCTGCTTCTCCCTCTGCCTATGTCTCTGCCTCTCTCTCTCTCTCTGTGACTATCAAAAATAAATTTAAAAAATTTTTAAAAATTAAAAAAAAAATAGAAATAGAGTATGAAGGGGAAAGAAAAATAATAACCCCAAACAAAACTGCAAACTAAGTAATTATGAGAGCAGAAATGCAGGTGGTTGGGGTACCAGGGTGGCTCAGTTGGTTAAGCATCTGCCTTAGCTCAGATCAAGATCCCAGGGTCCTGCAATTGAGCTTCTTGATGACTGGGGAGACTGCTTCTCTCTCCTCCCTACTCAAACTCTCTCTTGCTATCTCTCTCAAATAGAAGAAATTCAGGTGGTCAAAAAGCAGTCAGGAGTACAAATACAACCAAGGGAAACCACCTTTTACCCACCAGGTTAACACACTTGAAAAAGAGGGTTAAGGAACTACATTTGGAGCTGTCTAGAATATAAAACTGGGTACTTTTTTTTTTAACTGGGCAGTTTTATAACACTCCTAGAAGGAATGAAAAATACTACAAATTTTATGGAAGAAAACCTCAGGGACGCCCAGGTGGCTCAGCAGTTTAGTGTCTACCTTCGGCCCAGGGCATGATCCTGGAGTCCTGAAACGAGTCTCACATCAGGCTCCCTGAGTGGAGTCTGCTTCTCCCTCTGCCTGTGTCTCTGCCTGTCTCTCTCTCTGTGTCACTCATGAATAAGTAAAATCTTAAAAACAAAACAAAACAAAAACTAGCAATCCCACTCATGGTATTCTCTTATAAAAGCAAGTGGTATTATTTACTGACATCCATACAAAGATGATTACTGGTAATAGTCTTTGGAATAGTTAAAGCCTGGAAATAATCTAAAGGACTATTCATAAAGGAATGGTTAAATAAACTATGGCACAATCAAAAATGACACTATACTACCTTTAAAAATGAGTTAGGCCTATACATATGGTTTGGAAGAGTTTTTAATCATACCCTACTAGCTAAAAATCCAACTTTTAGGGAAATATATTTATTATGATCCCACTTTCCTAAACAGAAAATTTATGAGTATATGTTTGTTTCAGCCCACTGAAAGGTCTAGAAAGATATTCACCAAACTAAATTGTTAATATGACATCCTCAGGGAGAGGAGAGGAATAGATTTTAATCTTTCCTTGTAAACTATTGCTTGACTTCTTCAATAAACATGTATTTTTTCATAATTTATTTTTTACATAAATTCCATTATTTAAGAATATTCCTGATCGCAGTGAAAAATACAAAAAGTGCCTACACTGCCCATGCTTCTGGATTTTCTGGGGCATTTCTGTTTGGGTATTCTATCATACTGTCAGATGAAGTATACAATGGGCCTGCGTCTGAAACCTGTTGCCATTAAGTGTAAGACCGGTCCCTGTACCTAAGGAAACTTCAATCTGCTTGAGTGAAACACAAAACAAATAACATTGTTTTTAAAGATTTTATTTATTTATTCATGAGTAACAGAGAGAAAAGCAAAGACAAAGGCAGAGGGAGAAGCAGGGTCCCTACGGAGCACCTGATGTGGGAATCAATCCCGGGACCCAGGGATCACAACCCAAGCCGAAGACCCATGTCAAATACAGAAGCTCAACCACTGAGCCACCCAGGAGCCCCAGAACAAGTAACATTCTAAAGTGGCATCTATCTAAGGTTGACTAGATAATATTTAAGAGGTCACCTCCAACTGAGATACCATGACTTTTTTTTTTTAGATTTTATTTATTTATTCATGAGAATACACAGAGAGGAGAGAGAGAGAGATAGAGACACAGGCAAAGGGAGAGAAGCAGGCTCCATGCAGGGAGCCTAATGTGGGACTGGATCCCGGGTCTCAAGATCACGCTCTGGACTGAAGGTGGCACTAAACCGCTGATCCACAGGGGCTGCCCAATACCATGACTTTTTAATACTGAATAGTTTAAAAAGAAAAACTTAATACATAAGATGTATAAGGTACTGGCAACAAATCTCCAGTAACTACCACTCAGTTATATAAATATTGCTTCTGAGGTCCTTTGTACGACACCTAAAGTAACTACTATTCTGAATTTAAATTTTCACTAGTAATGGTTTTTTACATTATCACCAATTTTTTCCCCAAAACAATACATGTTCTTTAGCTTTGCCTATCTTAGGACTTTATATAAATGGAATCCAGGGACGCCTGGGTGGCTCAACGGTTTAGCACCTGCCTTTGGCCCAGGGCATGATCCTGGAGTCCCAGGATCGAGTCCCACATCTCTTCCTATGTCTCTGCCTCTCTGTTGTCTCTCATGAATAAATAAAAAATATCTTTAAAAAAAAAAGGAGGGATCCCTGGGTAGCTCAGCGGTTTAGCACCGCCTTCAGCCAAGGACATGATCCTGAAGACCCGGGATCAAATCCCTCTTCGGGCTCCCTGCATGGAGCCTGCTTCTCCCTCTGCCTCTCTCTCTCTACCCATGTCTGTCATGAATAAATAAATAAAATCTTAAAAAAAAAAAAAAAAAAAAGGGAATCCTTATTCCACAACTCCTCGAAATATCCTATTGTAGCAGATGGCTGTAATTTTCACTTCATAATATTCCAGTGTGACCATACCATTTACTTTTCCATTCCATTAATGATGTGTCTCCATCTTTGTCTTCACAAACAGAGCCACAGTGAACAAGACTGTACGTGGCTCCTAGTAGCATGGGTAAGTTTCCTGAGGATATAGTCCCAGGAAGGAATTGTTGGCTAATAGGGTATGTACACATCTTGGACTTCAGTAAATAATACCAAATGTTTTCTAAAGTAGCTGTATCAATTTCCTCCTGTCAGAAGTATGTTAAGTATTCTGCATGTTCCCCAACTATATCAACACTTGGTACTGTCAGACTAAAATCGTTCCTCCAGTAGGTCTGAAATATGTCATCATGGTTTCCAGCTACACTTTCCTTGATTACAATGACAAAGGTAAGCATCTTTTCAATGTTTATTGTCCATTCAAATTCCTTCAGTGAATTACCTGCTCAAGTCTTCTAACCATTTATCTTTTGGATTATCTGACTTCCTCACTATCTCAGAATTTCTCTGAAAATTCTAGGTACGAATCTTTATCCACTCTATACACACTGTAAACATTTTCTCCTTACTTGTGCATTTTAAAAATTCACCTTATTGGGCAGCCCGGTGGCTCAGTGGTAGACACTCAGCTCAGAGAGAACGAGAGGCAGAGACACAGGCAGAGGGAGAAGCAGGGTCCATGCAGGGAGCCCGATGTGGGACTCAATCCCGGGACTCCAGGATCACACCCTGGGCCGAAGATGGCGCTAAACTGCCGAGCCACCCGGGCTACCCAAGAATCTGCAATTGAAGAAGGGTTTGTCAAGGACAGTGTTTTTTTTTTTTTTTTTTTTTTTTTTTTTAACTCCACTCCATGTCAAATGGAGCAAATAACTGGCAGGGGGCTCTGGAAAACACATGAGGGATCCCAAGCCCTATGGAGATATTCTGTTCAAGAGCCCTACCTAAGGTCCCAGTCAACAGTCAGCATCAACTGCCAGAACACATTCTCATTTCTAACGAGACTCTTACTCTCTTCATTTGGTCTTCATTAATCTTTCTATAATGGCGTACCTTAGAAACATTGCAAATTTAGGGCAGCCAGGTGGCTCAGCGGTTTAGCGCTGCCTTTAGCCCAGGGTGTGATCCTTGAGACCTGGGATCGAGTCCCACATCGAGTTCCCTGCATGGAGCCTGCTTCTCCCTCTCCCTGTGTCTCTGCCTCTCTTTCTGTGTCTCTCATGAATAAATAAATAAAATCTTAAAAAAAAAAAAAAAAAAAACATTGCAAATTTAGTTCCAGAATACCACAATAAAGCAAATATTGTAATGAAGTAAAATTTTGGTTTCCCAGTGCATATAAATCTACACCATACTGTAGTTTAAGTAAACAATAGCATTATTTCTAGTAGAACCATGAGAGACTCCTAACTCTGGGAAACAAAAGGTTGCAGAAGGGGAGGAGGGATGGGGGATGGGATAACTGAGTGATGGGCACTAAGGAGGGCACTTGATGGATGAGCACTGGGTGTTAGACTATATGTTGGCAAACTGAATTTAAATAAAATATTTTTGGGAATGCCTGGGTGGCTTAGCGATTGAGCATCTGCTTTTGGCTCAGGGCATGATCCTGGAGTCCCAGGATCAAGTCCCACATCAGGCACCCTGCATGGAGCCTGCTTCTCCCTCTGCCTGTATCTCTGCCTCTGTGTGTGTGTGTGTGTGTGTGTGTGTGTGTGTGTGTGTGTGTGTCATGAATAAATAAAGAAAATCTTAAAAAAAAATACTGTATTGCAAAAAAAAAAAAAAAAAGGCTAACCGTCACCTGAGTTTTTAGCAAATCATAATTACTGGTCACAGAACAATGTAACAAATACAACAATAATGAAAAACTTTAAAATACTGTAAGAATTACCATTGTGTGACACAAAGTGGGCAAATGCTGTTGGAAAAATGGAAGCTGAGGGATCCCTGAGTGGCTCAGTGGTTTAGTGCCTACCTTTAGCCCAGGGCGTGATCCTGGAGTCCCTAGATCAAGTCCCATGTCGGGCTCCCTGCATGGAGCCTGCTTCTCCCTCTGCCTGTGTCTTTGCCTCTCTCTGTGTGTCTCTCATGAATAAATAAATAAAATCTTAAAAAAAAAAAAAAAGGAAGCTGAGACGTGACACGGTTGCCACAAACCTTCAATTTGTAAGAAAATACAGTATTCTGCATTCAGTATTGAGCACAGCTCAATTGAGGTATGCTATACACTGGTATTATATGTTGACAGATATATGGATAAAAAAATCTGTATCTGTGCTGTCCAACAGCCACTAGAAACATATGGTTACTTAAATCTATATTAATTATAATTGAATTAAATTCAGTTCCTCAGCCACACTACCTACATTTCAAGTGCTTAATAGCCATAATAGCCATGTAGTTCTAGTGACTATTTGAACAGTGCAAAGCAGAATATTTCCATAACCTCAGAAAGTTCTATGGGATGCATTACAGCCTAATTACTTTTTGGCTTGATAAAAACTAAGGTTTTGTTACAGTCTTCTACTATGAGAGTTTTCCTTATAGTTCTTTCAGTTTCGTTTTACATATTTTTAAGCCATGTAATTAGTTGCAAAATATTAAAAATGTCGTATCAAGGTGGTTAACTGAGTCTCACCACTATTAAAAATAGTAGCCCTCAGCGGTTTGGCCCCTGCCTTCGGCCCAGGGCATGGTCCTGGAGTCCTGGGATCGAGTCCCATGTCAGGCTCCCATCATGGAGCCTGCTTCTCCCTCTGCCTGTGTCTCAGCCTCTCTCTCTCTCTCTCTCTGTGTCTCTCATGAATAAATAAATAAAATCTTTAAAAAAAAAAATAGTAGCCCTCCAACTCCAGCAATATTTTTTTTAATTTTTTTTTTTAATTTATCTACGATAGTCATACAGAGAGAGAGAGAGACAGAGACACAGGCAGAGGGAGAAGCAGGCTCCATGCACCGGGAGCCCGACGTGGGATTCGATCCCGGATCTCCAGGATCGCGCCCCGGGCCAAAGGCAGGCGCCAAACCGCTGCGCCACCCAGGGATCCCTCCCCTTCTAACTTGTAAGCTTTCTAGCCAAGACTAGAAAGTCTTTTAGCAAGTATCCCAGTATTACGGGAAGCATACTTATAAAGACCTTCAAACAACTGAATTCTGATCTCCTCTTTTTACATCAACGCTGCGTGTATTTTAATTTGCTTTTGTTTTTAACCTCACGAAAGATTATTAGTTTCCCTCAATGTTCAGATTTACCCATTTCCACAGATCGCCATACGTGCTTGCATTTTCAGACTTTCCATCGGGAATAGTTTCCGTTTACCCGAAGTATATCCCTTACATTTTCCAGCTCCTAGGTGGACCAGTCAGTTAAACCAGTAACCCTTGATTTAGGCTCAGGTCACGATCTCAGGGTCAGGAGCTGGAGCCCCGCTTCCGGCTCCATGGGGGGCGTGGAGCCTACTTAACGTTTTCTCTCTCCCTCTGCCCCTCCCCCTACCCCACCGCTCGCTCTCTCAAAAGACTTTCTGCCCCTCCCCCTCTCGGGCTCTTAAAAAAAAATCTCTCTCCCTCTCCCTCAACGCTCGCGCTCTCTCACTTAAAAAAAAAAAAGTCTCTCCCTCTCCTCCTGCCCCTCCTCCCGCCCTCTCTCACCTCTTTTTTTTCTCTCACCTCTTAAAAAAAAAAAACCCACAACTCTCCCTCTTCCTCTGCCCCTCCCCCAGCTCGTGCGCGCGCGCTCTCTCAAAAAAACAAACAACAACCCCCACCACACACACACACACACACACACACACACACACACAAACAAAACACGAAACAAGCCTCGGAGAAGTTTCTCGGCGACGGTGTGTGGCGCCGGCGCTCCGGCCCGAAGGGGAAGGAGCCCGAGAGGGGGAAGACAGAGCTTTGGGGGCGTGAGAGGGGGGCGGCGTTCGTCAGGAGCAGCCGGGGGAGTCCCGAGACCCCCAGCACCACGGGAGTCCGGACCTCGAAGCCCCGCCCTGGCCAGGAGCTCCGCCATCCCGAACGCGGCCGCGACCCGTGCCGGGAGGACCCTTACCCGAGCAGGCGCCGACTCCGCCATGGCTGCCAGTCGCCCCTCAACACCCGAGCCCCGCCTGATACCCCTCTCGCTGCGCGCCGGTCCGCCGGGCACCCCCTACCCCACCTCCAAGCCGCCACCAGTGCCGTGTTGATACAAGGTGCATTGTGGGAGTTCGGCCCTCCCGCGCCAGGAGCGGCTCCAGCGGCTCGTCCTAACCCCGCGGGATTTCGAGACCGCCTCCACGCGGCAGGAGGATGAACAGCAGCTCGGCGCTCGGGCCAGAGGGCTTGGTTCCTCCAAGTCAAGGGCAGATTCAGACTCCAAGGCAAACGCTGGACTTTGTGTGTCTTCTAGGTGCGCAGCGCTCCGCGAGGTGCTCTAAAAGAATAAAAAATGTATAAAAATCAGAGATTGCTCTGAGGGAAGAATAAATTTAGTTGGGGAAAGGAGATGTGGCCCCAAATGGCATGTCGTTTTATTCCACTAGGTCAGCTGTTACTTGGCTTTCTAGAAACTAGAAAGCCACATCAACTTTCCACATCAATAGCGGTGGTCAAGGTTCCCAGACCAACTCACGGTCCTTTGAATTATGGTAATCAGGGCAGCCCGAGTGGCTCAGCGGTTTAATGCTGCCTTCAGCCCGGGGTGTGATCCTGGAGACCTGGGATCCAGTCCCACATCCAGCTCCCTGCATGGAGCCTGCTTCTCCCTCTGCCTGTGTCTCTGCCTCTGTGTGTGTGTGTTTCTCATGAATAAATAAGTAAAAAGAAAAAAAAAAAAAAAAAGTAAAAAGTCTTTAAAAAAAAATCCAAGATAGCCCTGATTTCAAATGTTTAATACAGCCCACATGTTACTGTTGGATGATGAGTTTGGAATTTTGATTTAGAAAGCATGGTTGCATTTCCATTTGATCACCCGATACAAAACACTACTGCAACCATACTTGCCTAATTTGTACCACATGGTCTCTATAGAGATAGGCAATGAACTTCCACTTTGAATTACAGTTTCAAAGCGCTTCCTCAGAGAACTAAACCCAAGATCAACAGACTGGCTCCTTCTTAGCATGAAGGGCTCAGTTCAGACTTTTCCTCCTCAGAGAGACATTCCCTGTCCATCCCAGCTACCGCCCAACACCCTTCTCCATCCCAACACTCCATTTTGACACCCTGATAGACATTTTCACAGCATTATCACTAAGCAAAATGACTTCATTTTTTTATTCGTTTATATGGTAATTATGTGTCTTCTTTTTAAAAGGTTTTTTTTTTGTTGTTTTGTTTTTTTTTTATTCATAGAGACACAGCTAGAGAGAGAGGCAGAGACACAGGCAGAGGGAGAAGCAGGCTCCATGCAGGGAGCCTGATGTGGGACTCGATTCCGGGGCCTCGGGATCACATCCTGGGCCAAAGGCAGGCACCAAACCACTGGGCCACTGGGGCTGCCCAATTATGTGTCTTTTTTACTAAAAATGTCCTTCCATGGTATACACCATTTCTTGCACACAGAGGTGCCTATAAATATGTCTGAATGATTGAATGGCAAATCAGAGAATAAGGATAGGTAAAGTCACCTCCAAGAGAAGGCATGATGTCCACGGCAATCAGATCAGCAGGAGACTGACTGAATCATGAACACATCTAAAGAAAGGGTGGGTCAAGCTGAGGAAACCAATCAGCCATTGAGATATGTCTAGGGTCTGATTGACTTTCTCAGACCAATAAAAACTTACTGTCAGACACAGAAAAAAATGTATCATGACTGTGGAGACAGACATGTCGGGACATAGGATACTGGGCACAGATGTTACCAAGTGGTTCAGTTCTAGAATCCTCTGTTCTGTTTCTGTGTTCATCAGGTAGTCTGATTATGCAGGTTCCCATATAGCTACTGGGAGGCAACATGCAGGTGAGGCTGATACAAATGTCCAGTCCACCTCTGGCAATTATTAAACTGATGCTCTAGTGGGAATCCCTGGGTGGCTCACCGCCTTCAGCCCAGGGCGTGATCCTGGAGACCTGGGATCGAGTCCACGCATGGAGCCTGCTTCTCCCTCTGCCGGTATCTCTGCCTCTCTCTCTGTGTCTCTCATGAATAAATAAAATCTTTTAAAAATAATAAAAAATAAATAAAATAAACTGATGCTCTGGCTTATCCACCCGTCTCTTTTTTTTTTTAATTTTTATTTATTTATGATAGTCACAGAGAGAGAAAGAGAGAGAGGCAGAGACATAGGCAGAGGGAGAAGCAGGCTCCATGCACCGGGAGCCCAATGTGGGATTCAATCCCGGGTCTCCAGGACCGCGCCCTGGGCCAAAGGCAGGCGCCAAACCGCTGGGCCACCCAGGACTCCCTATCCACCAGTCTCTTGAGAGTCACTATGGTTTGTTCAACATCCCTGACTCTGAGCCTGGAACAGTGGGAAAATATTTAGATCAAATTTCCAGAGTGCGGGGATCCCTGGGTGGCGCAGCGGTTTGGCGCCTGCCTTTGGCCCAGGGCGCGATCCTGGAGACCCGGGATCAAATCCCACGTCGGGCTCCCGGTGCATGGAGCCTGCTTCTCCCTCTGCCTATGTCTCTGCCTCTCTCTCTCTCTGAGTGACTATCATAAATAAATAAAAATTAAAAAAAAAAAAAAATTTCCAGAGTGCTGGGGTACCTAGGTGGCTAAGTCAGTTAAGTGTCTGCCATTAGCTCAGGTCATGATCTCCAAGTCCTGGGATCGAGTCCCATGTCGGGCTCCCTGCTTAGAGGGGAGTCTGCTTCTCCCTCTACCTGTCACCTGCCCACCCCCATGTGTGCCTGCTCTCTCTCTCAAATAAATAAATAACATTTTAGAAAAAAAGCACCCTGATCACTATTATCCTTTGAATCCTGACTCCTTCACTGGTGACATTTTATCACTATGCTTCAGTGTCTTCCCACTGAGAATATATCACATTCTAGCAGTGTTGATGGGATTAAAAGAAATAATATGTCTAAGTAAAGTGCTTGTGTACCCGAATGCTTGGCATATAACAAGCACTCAATGACAGGCAATTTCTCATTTTTGTGTTTTTGCTGTGGCAACGTCCAAGCTTGTGCTGTGATGAATCCACCAACATAAATGTCACTTTGTTATGTTCCTTAGAAGCTGCTCATTTGTCCTTTCCCAATGACACTCAGATCTTGATGCAGGCTTTTTTTTTTTTTTTTTTTTTTTTTAATGATAGTCACACACACACAGAGAGAGAGGCAGAGACACAGGCAGAGGGAGAAGCAGGCTCCATGCACCGGGAGCCCGATGAGAGATTCGATCCCGGGTCTCCAGGATCGCGCCCTGGGCCAAAGGCAGGTGCCAAACCGCTGCGCCACCCAGGGATCCCTTGATGCAGGCCTTTAAATAAACTTTCCAATAAGGCTCATGATTATTCCAATTGGTGGCAGTGGTATTACAGGAATCAAGAAAATAGACTTAGTACCTTTAATCTGTCATCTGTGTCTGTAAAATATTAACGTAACATGCAGAGCTGAAAGTGACCTTAGACATTATCTCACCCACATCCTCATTTCTAGTGACAAAGAAGTATCCTTTGAACCACATATATTACAAGTTTAAAATAATGCTTTAAAACTATCTTGTCCTTTAAATTTTCTATTGTGCATGATTTATAGCATACATATTAACATGTGTATATACATATATGTATGCCCAAACATATTTTTACTTGAAAAAGTTTATAGATCATGGCTTTATTCCACTTAGTTGAGACCCTTTCTATTCTGTTCCCCTTACTATCCCGAAATCTTTAGATGACAGAGACCAGGTCTTTTGTGCTCCTTTTCTCAAATAATCTTCTGGGGAATGCCTGGGTGGCTCAGTGGTTGAGCATCTGCCTTTGGCTCAGGTCATGATCATGGGGTCCTGGGATCAAGTCCCACATCGGGCTCCCTGCATGTAACCTGCTTCTCCCTCTGCCTCTCTCTCTTTGCCTCTCATGAATAAATAAAATCCTCAGGGGCGTCTGGGTGGCTCAGTGGTTGAGCATCTGCCTTCAGCTCAGGGCATGATCCCAGAGTTCCAGGATAGAGCTCCGTACTGGGCACTGGGTAGGGGTCCCTGTGGGGAGCCTGCTTCAGTTTTGTTCATCCCCCCATTTTTTGGAGTAAGTTGGTTTGAAAGAATGATCCCAACATACAGAAAGGAGCAGAAATGAGAGACACAGTTTTGCCCCTGTCCAGGATTGACTGTTCAACTGTTCCTTTGACTCTGTGAATGATTCCAGCTTCCTTCCAGAATCTTCTCCGTTCTCCAGAGTTGACTAGTCAGCTTCAGGTAGAGGAACCGGGTGACTGGGTGACCAGTTGTTTTCTGCACATCCTTTTATCCATTTTGAATTTTGCATGTATTAAGGTAAGATCTATTTGAAACTCCATAAATGGATTAAAACATAATGCAGAATTTCTTAGAGTTCAGTGTTTTGTTTCACAAATTTTGCCATTTTAATCGGGGAAAAATAGGCCCAGGAATGGCTTGGAAGGGAGAAGGTGAGGAACAACAAAATTCAATTGGTCCCCTAATAAATGAGGATTTATTTCCTTGGATACTCTGGGAGGGGGGAATGAGAGATCTCAGAAAGGGGGAGAAGAGCTAGTCTTTAGAGGGGCAGGTAAGATACCAGATCAAGAATGGAAAATGGTGAATTCTGAGAAATTCTTGGCAAAAGCTCTCCAACATCTTAAAAACAGAGATAGTGGGGCACTTGGGTGGCTCAGTGGCTGAATATCTGCCTTTGGTTCAGGTCGTAATCCGGGGGCCCTGGGATTGAGTACTGCATTAAGCTCCCCGCAGGGAGATTGCCTCTCTCTGTGGGTTTCTCAAGAGTAAATAAGTAAAACCTTAAAAAAGAGAAGAGACAGTAAATACTTTAGGCCTAATTTTGGGTCGTTAGCTGTGCTGAGACCCTCTAAAATCTCCAAAGGATAAAAATCTACTACTGCACATAAAATCTGATCTGTGGGGCAGCCCCGGTGGCTCAGCGGTTTAAGCGCCACCTTCAGTCCAGGGCAGGATCCTGGAGACCCGGGATCAAGTCCCACATCAGGTTCCCTGTATGGAGCCTGCTTCTCCCCTGCCAGTGTCTCTGCCTCTCTCTCTCTCTGTGTCTCTCAGGAATAAATAAAATCTTTAAAAAAAAAAAAAAAATCTGATCTGGGGAAAACTAAGAAAAGGCAAAAGACCTGTCTGGGTTAATGCAGAGCTGAGAGCAGACACATGCGAATTTGCAAATTCAGGAAGCAGGAGCTAACAAAGGACAAGGAACCAGTCCTCCTCTCCACAGGGGAGATGTGGGGTGGGGGCTACTGCTTTTGACACTATTTGTAGGATGGGGACTCAAGTCCTTTTATGGTTAAAGGATATTGGTCCCATAGGGATGGAAGTTGTGGGGACACCCAGGTAACCAACACACGTTTTCAGTTCTGACTGGGTAGGGATCTCCCTTGAATCTTGAATGGGATACAAACCAAGGGCAGTTTTCTCTTATAACAGGACAGTAAATCTATAGAAATTCCAATGCTGGAGGATGATGTTGATTTAAAATACATCTCAAGAGATTTGACTAGAGGTTCTTAACCTTAGCGACACAGTGCCAGCATCATACTAGAAGATTCTTGTGGAAGGGGACCTAGGGGTACCTCATGGGGTGGTGTGGGTAGGGAGAGGGGAGTGAGATTCTCACACCTAAGAATCCTCTTCTCAAGAATTACTTTTAGAATTATCTCTGCACAATGGCTCCCTGAATCAATGGCAGATGGAATGGCAGCCATGGCCTCCCCCAAATGGTCCTACTCTCAGGGCCTGAGGCTGATAGGATGCCCTGTTGCACGTTTTTCTAACAATCCAATAAACCAATACTGTTAAATAGTCATAGGCTGATTCATCTGGAGCCCAGTATGAGGTTTCCTCCTTCCCCGTACTCACCAACATCCAATATCCTTGGACCAGATCTCAGAGGGTCAATTATGGTGCCCAAAAGCTTGAATAGGATTATTGTTCACTTGTCATTGTTTCCAGTGGTGTCTTATTTAAATTTGCTGTCTCAAGACTTCCATTTCCACTGTGTCTGACCTCTCAGAGCAATACACTCTCGGCTTCTAAAGATTTTTAAAGTAACCCAACATGGGGCTTGACTCCGAAATCAAGTCACATGCTCTATGGACTGACCCAGCAAGGTACCTCTGGGCTTCTAAAGGTTCTAATGGCACAGCAGATCCCAGGCTATGAAATAGTCTTGGCATACAAGGCCCTTCATGGTCTGGCCTTTTTACCTTGAAACTACATCACCTACAACTTCTTCACAACCTATGAACAGGCCAGTCTCCCCCCTTAGAATCCCAATTCCTGCCTCCCTGCCGAGTTTCATCCCCCATTGCCTCCCACATCCTCTCCCCCAGCTCCATCCATCTCATCCTCCAAGCCTTGACTTCTTAGGCTCTGGAAGGACATAAAAGCTCTTCTTGGCAGTGGTATCTCTCACCAGGGAGTCTGGTAGGAAAGAGCTTTACTCTTTTTGTTGTTGTTGCTTTTTACCATTTAAATTTTTACTGCATGCATTTTTAAATTAAAATAGTTAATTTTAATTAACACATTTTCAGAAGGAAAATAAAAATCCACCTTAAAAGCAAGACCTTTATCCTGCTTCAGTAAGTGGACTCCAAGAGTCCACAGTGAGGACCCCTGCTGCTTGGTAGAGGTCCACACTGAGCGTCACCTTTGATCAATCAGCTCCAATGAGTTCATTCTAGGACATGCCTGAGGCCAGTGCTAGGAGACTGTGGTGTCACGGAGGGGGACGTGGTGCAGTAGCTTCCATCAGACCAGGATGCGGGAACCAGACAGCCCCTCTCACTGGCGTAGTCAGTAACCCTCTTTGGGAATCAGCTCCTTGAGTTTAAAATAGAGGGACTCCAGCTGTATATTCAGGTGTCCCAAACCCATGTCTCAAAAGTGATTTCTTCCCCTTCTTCACACTCTCAACAGCCAAAAAAAAAAAAAAAAAAAAAAAAAGAGAGAGGAAAAAAGTTGGTCTTATTCTCCATGATTTAGATTATGAAAATATTGATTTTCTGCATGTACTTTTTAAAGCAGAACATTGCCTCCTCCCAACCAAAACACTGGACTAGAGTGTTCCCTTCTGTTCTAAAACAAACTCCTTTGAACTTGTCTGTTTAACTTCTCATCTCTTCTTAGAAAGCAGAAGTAGGAAAAAAAAAAAATACCAGTTAGTTGGACTCCAGTTCAAGGCTTTACTGTATTAAGCCATGCTGCAGAATCCCCTGGCCTTGTGAAAATGCAGTCTGCAATCTGGACACCTTTTATTTAATTTTGAGAATTCCCTTTGCATGGCAAAAAGGGGTCTGAGGAAAGCAGAGTGGCACAGATGAAGGGAAGGGCGGAAGCAGAATGCTCACAAAAGTGGTGCCGGCTGTGGGCTGCCCACTGTGCTCCCCACTGGGAGAGAAGCAGGGTCGATGGGGGGAGCAGGAAAAGTCATTCTTGACACAAACAAGGGTTTTCCGGGGGAACCACCCCATCCCAGTGCCTGGTCATGCAAAATGCAGAAATGGAGACTATGGCCCCTCAGGACCACGGAGCAGATGCACCAACTCAAGGGAGTCCTTTGGGTGCCTCCCGAGGCGCCTGCAGGGTCTGGGGCAGAGTAGGGTCTGTGTCCATGAGCATGGTCAATTAACAGATAGCACCAGTTGGGAGGCTCAGGGCAGGAGACTGAGACTCTCAGACTCTAGCACCCACTTGCCCGGCCCTCCTGGGAAGAGACTCATTTTCTTGATGGCTGCTCCAGCAGCAGGAGCCTCTCCCTCACCCCTTTGCCCTGGGGAAACTGGAATAAATCAACAAAGTGAGGTCTGACTCAGGGCACCAGCTGCCTCTGGAGGGCCGGGTCACTACTGGGCAGTGAAAAGATGCTGCACCAGATTGAAGGACTCAGGTGGGAAGGACAGGCTGGGGGAGGGGACCTGCGGCCCAGAAGAGCTAACACAGGAAGAGCCTTTCAGATGCACAACCCAGGGCATTGTGTAGCTGATGGGTTCCCCACCCCAGTAACCCTCCTTGCTTCTGAGTTTTGGTGGCTCGGGAAGGAGGCAGGAGAGAGACCAAGAGAGGCCAGGACGGAGAAGTCTCTGGGACATGGGAGGTAGGCAGTGTGTGTGGTGGGGGACACTGCACTGGGGTCAGGAGAGCCCTGGTCCCAGCCCTGCTGCTCTCTTCTTGTGTGATCCTGGTAAAGTAACCGCCTGGGGCTCTTTTCTCAGTGATCAAGTAGGAACAATCCTACCCCACGTACCTTCGAGGGACAGGCTAAGGGTGAAAACGGATAACGGACAGAAAACACGTTTAAAAAAGTATAAAGCGCTATTTAAACGCAAGGCAGTGCTGTCATCAGAGATGTTACCCCTTAGCTCATCCCTCATTTCCCGTCACACTTCCATTTCCTTACTCATTATCTCTTAACCATAGGACCTTATTTATCTCAGAAGGCTTCTGAGACTCCCTAGTTGCTTCCCCTGATCACAAACTGTGTGACCTCAGTGGCCAAACGGGCATGCTAGGTGTCTGAGGGAGATGCCCAAAGCCTCTTGCCTCCTCACTACGTTCTAGCACTTTCCCTGGGGGAAGACGCTCAGCCCGCCCCCTGGTCCACCCTATGAGATGAACTGGCCCAGTCCATTCAGGCAGGACAGATCTAGGGGCCCCCTGCCCAGCCCTTGGGGGACCGTGTGTGGAGTGCAATTCCTCTTCCCAATTTCCAACAAGAGGCAGGTCGAGGGAGGGAAGGCGCCCTGAGAACCCCGGGCAGGGGCAGGATCAGGGGCGCTCTGGCCAACCCCCACCCCCGGCTCCTGCCGCCGGGCCCTCCCCTCCCCCAGCCCAGCCCTAGTCCTGCTCGGGCGGCGCCTGGAGCGGCCGAGGGGCGCCGAGCCCCGGGCCGCCGCTGTGCACGCGCAGGTGGTCCTTGAGCGACTCCTTGTAGCGGAAGCTCTTGCCGCACTCGCCGCACGTGTAGGGCCGCTCGCCCGTGTGGATGCGCTGGTGCTTGAGCAGGTTCTGCTTGCGGATGAAGCTCTTGCCGCAGAGCGCGCACTGGAAGGGCCGCTCGCCCGTGTGCAGCCGCTGGTGGTTCTGCAGGTGCTCCTTGCGGCTGTAGGTCTTCTCGCACTCGGAGCACTTGTAGGGCCGCTCGCCGCGGTGCGTCATCTGGTGGCGGATGAGGCCCGAGTGGCAGTTGAAGCTCTTCTCGCACTCGGCGCACTCATAGGGCCGCTCCTTGGTGTGGCTGCGGTGGTGGATGATGAGGCTCTTGCGCACGCCAAAGCTCTTGCCGCACTCGGGGCACGAGTAGGGCTTGCTGCGCGTGCCGTGCAGGAGCAAGCTCCGCCGCAGGCCGCCAGGGCAGCAGCTGCCGCAGCCTCCCCCGCCCCCTCCGGGCCCCCCCGCGCCGCCCCCGGCCCCTCCCCCGCCGCTGCACGCGCCTCCTGCCTGCGACCCGCCCGCCCCTCGCTCCCCGGCCAGCGCGGGGAAACCCTCTTCCGGGGGCCCGCCGCCCGGGTTCTCAGCGCCCGGGAGCACCGGCAGGCTCTGCGGAGGCGGCTGCGGCTGCGGCTGCGGCTGCGGCTGCGGCTGCGGCTGCGGCTGCGGCTGCTGCGGGGCAGGGGGCGGGTTCTTCACTAGCAGCAGGCTGTCGCCTGGGGAGGAGAAGACACGGAGAAGTGACATGCTGACAGCGCTATGGTCGCTGCCCACCCCACCCCCCGCCCCACCCTGTCCCCACAGGGATTTGCTGGGCGGCAACGTGCGAGTTGCGGGCTATCTGGGCCTCAGTTTCTCTGAAAAAATGAGGGGATTGAGCAAGGCCAGAGGTCATGTTCCCTATGGCTCTGGGGCTCCTTGACCCTCTGACCTGCCCAAAGCCCCTGAATCGGGTTGAGCGGGTATAGCACGCAGTGAGGAGAGAAAATACCTCCGGAAAGCAGAAGCGGGTTTGGGGGGTGGGGGTGGGGTATGCAGAAACCGCGATGGAAGGCAGAACTGGCAGGAAATAATAAGAGTTAATTGCATTCTGATGTTCAATGCTGATTTATCTAAGGAGAGTCTCTCTCTCTCTCTCTCTCTCTCTCTCTCTCTCTCTCTCTCTCGACTGGGGGGGAAGAATTTACCAGAACTTCTCCAAGGTGAAAGCCTATCTGGAGGCCTAGAGAAATGAAATGCAGGGAGTGGGGACCAGCACCATGCTATGATCTTCAGTTGTGTCTCCTATAAGTGGAGGGCCTTCAGACATAAACAGCAGCATGGTCCCTGGCACACTCTGGCATCAGACCCCACCTGGGCCCTGACCCCACGGCCGGGGCTGTGTCCTGTGTGGAAGCAGCTGCCCTGCCAGCCTCCCCAGAAAGTGCTGAGGCCTTCTCCTTGTACCCTTGGGTGCTCTGCCACCTTGGCAGTCAGTGAATCCTCAGGTCCAAGGTCTGAGCAGCACAGCAGCACACCCAGGCCCAGGTCTCTAGACTTCTGCTTGAAGAACTAGTTTGTATGCCCACAGGATTCAGGGCTCTTCTTGTTGGGTCACTTCCTCCCCACCCCCACCTCAGAGGCCCACTCAGTCCTCTCTCCCGTGAGAGCACCCCCTCCCCTGCAGGGCAGGTAGCTAGTGGAAGAACAGTACAGAATCCCTGTCCCCACCTCTTGCTGGCATCCTCTGGGCAGGTCCCATCTGCTCCCTGGTGGCCATTTCTCACATCTGCCACCCTTCTACCTGACCCATGCTCATCAATGTCTGACTGAAGCCGGTCTTCCTTACATGACACCCCAAAGCACCCCAGGCTGCCCTCTCCCTCCCCATGAACACTGAGCAGGCTGAGAGCCATCTCCACAGGACACTGGCCAGCAGCCCAGTATAAAGTGGTTCTCACGCCTCAACCCAGGGTGCCAGGCCTTCAATCCTGGGGGACTGCTGGTGGGCCCTGTTGCTCCCTCTACCCAATCTGCTGCTCTCATCCCTTCATAGCTGTTATTCTCAGGAGAACCCCAAGGAAACATCACATGCACAGGAGCCTCTATCCCAGGGGCTGTTTCCCAGGAAACCTGGCCTGAAACTGTCCCAATTCTTTTTTTTTTATTTTTTTATTTTTTTTTTATTTTATTTTTTTAATTTTTTTTAACTTTTATTTATTTATGATAGTCACAGAGAGAGAGAGAGAGAGAGAGGCAGAGACACAGGCAGAGGGAGAAGCAGGCTCCATGCACCGGGAACCCGATGTGGGATTCGATCCCGGGTCTCTGGGATCGCGCCCTGGGCCAAAGGCAGGTGCCAAACCCCTGCGCCACCCAGGGATCCCCTTTTTCTTTTAAAAGATGATATTTAGGGATGCCTGGGTGGCTCAGTGGTTGAGCTTCTGCCTTTGGCTCAAGACATGATTCTGGAATCCGGTATCGAGTCCCACATCAGGCTCCCTGCAAGGAGCCTAGCCTGCTTCTCCCTCTGTCTGTGCCTCTGCCTCTCTCTGTGTGTCTCTCATGAATAAATAAATAAAATCTTAAAAAAATAAATAAAGATGTTATTTATTCATGAGAGACACAGAGAGAGGCAGACATAGGCAGAGGGAGAAGCAGGCTCCCTGTGGGGAGCCTGATGTGGGGACTCCATCCCAGGATCACGACCTGAGCCAAAGGCAAATGCTCAATTACTGAGCCACCCAGGTGCCCCAAAACTGTCCTAATCCTACTGATAACTCTGCAAACTCAGTGTGCACATCGATCTGCTTTCCTTACCCTTTGTTTGTTCTCCCTTCCTGACCCAGCCTGGCTCCTGTGGTCAGCCCTGGGGTCATCAGCCATGAAACACCCTTTATGCCTCTGCTCCTGTCTCTGCCCTGCTTGCCCAACTGTACTCAAGTAGCTGAGGACAGCTGAAGAAAACTGCGTGTATCTCAACCCCCCGCCCCCACAGCCTGGCACCCCTACCACACTCCTCAACGTCCCTACTTTTCCATCATCTGCGAGAATGTCATCATTCTCCTCCAGCCTCCGACATGAGGACTTCTACTACAGACCTCACAGATTCAGACATAAGCATATGACCTCAGTCTGGCTGATGACACGGGAGGCTTCTGGGAGTTTCCAGCAGGGAAGAGGATGGTCTTTCCCTTCCCGCTAGTCTGGATGTGACTGCTTAGATCAGCCACAGCAAAGCTGAGCTGAGAGCTGCAAAGAACCTGGGGCCTGGATAATGTAGCCTCCTCCTGCAATCTACTGAGGGTGAATCAACTGCCTCTGTTACGTAAATGAATGTCTTTGTTCCTCAAGGCAGTCTGAATCAGGGTTGTTTTGTTTTTTTTTTTTTTTACAGATTTTATTAATTTGACAGGGAGAGAAGTGAGCTTGTGAGGGAGCCCAAGCAGGGGGAGGGGCAAAGGGAGAGGGAGAAGCAGACTCCCCGCTGAGCAAGGAGCTGGACAGGGGTCTGGATCCCAGGACCCCAGGATCATGACTTGAGCCAAAGGCAGACACGTAAACAACCGAACCACCCAGGGGGCCCGGAATCAGGGTTCTAAAGCAGTGGAGAGGAGCCTACCAGAGACAGTGGTCTACTTACCCCCCAACTTAAAAGAACACTCTTTTCGGCCCCAAGTGCTCCCAGGCTCCAGGTACCCCAACACTCCTCTCTTTTCCTTTCATACCAATATTCTGGAGGAGTTCTCTATCCTGGCTTTTCCCGTTCGCTTTCAAACCCTGACATCAGACAGGAGTCCCAGCACACCACCGAAACAACTTTTGTCAAGGTCATCAACAAGCCTCTGCCTTGTCCTGCACATCCAACCCCTCATTGTCTTTGATATAGCTGACCCCTCCTCTCTTGAGAGTCTCTTCTCTTTGCCTCAGTGAAGCTGTGCTCCTCTGGATTTCCTCCAGGCTCACACCCAGGCCTCTTTCATTTTTTTTTTTTAAGATTTTATTTATGCATGAGAGAGAGAGAGAGAGAGAGACAGAGACAGAGACAGAGACACAGGCAGAGGGAGAAGCAGGCTCCACGCAGGGAGCCTGACGTGAGACTTGATCATGGGTCTCCAGGATCAGGCACTGGGCTGAAGGCGGTGCTAAACCGCTGAGCCACTGGGGCTGCCCTCTTTCATTCTTTAGACAAAGATCTTGCCCCTAGATCTCAGAGTGAGATCTGTGTAATAACAGACCAGCCTTAAAACAGCCTATGTGTAATAAGGGAGCGGGTGGTTGTCCTTGGTTCCTAGGCTGTAGCCTCTACATCCTGGGGGAATTTCCAGGGCGATAGGAGTGTCTTTGTTATTCATGGTAGGCTCTGAGGTTTTATGCTGATGAGGTAATTCATGGTCCTTGCTTCAACAGTTTAAGCTAACAGGAGGACTCCGGAAGGGAGCTGAGTGTGCCAGAAACACCATCCACATGATTAGAGGGTTGGGGCTTTGGGCCCAAACTCTGGAGAAGGGACAGGCTAAGAGGGTGAGTTCCACCTCATGGTCAGTAGGTTCAAGCAATCATAAGTATGTAAAGAAACTCCAGTAAAAGCTCTGGACACAGACAGAAGCTTGGCTGAGCTTCCCTTGGTGGGCAACACTCTGCGAATTGTCACACATCACTGTCCTGGCACAGTTTGACACTTCTGATCCCACAGGGAGCAGACAACCGAAGTTTCATGGTTAGGACTCTTCCAGAATTGGTCCCATGGAACTCTCCTTTTGGCTATTTCTGATTTGAATCCTTTTGCTCTGATAAAACTAATTATAAGTATAGATGCTTTCCTGAGCCCCGTGAGCTCTTCTAGTGGACAGCTGAACCCCAGGGATTAGTGGAAACCCCTGGATTTGTAACCAGCTGGTTACAAATGAGTGGGCAGGAGACCTGCGAACTTGCAGCTGGTGTCTGAAGTGAGGGCAGTCTGGTGGAGGAGGGCCCTTCACCTGTGAAGTTCGGTCTAATTCCAGGTAGTTGCTGTTAGGAGTCGTCATAAATTAAGCTCCCACATTAACCCAGCCCCGAGCTCTCTCTTGAACCCCAGGCTCTTTGTTCATCTGCCTACTTGGATGCCATCTCAGATCTAACAGGACCAAAGGAGAGCACTTGGTTTACACAGTAAACTGGTTTTTTCCCAGGACTCAGCATTTCCAGTAAAGGGCACCATGGCTCTTCTGGTTCTTCAGGAGAGCCTAGGTGTCACTCTTGACCACTCGCCCATCACACTATCCCTCAGCTACATGTCCAGAGTCTGTCCTGAATCTGTCCCCTTCTCTCCCCGGGCACTGCGACCATCCCAACTCTGCCTGACTGTAGTCCTTTCACCTGGTCTGTACCAACTATGGTAGCTTACTAAATGGCTTCCCTGTTTCCGGCTCATGGTCCCCACCCCACTCCATTCCATTCCTGAACTTATCTTTTCAAAATGTAAACTAGGGGGCACCTGGATGGCTCAGTTGGTTAAGCGTCTAAGTCTTAATTTTGGATCAGGTCATGATTTCAGGGTTGTGAGCCCTGCTTTGGGCTCCATGATGGGCGGGGAGCCTGCTTAAAATTCTTTCTCTCCCTCTCCCTCTACTCCCCCCCCACCCTCAGCAGCAAGTACAAGTGCTCTTGCTCTCTCTCTCAAAAAAAAAAAAAAGAAAAGAAAAAAGTAACCAGATCATGTCAGTAACCTGCTTTAAATCCTTTGTTGGTCAGCTTTCCTAGAATGAAATCCAAACTCTACCTTGTCCCATAGGTCATGTGGGCTGAGGATCCTCCACCCTCATCCCCCAAAGCCTCAAGGCCTCTGCCCCTACTCCTCCCTTCCCTGACATCTCCAAAATCAGCTTCTTCTCACTGTCTAGGACACACTCAAGTGTTTTCCTCCCCAGGGAGGCCTTTCCTACCTTAGCCCTCCTGTGGCCACTTCTACCCTCCTCCTTTCCCCAAGTCAGGGCATGGACTGTCCCTGACTTTATCTTGTTTGCTTGTTGACTTGTTTACGCTCCATCACATTTCCACATAAGGAAAGGTCCCTGGTTCTTCTTTGCTGCTTTTCCCAAGTTCTTGTAATGCTGCATAGCTCACAGTAGGCACTAAGTAAATATTTATTAAATGACAGAAACAAGTGGCGCCTGGGTGGCTCAAGAGCCTTTGGCTCAGGCCATGATCTCGGGGTCCTGGGATGGAGCCCTGCATCAGGCTCCCTGCTCAGCGGGGAGTCTGTTTCTCCCTCTCCCTCTGCCCCTCCCCCTGCTCATGCTCTCTCGCTCTCTCAAATAAATAAAATCTTAAAAAAAAAAAAAAAAAAACAAACAACCCAAAAACCCAGAGTCTTTAATATCTGACTGAGGAATCCCTTTGACTAAAATGTAATATCCAGTTGGGCTGATGTCAAACAGGACATCAGGTCTTTCATGCCTACCCCCAGGGCTGGGGGAGGACTATGGCACAGACAGATACCCTATAGTTCTGTTTTATGCTCTACTCCCACTACCCTCTCCCCTTCCAAATGCTCTCCAGAGACATGAGAATCATGTCTTTAAACCTCAACGAAATCACAGGTGAGATACGAATTTCAACACTAACAAGCAGAAGGCAGGCCCACTTTGGGAGAAAGACAAGGGGCTCTGGTGACTGGGCCAGTAGGAGCATTTCCAGATGCTCCTATCTCCCCAGACTCTGGACACAGCTTCCCAAATGCTAAGGTTGAAGGCCTCCCAGAAAAAAAACAACATGAAGCAAATCGTTCTATGACTCAGCATAACCCAACTGAGGAGGTAAGATGGTATGGTCATTCACAAAACCTTGCAACCTTCGTACAGACTTCACTAGACCCGTTCCCACAACCACACAGGCCTCCAGGGAAAGGCTCAGCCCTGCCCAAGTACTCCTAGCCAACATGGAAAATCACACAGTAGCACCGAGGGACAAAGGTCTGGGAAGAATTCCTGGCACAAGAGTTGATGAACTAGTACCTATCAAGGTCAGAAATAGTGGCCTGAGTGCCATCAAGAATGAAGTGGAAATGGCTGTCACTTTTTCCTGTCCTCACGGATGGTGCCCTGGCTCGCCCTGTCCTATCCCACCCCAGCAGCAGGTAAGAAGAGGACCACTTTAAGTTCTATTTGAAACAAAGGGCATACACTGGTCCTCTCCTACTCTCTCCCCATTCCTCCAGCCCCAGGCGGTCCTTCTAGATTGGACGAAATCTGTCTCAGACAGTGGGATCCACTTACCTGACTTTTATTTCTATTTTTTTTTTAAAGATTTTATTTATTTATTCATGAGAGACACAGACAGAGGCAAAGACACAGGCAGAGGGAGACGTAGGCTCCATGCAGGGAGCCTGATGCAGGACTCGATCCCGGGATCGCGGGATCACGACCTGAGCCAAAGACAGATGCTCAACTACTGAGCCATCCAGGCTTCCCCTTACTTGAGTATTTAATGGCCTTCCAGATTAGAAATAATCTATGTCCTCAGCTGTCACCTGGATTTTAAGCTCCTGGAGGGTCCCAGGAGTGTGGACAAGGAACGTACTGTCTAGGTGCTCCTCAAAACTCATCAGCAGACACTAAGTCAGCTGTCTTGAGAGCAAGGAGATGGTACTGGGTCTGGCAAGGAATGCCAGCCAGATGCTGAGTGTTTAATAACCTAAGAACATGTGTCTAAGGTCACTGGCCAATAAGTGGAACTTCAAAAAAGACTCAGGAGACCCAAGTCAGGTCAGACGTTCTGTCCCATACCTGTAGTGGAGGGAAAAAAAAATCCCTTCTCCCTATTGGAGCATCAGTATCTTCACCAATTACTGTGTCAGCTCAGGGCTGGCTTGGGACTCTGGCCAGTGTTTTCTGGTATGTGAGCCACCTGCTGCCATTGATTCCTGCTCAGGCACCTGTGTTTCAGCCCTCTCCCAGCTGAACTACACTCCCCCTGAAAGATATTGAAATCCAGACCCCCCAGTACTGCAGAAAGTGACCTTATTTGAAAATAGGCTCTTCCCAGATCTAAGTTCAGATGAGGTCATATTGGATGAGGGTGGGCCCTGATTTTGACTTACGTCTCTAAAGGAACACACACACACACAAGGAAGACACAGGTGAAGCCAGGTGAAGCTAGAGATATGCAGGCAGAAGGCCATGGGAGACAAAAGCAGAGATGGAGCAATGCACCTACAAGCCAAGGAACACTAACCATTGCCACAAATCCTAGAAGCTAGGAGTAGGCAAGAAAGGGTTCCCCTACAGCTTGCAGAGAGGGCACACCCCTGCCAACCCCTTATTTTTTGTACTATGGGCCTCCAGAACCAAGAGACAATTCATTTCTGTTGTTTTAAGCCACCCACTGTGGGCTACTCTTAAGACAGCACAAGGAAACAAACACCTGCCACCCCCCTCAAAAGGGAAGGAGATAGTGCTTTGATACAGACGGGTGAAGGCTGCCACAACAGAACATCACCCTACGGGGGTGGGGGGTGGGAAGGGTGGCTGAGGCAAGCAATCATCACCATGGACGAAATACCCAGGGGCCCCAAAGGGTGCATTACTCACTGGGGCCAGAATCTAATCCGAGCTCTCCTTCCATTGAGTCTCGTGGACCCCATGGGTATGGCTGCTCCTCCTGCTTGATCCATGACAAAATGTCATGTGCTGAGATCAGAGACTCTGTTCACAGAAAGAAGGCAGTCTTAGATGCTGTTCATTTCCACCAAGCCTGCCATCAAAGGTTAGAAAACCATCACATGCAAAGGCCATGGCTCGTGCTCATACAGCACACGGCAGCTGTGGTCTCTTTGTTTCATTACTGGCCATCCTCACCAACCCAAGTCTCCTCAGGCTCACTTGTGTTCGCTTCATCTGGAGTTGGCCAGGGAGGAGGAGGCTCGACCCAAAGTTTGTGCAGACACAGAACCAAGATCAGATCCTGCGTCTTCCAGCTCTGTCCACTGAGCCCCAGACCCCAGAGGGAAGCCTGGTGTCTGACAGCCCAAGGGACCAAGGGATGAGTAGTAGGACTTAAGAACCAGCAGTGGCAGAAGCGGTAAACAAAGGTCTCGCAAGAACCGTAGTACAGACTTCTGACTCTTATCCGAAGGGTTGGCCTTCCTCTCTGGCCTGGATCATTTCAATTTCTCCAGGGTTGAAACAAGAAGGAATGTTAGATTTTTATGTCTGCTCTTCTCTTTCTGGTATGCAGGGTAGGATGAGACTCTGGGGTCATAACCAAATGGGAGGACGCTGGACTTTGCCAGCATTGCAAGCACATGTGAACACACACACACAAACACACACACACACACACACACGTGCGCTTTGCACATGCGTGCACACACACCCACACCCAGGCACACACATGTGTGCAGGCCCCAGACGGATGGAGCTTCTTCATTGTTTCATACGCCTGGACCCTACCCAGAAGTTTCTTGGAAGATATTTAACTAGTCTTCACTCACGAAAAATTGCAGAAAATGTAAATTCCTTTCTTTCTGTCACAGAAATATACAGAACTTTTAAAAGCCTTTCTCGTTATAGTTCTTGTTCAAAAACTGCCATTGTTCAAATAATTTTAGTATCAGTTACATTGACACGATAAATTATCAATTTAATGATTCTCTTAGAAAAGTCCTCTGTACTTTACAAATGGTTAGACTGCAAATCTGTATGATGTTGCTGAGGAACACACTAGTTTATTCTCTGAGCCTTTCATTAGCCTTTAACCAAAAGTGACCAGATTGATTTCCCAGCAATTATACAACCCAATAAGGGTCCTTGTCCTTGACATTCATCCTGGTAACTTGCTCACCTGAATTGGGGTCCGTTGGAATATCTCTCTCTGCCAGATCCTGCTGATCCCATACACATGGGTGCTCCTCCTGTTTAATTCGGGACAAGAGGTCCTGGGCAGAGGCCGGTGAGTCTGCTTGTGGGAACAGAGCAATGACAGTGTCAGGGGACACAAAATGCCTGCAAGTTTGTGCTCTGAGTAAATCTCTCATTTCCTACTATTCTTTCTTTTCCCTAAAATTCAGGAATAATTAAATTATGCTAATTAATTAAAGGTTTAAGTTGGCTGGGCCCCAACTAATGGAGTTTTTGCTGTAAATAAGTGTGTACTTTGGGGAGTGTCACTCATGGTGACACTTCAAGAGAGTCTTTCTTTTCCTTTCTATTTTTTTTTTAAGATTTTATTTATTTATTTGAGAGAGAGCATGAGAGAGAGAACACGAGCTAGTGGGGAGGAATAGTGGGAGAAGCTGACTCCCCTCTGAGCAAAGAGCCCGATGCAGAGATATGGCCCTTCAGGGGCCTGAAAGGCCTCAGGACCCTGAGCTGACAAACCAAGTTGAAGGCAGATGCTTAGCTGACAGGCACTTCAGTCGTTAGAGTGAAACTCAGCTTGAGCATAGAGCACCACTACTGACAGAGATAGTCCTTCTGCGGGGATTTTCCAGGACACAATGCCTTCCATGAAGCCACTGAAATCCACCATTTTATTGGGATTTTTAGGTTTTTTTTTTTTTTAGATTTATTTATTTTAGAGAGAGAGACCAAGTGAGCATGTGAGCAAAGGGAGGGTGGAGAGGGAGAGAGACTCTTAAGCAGATTTCCTGTTGAGCACGGGAACCCCACACAGGGCTCGATCTCACAACCCTGAGATCGTGACCTGGGCCAAAACCAAGAGTCAGTCACTTCACTGACAGTGCCTCCCAGGAACCTCTTACTGGGATTTTTCTAAGATGTGTGTTACATCTTCTTTCTTCTGTGGTCTATTAAACCTCATTTAACTTTATTGCCTTCTTATCTCTTACAGATTTCTTTGAAGACAGTAATATTGTGCTGCTGTCCAGAGCACACCTGATGGACAGGGAGTGGCCTTTCCCCGGTCAGATGCTACTATCACTTACCTGAGGGTGGTGAGGCTCTGACTAAGGAGGGCTAAGATTTGGGGAGCTCTAAGCTGTAGATAAGTATGTTACTAGATCTGGTGAGGGGTAATTTTGTGACAGCCAGGCCACAGTACCTACATATTTGCCCAAACATTATTCTAGATGTTTCTGTAAAAGGATTTTTTCTTAAAAGATTTATGTATGTATGTATGTATGTATGTATGTATGTATTTATTTATGATAGACACAGAGAGAGGGGCGGAGACACAGGCAGAGGGAGAAGCAGGCTCCATGCTGGGAGCCTGATGTGGGACTCGATCCTGAGACTCCAGGACTGTGCCCTGGGCCAAAGGCAGGCGTCAAACCGCTGAGCCACCCAGGGATCCCCCAGGATTTTTTTTTTTTTTCAAGAGAAGATTAATATTTTTTATTTATTTATTTTAAAAGATTTTATTTATTTATTCACAATAGATATATATATAGAGAGAGAGAGGGGCAGAGATACAGGCAGAGGAAGAAGCAGGCTCCATGCAGGGAGCTCAACTGCTGAGCCACCCAGGGATCCCTGTATGTGTGTATTTCTTTCTGACTGGGGTGAAAAATGAAAATGAACGTTTTTTTTTTTTTAAGATTTTATTTATTTATTCATGAGAGACACAGAGACAGAGGCAGAGACACAGGCAGAGGGAGAAGCAGGCTCCATGCAGGGAGCTCAACATGGGACTCGATCCCGGGTCTCTAGTATCACACCCTGGGCTGAAGGCAGGTTCCAAACTGCTGTGCCACCTTGGCTGCCTGAGAAGATTAATATTTAAATCGGTAGCCCTGGGACACCTGGGTGGCTTAGTAGTTGAGCATCAGCCTTTGGCTCAGGTCATGATCCCGGGGTCCTGGGATCAAGTTCTGCACTGAGCTCCCTGCAGGGATCTTGCTTCTCCCTCTGCCTATGTCTCTGCCTCTCTGTGTGTCTCTCATGAATAAATAAAATTTTATAAAATATATATATATAAAAAATTAATTGGTAGCTCTTGCCTTCCATAATGCAGGTGGGCCTCAGCCCAACAGGTGAAGGCTTCCATAGAAAAAGACAGACCACCCCCAAGGCAGAGGAAAACCAGCCAGAAGATTCTTGGGTCTCCAGCCTGCTGGCCTACCCTGCAGATCCTGGACACACCAGCCTCTACAACCACTGAAGCCAGTTCCTTAAAACCAGTCTGTCTGTGTCTCTCCACATGTGGGCACATACACACACCCTATGGGTTCTCTGGAGAACCCTAATGCTCTAAGAGGGTTCTCACACACAGAGTCCAGTGACAGGGCCTTCAAGGAGGAGCCCCCCGGACCCTCCCCTCCCCAGCACAGAGGCAACAGCCTGTGAATACTTGTTGAGAACAATGAAACCTCTTCCTGCTCAGGAGCAGGTCCTGTGGACTGATATATTTATTCCCTGACCATAGCCCCTCATCATGAGGTTTCTTTACACTTAGTACCTCTGCCCTGATGCTCCTTTTCAAGGTAAAGAAGGAATAGTTAAGAAAGGATTTAAAAAAAGAGAGGAAACAAGACAAGCTACACCCAGATGTGTGGCAAATCATTAATGCCATTTTCAGCGCTGGTCCGTGGATATCAGCACGGGCCTGTAGGCCATGCTGGACCTTTCCTCTCCATCCCTGGCTGGGGCAGCTCTGGGGCTCACTCACCAGTAATGGACTCCGTGGGGATGGCTCTTTCCTCCAAGCTCCGCTGATTCCGGACACACAGGGCTTCCTCTCGCTTCACCTGAGAGGATGAATCCTGTGCAGGCACCAGGGGCTCTGCTTCTGGGGAGAGAGAAGTATGGCCATTTGGTGTTTTTTTCTGAACAATCAATCATCACCCAGATGTTCTTTGGGTGATGAATGCAGCTGACAGCACCTGTTAGCACAGGGGCCTCGGGTTCTTGGCAGGGGGTCACCCCTAAGAGGCAGAAGGTCCTGGGAGCAGAGATATAATCAGAATTCAGGACAAAGGGGTAACTCAAGCTGCAGGATGAAGTGTAATAAGGCTGGGAGAGAGCTCCAGAAACTGCCCCACCTGGGTTTGGGGCTAATCAGGACTATGCCAGAAGTTTGATCTCTGTGTACAAAACGTTCATTTTCATTTTTCACCCCAGTCAGAAAGAAATACACACATACAGGGATCCCTGGGTGGCGCAGTGGTTTGGCGCCTGCCTTTGGCCCAGGGCGCGATCCTGGAGACCCGGGATCGAATCCCACATCGGGCTCCCGGTGCATGGAGCCTGCTTCTCCCTCTGCCTATGTCTCTGCCTCTCTCTCTGTGACTATCATAAATAAATAAAAAATAAATAAATTAAAAAAAAAAAAACACACATACAGACAGACACAGCAGACACACACGCGAACACACACACACACACACCAATTATGAACAAGCTTTCCGACTGGCCCATTCTGGGTGGATAACGCACAGCATCCTTATGCACACGAGACAGTGACATATCCTCTCTGGGATCCCAAGCTGTGACAAATTGGTGTACCCTTCTGAGGTTCCATGGTGCGATGCACTAGCCCTGGCAGTGGGAAGCTCAGGTGGCAGGGGGATGATTAGAGAAGGAACCAAAGGACTTGGATCCTGCTTTCAACTCTGTTCTCAGCCCAGCAGGTGAGTCATCCAGCCTCTCTGGCTCTCAGCCTGCTCATTCCTCCCATAGCACGGACACAGCGGTCACTGTCCCAGCTCATGCATGGGGATGAATGACAACAAGGTGAAACTGCTGAGGGCTTCACACGTGAAAGGCCGCCACAGCACTGACCTCAGCACCTGTGGTGCTTGAAGACCAGGAAGGGGTCGTTCAGATGAATCGTCCACAACAGGCAAATACACAGTAGAGAGAGTCCATCAATGGGGACCAGGGGGTGGGGCGTGGGAGTGCCTGCTCATGGGCCCAGGGTTTCCTGTGATGAAGATGTTCTGGAACTAGATTATAGGGGTGGTTGCACACCTTTGTGAACCACTGAATTATACACTTTAAAAGGGTGACTTTATTTATGGCACATGAATTACATCCCAATGAAGAGAAAACACTGGAAAGGAGGGGGCCGCCTCTGGACAACCTTCTAAGGAAGAGCAGAGTTTGTACAGTATGGCAGAGAACATGGCTCAGGCTCAGCTGTTCACAGGGCAGCATGACTCAGGAGAGCTGAGGCCCTGGGGAAAGGTGTCCAGGGCCCTGCCGGGACTAGAGCCTGGCACTTTCCATCCCAACGAGAGCTGACCAGGTGCAGTGCTGTCAGGAACTAGGTCTCCTCGGGAACTGAATGTCCCCTTCTTGAGAAAGGCCAGAGGGTGAGTCTGTCTGTGACGTGGCCCCAGCAGAACCAAGTATCCAGGCAGGCCCCACTGCCCATCCACCCTCCTGGGGCCGGGCCCAGGCCATTCCCAGGTCTTCAGCCCCCACTGCAGGCTGAGCTCAGGCCCGAGAGGCTACAAGCCTGCTCCTCCCCTCCTCTGTCCAGCTCACCTGGGCCTCCAGAGCTGTTGCCGGGTTCTGACCCAATAGATACACAAGCCCAGGGCGCTCCTGGGCAGAACCAGCCTCACAAACAACCCGACAGACCCCTCTCGAGCTCATGCAGGGATGGCAAGGCTCCTCTCCTGCCCTGCCCCCAGCCCCGGGGCTCTTTTCAACTGCCATCACCTGTGTCTGGGTCCATTAGGATTTCTCTCTCTTCTGGGTCACGCTGCTCCCACACGCAAGGCTCTTCCCTGGGCTCAACCTGGGAAGGAGCATCTGGCTTGGGCCCTGCACCCTCAGGGTCTGCAACAAGTTGGAAGGGAAGGAAGGACACAGTGAGGTTGAGCAATGGATCCCGATCAAGGGCAGCGGCAGAAGTCTCCCCCACCCCACCGGCCTTCCCCAGCAGAGCCCCTCTAGTTGTGAACCATGATATATGTCAGCTGATCTCTTCGGAGGAACCCTAAAAACAACAGATACCCAACTTCTGGTGTGGAAACAGCTGGACCCTGAAAGCCAACGACAGACTGTGGCTCATTCAAGGCTAGCGGGATGTCGCACATAGTCCCGTGCCAATGACGCAGAGTGGCCGTGCTCCAGAACATAAGCAGCACAGCCCTCAGTGCTATAATGACAGGCCCGTTACTGGGTTTTTATCTATCACCTTGTTAGAATCATTCTATCTTTAGAGCATTGGAAGCAGACAGTTTCTTGTGTTTCCATTAGGGATAAATATGACACTCTGCCCGGGTGGTGGGCACGCGGGTTGATAAGCATTTCACTGCCCTCTGCAAAAACTGCCCATCCCAGAGGAGGAAAGGCACTCTTACCCAGGGACATCAGGGTTTTATAGTTCTCCTTCACAAGGTTGTTGTAAAGCTCCTTCTGCCATTCATCCAAGTTCTTCCACTCATCCTCAGAGAAGTAAACGGCAATGTCGACAAACGTCACGGGAACCTGGACCAACAGAAGTCATTGTCAGGCACCTGCTTGCTTCTCCCCACAGCCTCCCCTCCACAGGCCTCGGGCCCTTCCTGCCCCAGAGCTTGGCTTTGGCTCCCAGGGCTCCTCATCCCCCCCAGTCCCAGCCCAGTGTATTGTAGTGCAGTCAGCCCACTCTATTCTTATCTTTTCGTGCTTCCAAAACGAGGATAGTCGAGACTGCTTTCTTTTCCTTCCTTCCTTCCTTTTCTTTCTTTCTCTCTCTCCCTCCCTCCCTTCCTTCCTCTTTCTTTTTCCTTTCCTCTCCTCTCCTCTCCTTTCCCTCCCTCCCTCCCTCCCTTCCTTCCTTCCTTCCTCTCTCTTTCTTTCTCTTTATTTCTAGCATTTAACCATATCCTCTGTATTGTTACTTTTAGGGAAACCAGGTACCTGAAGGTAAAGCCCAAGTCAATGTGCTGCTTTTGGCACTCGGGGTAACAGAGGTGTGGAAGGTTCTCTCAGCATGGGTATCAGTGAGCCAAGTACAGTAAAACCCGGTTATAAAACCTGTATTTGGGCAGCCTGGGTGGCTCAGCGGTTTAGCACCGCCTTCAGCCCAGGGCGTGATCCTGGAGACCCGGGATCGAGTCCCACGTTGGGCTACCAGCACAGAGCCTGCTTCTCCCTCTGCCTGCCTCTCTCTCTCTCTGTCTCAAGAATAAATAAATAAAATCTTTAAAAAATATATTAAAAAAAAAAACCCTGTATTTCCAGTCAGGTTACCCCAGTAAGGCATACAGTTACATCTTTATCATTAGAACATGTAAATCTAAGGGCATGTGCTAACGCTCCAGGATAGCAATCTGTGTGGTTCCCCGCTATATCCAAGCATCTAGAGGCACAGAGCTTGGAGCCAGTAAATATTTGTTGATTGTACGGAATGGCTGTTGCCAATACTAGGAAGTTTCACCGCAGCCTGAGTCATCCGTCGCCAGATGCCAGTCCCTTATTATTCTAGGCAGTCTCGTCTGTCCTATGAAATTGTTGCTTCGGTTTGACAAGGGTCCTTGCCTGTACTCATCTCAGATGCTCACCAGCATGGCCTCGCCTTGGATCGAATCGTTCAAACTGGTTTCCCTTCATGGCTTTAATACCTGAACTACCCTTCTCAGACATACAGCGCCCCCACCCCATCCCCCACTCTCGCACCCTTGGGACCAGCCCTCTGCTCGCATTCTCAAATCCAACCCCTCTATTCTCCTCGGCCCTAATTCCAGTCTTTGAACCTGTACACTAGGCCAAAGCTGGCCTATGTGGCCCCTTTGCACATGTTCCTTCGGGCACTGGGCCCATTGGTGCAGAGCTTGGTGAGTGGGCAGCGCCTTTGCATAAATTAGAAATGTCTGTTCTCACATCAGGTGCTCATATCCCCGAGGGCATCCTGTGCAGGTGTGCTGTGCACACCTGTCTGCCACCCACTGACAGCTTACCTACCACCATTTTTTTTTTTTTTTTTTCCTACCACCCACTATTAAAGACAGAACTGAACTTTCAATTTCCTGGGCCTTACAAGAGCCTTGGGCAAACCCCCAACCTGCGAAAACTGATACAGACCACTTTCTTCTTTTCACGTCCTGCCCCTAGACAAAAGTACAAGATTCTACAGGTGATATCCACCATACATTCCCACTGCTAGTCCCAAGGCTGGGACTAGTCTCAAGGCTGCTTTGGAAGCCTCTGGTGGATCTTGTTGAGCTTTCCTGTGCTCCCTGGGGGCTTCTTTCAAACTCTTCTCTCTCCCCAGCCCTCCCCGTCCTCTCCATCTGGCCTGGATCCTGATCACAGGTAGAGTTGGCAAGCTCCCTTGCCCTTCTCACCAAGCCAACCCCCTGCTAATGTGCCCTTCATTTCTCCTCCATCTCCTGTCCATGAAACTCAACCCGAACAAACTTTTCTCTCTGGCATCTCAGGCTCTCCCTCTCCAATGGCTTTCCCCTGAGGGTCATCCGACCTAAGATGAACTGCCACTCAACTCTGCTGTATCAAGTGACTCTACTCTCCCTCTTCACTTGAAACACCCCAAGAGACATGATTTATGTTTTCTTCTTCACAATCCATGCATCCCTCAACCTCTTAAAATCTGTCTATGACCCCCAGCTGCCTCTCCCTCTCAAACCACATCCTGGAAGGCCGTCAGTGGCCTCTTGTTAACCCTTACTCTTTCATTCCTCTTTGCAAAGTCAGATCACCTTTCTGGAATCATCTTCTGCTTGGTTTCCACGACTCTGCTTCCTCCTGTCACCCAGCTCACTGCTTTCTCTTCTTCCCCCAATCCCAAGGCTCTGCTCTTCCCCTTCTCTGTTCCTTCATTTTTTCCTTGGCAAGTTCATTCTTTGTACCACTTCAGTGGTTACCTCTTTGTAGACGATACTCTTCAGTTTTCCTTGCTTCCTTCAGAGTTCAGATTTCAACAGCCCTTTGAGTGGCTCCATTTAATCACCTTTTAAGTACCTCAAACTAGATAAAATCAAAACCAAGTTCATCGCCTTTTCCAACATGCCAACTCCTCTGCATCACCCTACCACTTCTACGCACAATTCTGGAATCATACTCTCACAGTTGGAAATAGACATCACTACATAAAAACTTCCCTGTGCCAGGATACAGCAGAAGTCTGAGACAGGCCAGAGACCGCAGGGAGCCTACAGCCTAGCTGGACAGAAAAGACTGCCTGTGAATTATCTGTCAGCCAATTAACAGACACAATGGAATCCAAGAGGCACGAAGGATCTGAGAGACAACAGCCTTCCTTGATTGCGACAAAGAGGATGCATTTAGAATGGCCAATAGTACACAAGGAGTTATAACTATCACAAGCAACGTTTATTAACTTTTTCATGGTGCTTCATGGCTTGGTTTTAAAATATGTCCACAGGAAAAAAAAAATGTCCACAGGGCACCTCAGTGGCTCAGTCATTTGGGTGTCTGCCTTCAGCTCAGGTCATGATCAAGCCCTGCATAGGGATCCCTACTCAGTGGAGATTCTGCTTCTGCTCCTCCCCACTGCTTGTGCTCTCTCTCTCTCTCTTTCTCTTTTGCTCTCTCTCAAAGAAATAAAATCTTTTTATTTTTTAATTTAAAAAAAATATTTTTTAAAGATTTTTTAAAAAATTTATTTATTCATGAGTGAATAAAGAGAGAGTCAGGTAGGCTCCATGCAGGGAGCCCAATGTGGGACTCGATCCCAGGACTCCAGGATCACGCCCCAGGCGAAGGCAGGAGCTAAACTGCTGAGCCACCCAGGCTGCGCCCTAAAAATCTTTTTAAAAATAAAATAAAATAAAATATGTCCACAAATTCTCTGACAACCCCTTCAAAACGTAGATCCTAATTCTTCTCCCCTTGAGTGTGGGCAGGATTTAGTGACTGGCTTCTTCTTCTTCTTCTTCTTCTTCTTCTTCTTCTTCTTCTTTTTTTTTTTTTTAAAGATTTTATTTATTCATGAGAAACACAGAGAAAGAGAGAGGCAGAGACACAGGCAGAGGGAGCAGGCTCCATGCAGGGAGCCCGATGTGGGACTGGATCCCAGGTCTCCAGGATCATGCCCTGGGCTGAAGGTGGCGCTAAACCGCTGAGCCCAGGCTGCCCTAGTGACTGGCTTCTAACAAATAAATTACAGCTCCAACCTGATCTCTCTTGCATCACGCATTCCGCAAGATGGCCAGCCACCATTTTGTGAGGACACTCAAGCGGCCATGCTGGGAGGTGGGGACTTGAGGCTTTGCCAACAGCCAACTTGAGGCTTTGCCAACAGCTGAGTGAGTGGGCCATCCTGGAGGCCAATCTTCAAGCCTCAGCCAAGCCTTCAGATGGCCATAAACTCAGCCAGTAGCTTGCTTATAACTTCGTAAGACTGAGCCAGAACCACTCAGCCAAGCTGCTCCTGAATTCCTAACTCACAGAAACTGGAAGGTGGTAAATAATAACTTTTTTTAGGCTGCTAAGTTTGGGGTAATTTGTTATACAGCAATAGATAACTAAAACAACGGGCTAAAAATAAATAAATAAAACAACGGGCTACTTAGTGCTGTTCATCAACAAAATCAGTGAATCCTCACAACCCATGTCCTAAATGTGTTACCATCTTCATCTTACAGAGGAGAACACAGAAACACAGAAGGGCCAGCTGGGTACTTACTCACGAAATTACTTACTTATACTTCACTTCTTTCAAGAGGGACTAAGGAGGTTCAGAGACGACCAAAAACATACTTGACCAGTTGTGGGAAGACAGTTCATGGCAAAGCCAAGATTCAAACCCTAGTCCTCGGGGCACCTGGGAGGCTCAGCAGTTGAGCATCTGCCTTTGGCTCAGGTTGTGATCTCGGGATCCTGAGATCAAGTATCACACTGGGCTCCCTGTAGGGAGCCTGCTTCTCTCTCTGCCTATGTCTCTGCCTCTCTCTGTCTCTCATGAATAAATAAAGTCTTTATTTATTTATTTATTTATTTAAAAGATTTTATTTATTTATTCATGAGAGACACATACACAGAGAGAGGCAGAGACACAGGCAGAGGGAGAAGCAGGCTCCATGCAGGGAGCCCGACGTGGGACTCGATCCCGGGTCTCCAGGATCACACCCTGGGCTGTAGGCGGCACTAAACCGCTGCACCACCAGGGCTGCCCCAAATAAAGTCTGTAAAACAAGCCAACCAACCCTAGTCCCCTGATTCCAGGTCCATAACTATTCTATCATTCCGTGAGGACTCATGTCAACTCAGAATTCCTAATGCCTGATCCTGTGCAGGGGACACAAAGAAGTGCCATGTGAGGACACAACACTGAATTAAAACATGCAGTATAGGGATCCCTGGGTGGCGCAGCGGTTTGGCGCCTGCCTTTGGCCCAGGGCGTGATCCTGGAGACCCGGGATCGAATCCCACGTCAGGCTCCCGGTGCATGGAGCCTGCTTCTCCCTCTGCCTATGTCTCTGCCTCTCTCTCTGTCTCTCTGTGACTATCATAAATAAATAAAAATTAAAAAATATAATAATAAAAAATAAAACATGCAGCACAGATAGGAGGAGAGGGCAGCGTGTAAGGAGATGCTGATTGGGCCAGAGAACCAATATGCCAAACCATACCAAACAGGAATCTCTGTGGCTGCAGTGGGAGGGGAGGTTCTAGGGAGGAACCAGACCGCTATTACAAGTCAATTCTATGAGGCCTCAATAAATCACCACTAAACAACTCTGCTGGCCAAGTCACTGGCAGATAAAGAGACCTAGAAGATCTGGTCCCTCATGTGGAAGCGTGAGCTCTCCAGCTGGACAGTCACTCGGCAAATACTTTTTGGATACTAGCTAAAAGTCAGTATTGAGGGACACCTGGGTGGCTCAGCGGTTGGGCGTCTGCCTTCGGCTCAGGTTGTGATCCCAGGTCCCAGGATTGAGTCCCCCCACATCAGGCTCTCTACAGGGAGCCTGTGTCTCTGCCTCTGTCTCTCATGAATAATAAATAATAAAATCTAAAAAAAAAAAAAAAAGTCAGTATTGACTAATCAAGTCAAGTATTTCTGCTTGGCTCACCAATGAGCCAAGCAGAAATTACCTTCTGGTCAGGGAAAACCAACCAAGAAGACAAAACAAGAAGCAAATATTTAAGGTGCCCGATGGCACAGTGCCTTAGAGAAAATGAGAGCAGGGACGGGAAAAGAGTGTGCTGGGATTGGGGGATGTGGTTCTTTTGTGGTGAGAGGCCATGGAAGGGCAGACCCCTGATGGAAGCAATGGGGAGGGAGCCGGGCAGGTACCCAGGGAGAGAGCTTAACAGTGAAGGGAAGTCCCTGAGGTGAGACTGTAGCTGCAAAGGAGTGCATGAAAGGGGCAGAGGGGAGATGAGGTTAGAAAGAGTGGGCTGCAGATGAGGTCCCTGACGGAATAGGGGCATTTATGCTGCATGGGGTGGGAAGCCCTTTGGGGATTTTAAGCAGAGGTTAACTGATTTATATTTTTAAAAGATTGCTCTGGCTGCTCTGTTGAGAATACACTGTATAGGGTGAGGGACAAGGACAGAAACAAGGAGACCAGGTGAGAGGCCACGGCAATAGAGGTGAGGTGATGGTGGCTCTCATCAGATGATGGTGGGAGCGGTAGAGGTGGAACGGAGTGGTCAGACTATGGACAGGATCTTGAAGAAAACTCGGTGTTTCCTAATATATTGGAAGGAGGGTTGAGAAAGAGAAGAAGCAAACATGACCCCAAAAGTTTCAGCTGGAGCAACTGGAAGGGTAGAGCTGTCTTCACAGAGACGAGGATGGAGAAGAACAGGTTTCAGGCAGAAGATGGGACAATTTGGTAGTGTTAAACCTAAGATATTTACTGAATCCTGCTGCAGTAGCAGGTGAGCATGTGAATCTGGCATTCAAGAAGGGAATCTGGGCAAGAGAGAGAGAGTGGGCGGGGGATACTGCTTTGGGAGCTGACAGCACATGGGCTGCATTTAAACTTGGTGCCTGAATGAAATCAGGAAGGAGCAAGTGTAGAGGATGGACCGAAGGTCAACACCCAGCGCTGGACCACTCCAAACCTAAGAGGTGAAACCAGTGAAGAAGATGGAGATGGAGCTACTCTCAGAGAGGTAACCTGGATCACACAGAAAGGTATTTCAAAGAGGGCGTGGCCACCTGCCTACAATGCCACCTGCAGGGCAGAGAGGATGAAGGCAGAACTAGGTGTGGACACCACGAGGACTTTGGTGAGACTGAAAGGATGGAAAGGTGGGAACAAAAGCTTGATTGGCAGAAGTATCCAGGACAATGATCCAATCACCAATTTACTGAAATACTGAGAATAGGGGCACAAGTTCAATGAGACGATGGACACAGGGGCAGAATCCCGACAGCCAGAACGCCACGAGGACGTATGGCCTAGCTTCTTCTATAGACAGATTTCAAGGGATCCCTGGGTGGCGCAGCGATTTGGCGCCTGCCTTTGGCCCAGGGCGCGATCCTGGAGACCCGGGATTGAATCCCACGTCGGGCTCCCGGTGCATGGAGCCTGCTTCTCCCTCTGCCTGTGTCTCTGCCTCTCTCTCTCTCTCTGTGTGTGACTATCATAAATAAATAAAGTTAAAAAAAAAAAAAAAAAAAGACAGATTTCAAGGAGAAAGTGAAAGAAATGGAGGAGGAAACCAAGAAATTCCACAAGACCTAAAACATATATCACCTTCTTAAAGTTCTGATTCAAACAAACTAACAGAAAACAAACTAAAACGTGTTTGGAAGAAAAGAACATTTGAACACTGACTGGCTACTTGAGTAGGCTACGGCTTTTTTGTGGTGATAGTGACACCAAAGTTTCACTTCAGAAAAAGGGTCTTTACCTTTTAGATCTATGTGCTGAAATATTACCAAAAAGAAATAAAGAAAAAAAGACTGATGTCTGAGGTTGACTTCAAAATAAAATGGGAGAGGGATGCCTGAGTGGCTCAGTGGCTGAGCGTCTGCCTTCGGCTCAGGGTGTGATCCCAGGGTACTGGGATCAAGTCCCGCATCGGGCTCCCTGCATGGAGCCTGCTTCTTTTCCCTCTGCCTATGTCTCTGCCCCTCTCTCTGTGAATAAATAATTAAAATCTTTAAAATAAAATAAGTAAGTAAGTAAAATGGGATGTGGGTGGGGCCTTAGGGGAAACAAGACTAGTCGAGAGCCGACAGCTGTTGCAGCTAGATGATGGGCACATGATGGTCCATCACACTGTTCTACCTACTTGTGTGTTTGGGTTTTCTACAATAAAAAGGTTAAAAAGGAGAGGGAGGGAAGGAACTGGAGACAGCAACTATGATGTGTTTAAGGAAATCTGCTCTAAAAAGGAGCAGAGAGATGAGGCACTTGCTGGAAGAGGCAGAGCCTAGGGAGGTTTTCATCACAGAGATGGGTGATGTTCTAGAACACCTAGACCGATCGGTAGGGGGAAGAGTTGATGACATAGAGGAGAAAGAGAAGGCCAGGGTGAGCTGGGGGGTCAGTGAAGGGTGAACTGGCTAGGGCGCAGGAATCAGGAAGGCAGTGTTGGGTGGATGTAGCAGCTGCACGTGTGCTTCTCACAGTGATGTCCATGTTCTCAGTGGATCACAAGGTTGTGTCATCAATGGACACTGTAGTGTTGATGATCTGGGGCTGGGGACTGGGGACTGGGGGCAGGTGCAGTAGAGGGAATGGAAGGGTGAAATGGAGCATGAATTCTGAGGTACAAGAAAGGCCTGCAGAGGCAATGGTCACAAATTTCTAGCAATTCCAGTTAGCATGGTTTGCCTCGACTGCATTCAGATGAGAGAGAGAAAGAGACGCTGAAATCCTGCAAGATGGAGAGAGAGTTTTCTGGCCAAATGAAATCAAGAGTTTTGTTCACATGTGCTGGTCCTCAATTCTACCCCTGCCCCTTGGGACCACCACGTACCTTGGGGACTTCTCCTTTGCTGCCCGGTGGCAGCCGCAGCACCCAGAAGTTCCTATTCCTCAGCAGGTTCTCCATGTTCTCCAGCCGCCTCTGCAGCAGCCCGTATTCCTGCAGCAGGGTCCCCAGCACAGCCCACTTGCTCTCCATGTGGTTCCCGAATTCCACGGCAGTCTTCTCGCAGTCCGCCAGCTTCTTCTCGGCTGTCCCCGTCCGCCCCTCCAGATTTAGCAGCTGGCTGGCCTGGGCATCCACCTTCCTCTCCACGGCCTGAATGGCAGCCACCACGGTCCAGAGTGAGATCTCTGCCGTAGGCAGCTGGGGCTCTCTCATCATGCGGTCAGGGAAGACAGGTGCCCTATCCGGAAAGGGCGGGAACTGAAAAGGCATCGGTCGCCGGGCATCCATGTCCCACTCTTGAGCCTGTGTGCAGAGGGAGAAAGTGACAGCCTGGGATGAGACCCTGTGTGAGAGGGGAGGGGGTTCTGAGGTCAAGGAACAACTAATGGGATGCCACAGATTCTTGCTCTCCTGCCATGCTACCACGGCACCGGGCTCTGGCGTTCATTTCTGTTCCCAATAAGAGCCTAAGGAGCCACTGGCCAACCTTCCCATTTCCTGCCTGCAGGCGTCAAAATGGTCACTCATTTGCCCACCTGACCTTTCGCAGGTCTACAATGTCACATACCACTTTCACAGAACAGCCACTTTCTTCAGGGGCTAGACTCGATGATCAAGTATCTCTAGAGTTGCCTAGTGCCTTCTGTTCCAACGTAAGAATTCTCTTGTAAGTCATCTGACCCTAATCTTCCCTGCAATCTCTAAGCAGGTTAGGGCAAGAATGATTATCTCTGCTTTAAAGATGATGGAATTGAGGCACAGAGACGTGGCTAGTCATTCTACAGCTCCTGGTTTCACTGGCAACTGGAGCAGCCCTAAGTGCTGCCAGTAACAAAAACACAGTGCAGGTAAATGCTGCTGCCACCATACCTGGCAGAGCCGTGACCAAGGGAGACCCCAGAGAGCCCGAGTGAGCAGATGAGCAGCCTTTCTTCCATATACAAGTCCTTATTCCTATGTTCTAAAATGAAAACAGGTTGGCAGGGACAGGCCTGCCAACTGCCCTCTCTAACTCAGGGCAGCTGTGACAGCCACAGAGAAACACCCCACAGCTCCCAGGAAATCACTCTGCTCCACAACATGGGGGTCAAAGGAAGCAGGGCCCTGGGTGCCAGACCTGTTAAGTGAAGAGGTGATGTTTCTTCCATCGAAGCCATCCATCTGAGCTCATAGAGGCTTCACTCCTCCCCACCCACAGAAGTTTACAGAGCTGACACTGGAAGTTAAGAGCACCACTGGGCCCAATAGACTTTTGTAAGGTTTGGAGATGTAAGGCTGAAAAATGATCTCACACAACATAGCACAGCAACTCCTGGCTAACTTCTCAGAGCCAGGGTGAGCAGCAGCCGAGAGCAGGGTGGGGGCGCGGGGGGTGGGCTGCTTCTGCGGGGTCAGCCTCCGGCCTCACTCTCCCGGGAGCGCTACTCAGGTCTTATCCGCACAACCTCGGCCCGCTTCACAGTACACAACCCCAAAGCACCGGCTCTCAAACTCGTGCACACTGGGATTCTCAGGGAGCTTCAAGAACTGACTGGGGTCTACTCTCGACCCAGAGACGGGATTGCACGGGTTGGGGACGAAGTGGAGCATCAGGAGTCTTAAACGCTGCTCGGGTGACTCCAAAGTGCAGCCAAGTTTGCCACCGGCTGAAAAGAAGGCAAAGTCACCTCTCAATGGCCCTTTCCTCCGTCACAGCCGGTGCACGGGAAAAGTGAATTACTCCTTATACTCCGCGAGAGACGGCAACACGACACTGAAAAAAATCTTTTTGTCAAAGTGGCTACGGCGTCAAGCTGACGGGGTGCCCCGCTGCGTCCCCGGGGCGCGCACACCGCGGGCCGGGGCACGAGTGCCGCGGACGGGAGCCCGGGCCGGGGTAGGCGCGGCGGTCGCCGCCCCGCTGGGTCCCTGCCCCCTTCCCGCGGGGCCTGCTCTGGGCGCCCGCACCGGGCCCGGCCCGCACGCGGCCTCGGGGCCTGCTGCTCGGCGGCGCGCGCGGGCCGGGCCTGCTCGGAGGACGCCGGGGGGCGCGGGACTCGCGGCCGGGCCTGCTCGGGGCCGCTGCGCCCCGCCGGCCGCGCGAGTCCGTCCGCGCCCCGGCCCACCCGCCCCCCGGGCCTGAGCTCTTGCGCCCGCACGCCGAGGGCCCTCCGGCGGCGAGGGCGCCCCCGCCCCGCTCCCCTCGGCGCCCAGCGCCCGGCGCCCGCGCCCGCACCCCGGGTCCCGCAGCCCCGCGCCCCGCCCCCACGGCCAGGCGGCGCGGCCATGGCGCTGGGCGGGGGCTGCACCCACCTGCATGGGCGGCATTCCCTCGGCCATTTCCCCGCGCAGCGCCGGCTCCTGGTGGCAGACCTCCTCCGGGGGCAGAGCCTGGGCCCAGCTCCAGCTCCCGCTGTCCAGCCCCAGGCCCTGGATGCCCAGCTGCTGAGGCTGCGGCCGTGTTGACACAAACTGCATCCTGGGAGTCCTGTTCCCCGCTCGGGCCGGCCAGGGAGAAGAAGAACGTTTTCCAGGCGCCTTCCCCCTCGCCGGGGCCGGACAGCTCCATCTACAGCCCGTAGGAGCAAACAGTCCCCTTCGGCGGCGCCCCCGCCCCTGCGCAGCCAGCTCGCCAGCCAATGGCCTCCGAGCTCCTGCCCGCCCGCCGGGACCGGCGGGGGCCACTTCGGGGCCCGGGCCACGCCCCCCCCCACCCCCCCAAGTGTTCCTGGGAGGAGACGCTCGGCGGACCCTCGGTGTGGGATGGCCTGCCCTGAAGTCCCGAACAAAGCCAGCTTCTGGTTTCTGTTAATCCTGCAAATATGTATTGGGCATCCCAAGGGAAAATGGGGCCTGACCTTTTTGGAAATTTTGCGAGATTAATAATTGTGTCCGCAGACTCTATCTTCTGGCCTTTGCCCTTCCCTCATGGAAGGCTTTACCTCCCACTCTCCCTCCCCAGTCCAAATTTACCAGGACCAATTCCAGGCCTTTGCGTTGGTCTGGATGATGCAGAAGTGATCTGGGCTAATGTGTCAGAAGAGGGCCAAGCTCTTCCTCCCAGGTCAGGAGCACCGCACTTTAACAACAGCCTCTTCCAAAACCTTTAAACATAATGTCAACATTACTTTGAAACATCAAGCCAGGTCAGAGGAGGAATCAAGGGAAGGCCCAGGTAGGCAGATAGAGAAGACAGGATGAGGATGGGAAATTTCCTTATTCCACAGATATTTACTGAGCAGCTACCATGTGCCAGGTACTGCTTAGGCGGAGGGTGGGCTTTGCAGCTGGATATACCTGCGTTTAAGTTCCAAAAATCACAGCTCTCTAGCTATGAGCAATTTAACTTCTCTGAGCTTCCCTCAGTCTCTTATAGAGATGAAGCAAATAATGTGTGCTCCACAGTTGTAAAGTCAAATGAGATCAGTACTTAGCACATAGTAGGCACCCAACAAAAATGAGTCTTATAATTATCCTTAAATTATCCTATAATTATCCTTTTGTCTTCCTAAATAACTAGTTCCTATCTTCTTCTTCTTTTTTTTTTTTTTTTAGTTCCTATCTTCTTAAGACAGGGATCTCCAGAACTACTTACTCTCCTGTGTAGAGGCAGACTTGCCACAGAATTATCCCAGACTGGGTACCCTTTTGTCCCACTGCACTTAGTAAAATAAAGGGCATTATCGGCCCAAGTGACACATGTGCTTAGAGCATCATATTCAGAACAATTACCAAGTGCTCTCTCTGTTAGCTAGCTACCCTTTTCAGGTACAGAGTGAGTATCTGTGGACCAGCCTATCCTCCAGGAGCTTACAGGCTAGTGAAGATAATGTTCCTGGAAGTCTGTGATCTCTTTCCCTCCATTCCCTGGCTGCAAGCTGCCTCTTGATTGTAAATATGTCCACTGTTGTTAGGGGAACCAGACAAGCAGAGTCTGGAAAGCCACAGGTAAACACATTTCCACTAGTGAGACATATTTCAGAGCACATATTCTGACCCACCAATCATTGATCATCAGGCCTCCTGGGTGGCTCAGTGGTTGAGCATCTGCCTTGGGCTCAGGGCATGATCCTGGGGTCCCAGGATGGAATCCCGTTGGGCTCCCTGTGGGGAGCCTGCTTTTTCCTCTGCCTATGTCTCTGCCTCTCTTTCTGTGTCTCTCAAGAGAAAATAAAATCTAAAAAAAAAAAAAAAGAAAGAAAGAAAGAAAGAAAGAAGAAAGAAAGAAAGAAAGAAAGAAAGAAAGAAAGAAAGAAAGAAAGAGGTTATCTTCCTGTCTTCCTAAAGGTGGGAAAGCGAGGCTGGGTTAGTCCCAAAGGTTTAAGCCATCTTTTCAGTAAAAACAGTTAAAACTACTTCCCTTAAGCATTAAACTAGTTACAATAACTGGCTTACACAATAAGTGACCATCATAGTACATCCACATCATGTTTCTCCTTCACAGAGGGTAGATTTTCACAAAGCCAGCCACACTTTAGACCCTTGCAGCTGGGGTGGCTGCCCAGGGCCAAAAGTACAGTTCACTGCCCACTGCCATGATATGCGCAAAGCGACTCCATTCAAACAGAATTTAAACGCACAGGTTTCATTGTACTAGTGTTGTTTCCTAATGGCCACGCTTAGCCACCATAGGCCACAAAAACCTGGTAGTGGCTACAGCAGGGGGGAAGTGAAGGAGGGGCTCAGGGAGGGAATCCTCCCAGAAGACAAACAATAAGGGTGTGAGGAGGCGGCTGCTGTAGCAGCACTGGCCATGGACCCTCTGATGGGTACTCTAGGGACCGATGGGCCGACAGGGCTGGGAGCTCTACTGGGGAGGGAGAGATCCTGTATTGGGAGAGCTGTTTGGTCACTAGGCTCGCATCTCTGAATAACTGGGTAACTGTGAGGCAGTTATCTAAGTTACTGAGGAGCAGAGTGAGCAGCTGGGTAATGTGGATTCTAAAATGTCAAGTATGGGGCAGCCCCGGTGGCGCAGCGGTTTAGCGCCGTCTGCAGCCCAGGGCGTGATCCTGGAGACCTGGGACCAAGTCCCATGTCAGGCTCCCTGCGTGGAGCCTGCTTCTCCCTCTGCCTGTGTCTCTGCCTCTCTCTTCTCTCTCTGTGTATCTCATGAATAAATAAATAAAATATTAAAAAAATAAAATGTCAAGTATCATTATTAATAAGCATCTCTTGAAAGAGAAGGACCCAGGACTGGCCCCACTGTCCCTTGGGTGGGAACTGTTTTCATCTCCTCTCTAGGAATTCTATAGCTACTGCTCTGGACAGGGTATGATAGATGCCCAACCGGAAGATGTGGGAGAGGCCAAAGGAGAGGAGATGCATGTGTCGTGATGGTTAATTTTAAGCCCCACCTGAATGGGGCCAAGGAAAGACCAGATAGCTGGTAAAAAACCTTTCTGGGTGTGCCTGTGAGGGTGTTTCCTGAAGAAATTAGCATTTGAATCAGTAGGCTGATTTGAGAGGATGCCCTTACAAATGTGCGTGAGCACCATCCAATCCCTTGAGGGTCTGAAGAGAAAAGTGGAGGAGGGGCAGATTAGCTCTTTCTTTGGGCTGGGACATATATCTTCTCCTATCCTCATATGTTGACTGTCCTGGTTCTTGGGCGTTTGGACTGAGAATGAATTCCACCACTGGGCTTTCCTGGTTTTCCAGCTTGCAGATGGCAGATCATGGAACTTCTTCTTCTTCTTCTTTTTTTTTTTTAAGATTTTATTATTTATTCATGAGAGATACAGGCAGAGGGAGAAGCAGGTCTCATGTAGAGAGCCTGATGTGGGACTCGATACCTGGACTCCAGGATCATGCCCTAGGCCAAAGGCAGGTGCTAAACCGCTGAGCCATCCAGGGATCCCAGATCACAGAACTTCTTGACCTCCACAATTAGAGAAGCTGATTCCTAGAATAAGCCTCTTTTCACATATCTCTCTATATCCTTTCAGATCTGTTTCTCTGGAGAATCCCAATACATGTTTCCACCATTTTCAAGACATTGGTGGTTCTCCTGTGTGCTCCATGCCCCTTCAACAACTACCAGCTTTTTTTTTTTTTTTTTTTTTTTTTTTACGATAGTCACACAGGGAGAGAGAGAGAGGCAGAGACACAGGCAGAGGGAGGAGCAGGCTCCATGCACCGGGAGCCCGATGTGGGATTTGATCCCGGGTCTCCAGGATCGCGCCCTGGGCCAAAGGCAGGCGCTAAACCGCTGCGCCACCCAGGGATCCCAACAACTACCAGCTTTATTTGAGGAAGGAAACCTCCAGATTCCCTCAGCTAAGGTAACAGGGTAATCAGATTTGCACTTTTATCTTGGGGTCTCCCCACGCCCAATTCAACAAGCAGGCTTAAGGACGACAAAATAATCCATGGGAAGGAGAAAGGTGAGCACCCGCAGCTGCCCTCACCCACAGACAGGTCAGTGGTTACAACTTCCTGTCTTCACTTGAGGATCTAGCTATGCCAGCCTCCAAAGGAAGGGGAACCTGTAGGTGTCCAAATCACTGGTCACCTAAGTGTGACAAATCAGAGGTGGAGCTCATGGAGGAGAGAGCACACCATGTGAAAGAGGCAGAAAGTGGGATGCTTGAGTGGCTAAGTGGTTAAGTGCCTGCCTTTCAGCCCAGGGCCTGATCCTGGAGTCCTTGGATCAGTTCCCACATCAGGCTTCCTGCATGGAGCCTGCTTCTCCCTCTGCCTCTCTCTCTCCGTCTCATGAATGAAATAAATAAAAAATCTTAAAAAAAAAAAAAAAAAGGCAGAAAGTGTTGCTGTGGGGATCACAGAAAAATATTTTCTAGCACCCAGTTTTAAGGTCGGCTGCCTCTTGTTTTCAGCATGTTTGCCTTTTCCAATCTACCTTTTGCCATTTTCATTCAAGCTTAAGCATGCACACACACACTTTCCCTCTTTTTCACTTACTTCTGAAAGATTCCTGCTTTTCAGAAAGTTTAGAGAAAATGCTTTTTCCCCTCCTTTCTCAGCCTACTTCAAATAGGCATTTCATCACCTTCTTTACAAGTCTTGACACAGTAGACAGTGAAGTTGGTTGGCTTTTCTTCAGTTCTTAATGACTGTGTGCTACTTTGCTCAGTCTTAATAAACATGTAATTGCTTGGGTGACTAAGTGAGTTAGCTACTCAACAGTTCAACCGCAACAGGTACCTATCTGGGGCTTAGAAAACCTGTAGATGCAGAAGACAGGTTTTGTGTCAGGAATTAACAATTGCAGTATGTTTTCTTGAATCTTCTCAGTGGGGTGTCCCTTTCATTTTTAAATGTGGATTTGATTACTAAAAATGGTCAAAATTCATTCCAAACGAAGTCCAGAGTGAATACAGAATAATATTGGTTTTTCTAAATGCAACAAATAGGGTGTGAAACCACCTGTTATGTTAAATCCGAGCTGGTAATGACATCACCATGGTCCCTTTTCATTCTTCAGCAAATGCTAGCGTCATAGCAGAAGTCTGGGTACAAGACAGGCACCCATCAGGTTCCCATCTGCGCTCATCCAGGATCCTGCCCGTGTTTCATATACCAGGTCTCTGGACGGAGACTGCAGTGGGCACAGCTGAAGTGAATGCTGCTTTTCCCACAGCCTCTAGAGGGCCTAACCTACAGGGATCAGTCAATTTTTCCAACAATTCTCATAGCCTTATTTCCTACTAAATTATGATGTCCCCCATTATGGATTCATCTGCACTTTATTAATCTGCAGTCCACAGTACCTAGCTCCACTAAAGCAGGCTCACTGGTCATTTCCAGTCCAATAATTCACTTTCTCATTCTATGATCTTCTATTTTTTTTTTTATAAAGATTTATTTATGAGAGACAGAGAGAGAGAAGCAGAGACAGAAGCAGGCTCCATGCAAGGAGCCCCATGTGGGACTCGATCCTGGGACTCTGGGATCACTCCCTGGGCCAAAGGCTGACGCTAAACCACTGAGCCACCCAGGGATCCCTCATTCTCTGATCTTCTAAACTTGCAGGTACATGGGGAAACTTTAAAAAACAAAGCAAAACAAACAAACAAACAAACAAAGCACCCAGGCTCCACCCCGCAAATTAGATCATGCCATTTATGCCTGGCATAAATATTTCTTTCAAGTACCCGAAGTTATTCTAATGTCCAGCCAAGAAGAAACCAGTGTAATAGTCTCCTTCTACATGTGCTTGTCTCAGCTCACAGAATCACCACGTGGAAATGAATGTCCTGAATTATTATTTAGTGGCTAATAAATACAGGATTGATTTAATTATTGTTCCCTGGTGTTTACTCAGTGAGGTTGGCTTGCAGATTCTGTTTTTCCTACACAATTTTTTAAAACTTTAATTCAAAGCCAAGAACTGACATATATTTTTTCTTTCCTATTTTCTGGTTGCTGAACCCAATATCTCCAGTAATGTACTTGCCTTCCTGTTATAATTCCTCATGTACATAAAACTGGTTATCCTGTATAAATTGCTGGTAGAAGTCAACGCATTAAATAGGTCGACCCAACACTTTCTGCAGCAAACTTTGTCTTCTACCTATGCTCACACATACTGTTGTCCCACTGCTCCCCAAATGCAATCTCAGGCTAGCTTCTCCCCAGCACAGGCAAGCCGACCGCAAGCGAAGAAATGACTACCGCCCAGTCTTGAATGAAGAGAAGCACCAACAACATCCAGGAAATTGTTTAACTAGTCAACAAGTAATTCTGCATCTACTATGTCAACACTTTCTTAGGCCTGAAATGTTTCAAAGCACTTCTAAAGACCTTCCCTTGTCTGAGTATCCAACATCTATGTAAAGTTGGTAAAGTGGGTATTAGCCTCATACTAGGAATGAGAAAACCAGGGCAAGATTAAAACTCTGGCCTCCTGACTTCCTTTCCAAGAACTTTTCCATTCCAATAATTCTTATTCTTATAAAAGCATTATAAATGCTATATAAAAATATTTTACATTATAAACACTTGGAGGGAAAAATAACCACACTGAATGACCTGAGTACCCTAAAACCATCATTACTGTTTTGGTATGTCTTTTTATTTTCCTAGGTTTAAAAAAAATGCAATCAAATGCATACTGCATATTTAAAATTTTATAGTTTTGCTAGAACTTTGTCAGTTTGTATGGCTTTGGAGTAATTATATGGTTAGAATGAGATTCTAAGAACGCATACCTCTCGGAGGTGTTTGTTCTGCTGTGTCAAAGCAATCTCTCAATAGGGCAGAATGCAAGGAGAAACCAGACAAGGAAAACAGGACCCATGTGAAAAATTCTGTGGTCTTGGACTTGGAAGGGAGTTTATATTACCATTGTGTTCTGACTGAATTAGGAAAGTGAGATCTGCACAAATTAAGGGCTTGCTCTTTATCAAGTAGGTAGACAGTGTTTAGCTAGGACCAGACTCCAGTTTCTCACCCCTACCCAGGTGGTCTTACCCCTAGTAACTTCCCTATCCTAGTAGTACTAGGAGTGCAGGACTGTGCCACCATTTGCCATTCCCAAGTAAATCTACCAGGCCCACAGACTCTGGTGTTGGGAACACAGGACCTTTCCTCTTGAGTACAGCTGACAGAATCTAGATGAGCATGTAATCAAGGGCAGCCAATCCAAGGGTTGGCTGGAAACTTGCATGGCCTGGTATGGGAAGAGGAGCGGAGTCAGATCCCACACTTCAGAATCTGAAGGGAAAAAAGAATCAGAGTCACATGGTGTCACGGTACACAGAAACTTATGGGAGCCAAAAGGTACAGAAAAGATAGAATATGCGAACAGGTTAAATGGAAGCAAAAGATGGCAGGCAAAAAGCTGAGACATCAATCATGTGCTTCCATAGAACAGCACAGGTTTAACCCTCCATTTCTGGTTGGTCCTGTACACCTTTCTTGGTAGTTGCTGTACTGACGCCTTTGGTGTGTCAGGCTCTGTGCTAAGATTCTCACATTGGCTTCCTTTCCCTCTGAGCCTTAACACCTCTGAGACACAGATATCATTCTATTTTACAGATAAGGAAACTAGGCTCATGATGGTTAAGTAACATATGTTCTGATGATGCCAGGACCCGAATACAGGTCTGACTCACAGTCTATGCCCATTAAGCTATACTCACCCACGTGTGTCCTTAAGTTAACGTTCTGTGCACTCCCCCATCCTCCTCCCTCCTCCACTCCCTGCCAGTTTGACCTAACTTGAGGTCCTTTCACTTGTAAGAGCCTGACGCTTCCCTCTTCTAAGAATGTCTTGTATGTAGACTCTGTGAGAAGTGAGTGCTTCCGTTGTAGAGTGAACAGTATAGGGTCGAGGTATCCACCAAACATCTGATGATAAGGGTTCCTCATCTGTAAGCCATTATGGGAAAGACTGGCTTTTACTTATTGCTACTGATCAACCCTCAGACAGCTTTTTGTTGTCTAACAACAAAAAGGGAGGGGGAGGAGGGTGGCGGGATATGGGGAGGAGGGTGGCAGAGGACAGGGGTGTTTTGACTCTCCTCAGAGAAAATATGAGCACAAACTGGGTTCTCCATCCCATTTGGAGTGAATAAAGGAACTGAAACAATGAACATCTGTTATTCCCCAGTAAGCCAGAGGGTCTGGTTGAGATAGGCATGGTCACCTGGCTTTCTCCAAAATGCTCCAAAAAGAAGCCCAGTAGCCTCCAAGGAACTCTGCAATCCTTATTACTAATGATGAGAAAGTTATGTAAAGACTGCTCTAGCCAGAGCCTAGCTTTGGTGTTTCCAATATCAAATATCCAGCAAAAAGGATCAGAGACTTTTCTCACTTTCTAGACAAGCAATCAACTTCCATTTATTTTCACATCTGTGGCTGAAACAGAGGCTCATCTAATGGTGACAATGAAATACTTAGTAAGCAAAGAGTGAATCTGGTTATAGTCCATATCTCAATCTACTCCGAGGAGATATGCTTATTTGTGTTGTGTGACAGATGTCTTAGCCCAGGGGGCAGACTGATGAAGAGCACATTTCTGGGTTCTCCTGTCTTGTCTGGTCATGACAACGAATCCTCAGGTACTTCAACTGCAGTTAAATGGACAGTTTCTCTCAGGAACCCTCGATGGACAAAGTTTCTCCACACATTCAAACCTTCCCATTGGACTTAACTTTTCCACTGAGGGCATTTTATGGATCCACTCTTGAATCTTAAGCAAACAAAATCTAGAGCTGGCCTGGAGTTCTACCTTGTAGAGGATAGGTGGAGGGAAAGGAGACCAGAATGCACACTTGAAAACTCCTGGTGTGTTCTCCTGAGGATTAGGAGAACACCTACTTCCATCTCTCTGGCATGGCCCTGCCTGTTACCTTTCACTCAGATTCATGGCTCTTGCCTCATTGGTATTTGAACCGTGTTCACTTCTTGCTGAAGTTTGGGCTCCTGCTGGCTACAGTTCCTTGCGGAGAGGACCATGGGATCTATCTGCAGCATTTTAACACACAGGTCTCCTTCGTTAACAAGCTCTGTGTTCCCATTAAATCTTTGAGTAAAAAAAAGAATTTCTGATGTTATCTAGACCAACATCACACTTAATGTAGGAATCCCTTTCAAGCACACCCTGGCAAATGTTTAAATGCTACCAGAAAAGGGAGCTCATCACCTAAAGACAGTATTTTGATTCTTCTCCTTTTTAATTAGGAGACCAAGGTGTAAACCAGGTCTCACACTAAGTTTCAACCAAGTCAGCGGTGAAGCTGGAACCTTGACTTTGGGAGTCCCAGAACCCCCACATTTACCCATAGCATGGGTTTAGATTCTAGCTAGAAGGCTCTTAATCCCAATATGCCAGGGCTCTGTTCATCTGTTGTCTTGGTTTGTTCTGTACTGGGTTTTTTCATCACCTTCAGACTACAAATTACGGCAGCAGACTAGGTCTTACATACATTTCTGAGGTCTCCCGTGACCCCTGATATTGTGAATGTCACAGAGCAGATGTTCCATAAATGCAATCATCCTAAAGAGCAGCATGTTCAAACAGAGCTTTCCCAGGAGCAAAGCTAGCTAGGGTAACACATTTTCCTAGTGTGCTTAGGTAAAGCTAGGCTGGGTTAAGTGATAAGGAAAAAATGGGTCTCTCCTTTATCATTTCATCAAGAAAGTGTTCTAAGTACTTGCAGACCTTGTTTCCAGGCATCTTGGAATGATTCAGGGGGAAGAGAGTGTAGGAATAAACAGCCCTACTGCCCAAGACTTAGGGCAATCTCTATCTCCCACTACAGTCACCCAGCAAGAGTAAAACAGATTGAGCTCAGTCAAGTTTCAACAAGAATGTCTCTGCTTTGATTTGGGGGATCTTATTTGGCTTTGCTTGGATAGAAGCCAGAGATATGACAAAAGAAATGTATCACAAGTTTTATGATTTTGTTTTGTTTTGAATTTCTAGAGGCTCACTTTTTTCCTTTCACTAGCCTCATCTTGCAGATGAAAATCTGCAATCTGTAAAGGTCAAGGGTCTTATGTCCAACTGCAAAGCCACTGAGGAGTAGGACCATGCTCAGATGCTCTCCCCTGACTGAATATCCTCAATGAAAAGGACACATGGTAGCCAAGGTTCCTAAAAGCAGAACAAGCAGCAGGAGGCTGACCTTGTCTGTATGCTCAGGGATCTACAAAGTTCCTCAACCTGCCCCTTGCCAATTGGACAGTCAGAGGGGTGAACATACACGCTGATGGCTCAAGAAGGCTGCATTAGAGCACCATTGTCTCACTACTGAAGAAACGAAAGCTGAGATCCACTGGCAATTTCTGAAGCTCCATAACGCTTCTGGAAAGTGGTATGGTCTTTTCTGCTGAGGACTGTCAAGAATATGACACTAGGAATGGGAAAATCAGCCTATTGGCTTGAATGAAAATAAGCAAAAATTTGACGTGAATGACTCCTTGTTGAGAAACATAGTTCAGGCACAAATTTTAGGCTGTTCTGTCATTTCTCTGGGTTCTCTAGATTTTAAAGCTAGGGCTGAGAACACTGCTCCCACTTTTTTTAGCCAGGACCTCGGCAAATGTTCCTAGTGGTTTAAATGCCATTAAGAGCTTGAATTCTTCAAATCAAACTATTCTCCTTAAGAAGCTTTTAAAGTCAGACTTCTTGCTCCCCTAATATTAAACAAAATGTATTAGAATTAATCTAGGAAACCTAGGAAGGCAGTCTTGAGTTATCATTTTGGGAGAGGCAGAACATGAACACATGAGCAGACTTTAGCTCTTATCAGGGAGAAGCAGTACCACGGCCTGAGGCTCCAGCACTTTCTTCTAACAACCATCTTACCATCAAGGAATGAATGAGGTTCAATTAAACATCCCCAGGCCCCATGATGGGGTTCAAACTCTGGAGGCTCTTCCCATGCACCTGTCTCTACTTAGAGCATCAATCATTAACAACTTATCACCCTGTGATGGATTGACGGAGGCCAAATCTTGCTTTGCAACCTCTCTCTCTGCAACATTCTTATATAACTTCTGCTTAGGTAATACTTTTGTAAAGATTGGGATGCTGGGCTCCTTTCCAGGTCTCTCTGGGTTTCAAAATGTGGTGTTCTTGTGATGTTGCCAAGGTCCCAAATTCCAGCATGTCTCTAGTCAAGGGTATAAGTTCCCAAACTCATCGACGTGCCACACGGCGACTGCTGCAGGGGGTTGAGGGGCTCGTGGTCATAGATAACCGGAGAGCACAGATAACCATGAAACGAGCGAGGTTTACAAAACTCCTCCTCCGCTCCCTTCCCCATACCACTGATTGGCCTCTAGACCTTCGGTGTTAACAGGTAGGCCAGAGGTTTCGAGCCCCGTTAGAAGGGGCCCCGGGGGGTCAGGTGGCTGTCCGGAGTGGTTGCTGTCACCCCCGCAGCCTCCACTGTGGCCGGAGCGTAGGTGGTCCTTGAGTGTCTGTTTGTAGCGGAAGCTTCTGCCACAGTAGGCGCAGGGGTAGGGCCGCTCCCCCGTGTGGATGCGCTGGTGCTTCATGAGGTGGTGCTTGCGGATGAAGCTCTTGCCGCAGTGCGCACAGCTGAAGGGCCGCTCGCCCGTGTGCAGCCGCCGGTGGTTCAGCAGGTGCTCCTTGCGCATGAAGCTCTTGCTGCAGTCAGTGCACGGGTATGGCCGCTCGCCCGTGTGGATCATCTGGTGGCGGATCAGAGCTGAGTGGCCATTGAAGTCAATGCCGCACTGCGGGCAGGAGAAGGGCCGCTCCTGTGCATGCCCCCGCTGGTGGAGCAGGAGGCTGATTTTCAGGCTGAAGCTCCGGCCGCACTGGGCGCAGCGGAAGGGCCGCTCGCTGGCGTGAGCTCGCCGGTGGCTGCTGAGCCGGGCCTGGTCGGCGAAGCGCTTGGGGCAGTCAGGGCAGGGGAAAGGGCGCTCGGTGCTGTTATGCACCCGAAGGTGGTAGGTGAGTCTGGACGGGTGAGTGAAAGTTCTGGCGCAGTGTGGACAGGTGGGGGGCGTCTCGCTAGCATGGGGCTGGGAGCTGCTGCCCAGGTCGGCCTGCTGGGGGAAGTGTTTCGGGCACTGGGCACAGGGTAACGGGTTCTCACCCGTGTGGCTACACTGGTGGGTCAGCAGCATGTCTTGGCTGAGGCTCTTGCCACAGTGGTGGCATGAGAAGACCTGCTCCCCAGCTGGAGGTGGCAGGGGGTAGCTACCCAACTGAGTAAAAGTCACTTGTCCTTCAGAGGCTTCAGCCAGGTCGGCAGCCGGACGCCCGAAAGGTGCCATGGATGCAGAGGGCTGACCTTTGAAAGTCACATCTGAAAAAGTATCCTTTGCTGCTGGTGGTGGAGAAGAGAAGGTGACCGGAACCTCTGGGCACAAGGAGGCTCTGGCAAGGCTTTCAGCTTTGATGACAAGTTCTTCATCTGAAAGAAAGGACTCAGAGTCACACCTGTCAACAGCTGTCTCAGGGCAACTCCTAGTAATCCTACCCACGAGCTCTAGCAGACTGCTCTGAGCTCTTAATTGGCTCAGATAGGAAGCTCAGTGGAGGTCTGAGATAATCATCAAAGCATATACAGTCCCCGCGGCACATCATCAGAGAGCTCACTGCTGTGCCTCTTCAATGTTCCCTGTTCGGGAAAGGAGAAACCCTGCCATCAACCTTGCCAGCGCTACTTCCATTAGGTCTCTCCTCTGCTCCCGGACTTTGATTCTGTGGCCTTTTGTGACAGGGCCTAAAATTACACATTCATGTACTCCTATTCCTCTTCAGTCTGCTAGATGAATCCTTTCTGATAGCTCTCTTCACTTTCCCTGAAAATCAAGTCTGTGTTTCTGCCTCTGTGTCTCTGCTCATTCTGCACCTCCCTCTTTGCAGCCTGAACCCCTCTCTTGCCATCTTCCCAAATTATGCCCAACCTTATCACACGAGTCTTGTCAGGCTCAATTCTGGCTCCACAGTCTGCTGTGGGCCTTATCTAGACACCTAAGCTAAAACTGACATATGTATGTTCTCTAAACCCCTCATTTCCTTTATAGAAGTTGCCCATCCCACTCACCCTGGAGAGTTAACAGTAGGCATGCCCAGTACTGATGCATGTGTGCCCGATATAAATATCCCGAGGAGCAGAAATGGTTATTTTTTATTTCTGTTTCCTAGAGTCTAAAAGAACACAGGGAATAGAAGATGTTTAAAAACAGGTTGCATTGGGCAGCCCCGGTGGTGCAGCGGTTTAGCACCGCCTGCAGCCCAGGGCGTGATCCTGGAGACCCTGGATCGAGTCCCACGTCAGGCTCTCTGCGTGGAGCCTGCTTCTCCCTCTGCCTGTGTCTCTGCTACTCTCTCTCTTTCTGCATCTCTATGAATGAATAAATAAATAAAATCTTTAAAAAAAAATAGGTTGCATTAAGTCATATAAATGACTGGGTTCCTTCAGGCCTTAAGCGTCTCTTCTACAATTCAGATGGCAAAATATAGAAGGTGCTAAGGATTTTGGAAGGAAGCTCTTTGCTTCTTCTGCCACCACTGTTTGTCCTGAGGGAGAGCTCTTGTCAACATTCTCGCCTCTCCAAGGACACTCCTGTCACTACGGCTTGTCTCCTCCTATTTCTGTTCTGTCCTTTCTACATGATCCTCAAATGCTTCTGTCTGTCTCCATTCTTATGCTTTGAGCACCCTGTGCGCACTTATTTTTCCTCCTCTAACAAATCTACTTTGTCTTTACACGTAAAAAGAATGTGTTTTCTCACTTAAAAATTCATCCTTAGTTTGATTTCATTTTCTTTTTTTTTTTATTTCATTTTCATCTCTAACTTACTTGAGCATGTCTTTTCTCCCCTTTCCCCATTCTTCTTCCACTTCTTGCCTCTACATCCCCTCTCATCTGTCGCGTCCTCTGTGAGTCATGGCTTAAATGTGTGCTGGGTGTGAGCATCTCCCATTCCTCACTCACCAGCATAGGTGCCCTTGTGCATGTCACTGTCCTTGGTCTCCTGTGGGGCCCCAACCTGGGGCTCTTCCTCTTGTTTGATCCAAGACAGAATATCTGATGTTGAAATGCCAGGCTCTATTTGGGGGAAAAAAGAGAATGACCTTAAGGGCTTGACTCAGAAAGTGAAAATGATTGTGTTAGCTTGTTGAATAGTCTTGCCCAAATATTTCTAACTACAAAACCAAAACTGAACCAGTCTTAAAAAAAAAAAAAAAAAAAAGAAAAAGCATACCACATCTAGAGAACCAGTTCAAAATGAAGCCTAATTTATGTATTTTTATATGATATATTCTACTTGATTCACTGTTTACATTTTATTTAAATTTTTTCTTATTTTTAAAGATTTTATTTATTCATGAGACATAGAGAGAGAGGCAGAGACATAGGCAGAGGGAGAAGCAGACTCCTCACAGGGAGCCCGATTCGGGACTCAATCCCCAGACTGGGATCACACCCTGAGCCAAAGGCAGACGCTCAACTGCTGAGGCATCCCTCACTGTTTTCATTTTATTTTATTTTTATTTCATTTTTATTTTTTTAAGATTTATTTATTTATTTATGATAAACAGAGAGAGAGAGAGGCAGAGACACAGGCAGAGGGAGAAGCAGGCTCCATGCCGGGAGCCCGACGCGGGACTCGATCCCGGGACTCCAGGATCGTGCCCTGGGCCAAAGGCAGGCACCAAACTGCTGAACCTTCGTCCAGGGCATGATCCTGGAGTCCCGGGATGGAGTCCTGCGTCGGGCTCCTGGCATGGAGCCTGCTTCTCCCTCTGCCTGTGTCTCTGCCTCTCTCTCTCTGTCTCTCTCTCTCTCTCTATGTCTATCATGAATAAATAAATAAAATCTTTTTTTTTAATTTTTTATTTATGATAGTCACAGAGAGAGAGAGAGAGAGAGAGAGAGGCAGAGACACAGGCAGAGAGAGAAGCAGGCTCCATGCACCTGGAGCCCGATGTGGGATTCGATCCCGGGTCTCCAGGATCACGCCCTGGGCCAAAGGCAGGCGCCAAATCGCTGCACCACCCAGGGATCCCAATAAATAAAATCTTAAAAAAAAAATAAAACAGCTCATAGGTTTTATTTTGGAGAGGACAATGCCCTGACATAAATCTAGAATCAGCAGTGCCTTCCATTTTGTTAGCACTCTTACTTCCGAAATGTTTTTTTTTTTTTTTTTTTTTTTAAAGATTTTATTTATTTATTCATGATAGTCACAGAGAGAGAGAGGCAGAGACACAGGCAGAGGGAGAAGCAGGCTCCATGCACCGGGAGCCCGATGTGGGATTCGATCCCGGGTCTCCAGGATCGCGCCCCGGGCCAAAGGCAGGCACCAAACCGCTGCGCCACCCAGGGATCCCCCGAAATGTTTTTACTTTCACAGCTTTTTAAATTTTTATTTTATTAATTTTTTTCATAGCTTTTTTTTAAATGAAATAATGAAGCAGGGAATATTTTCTCCATTTAGGTAGAGAGGGCCCTCAGAGGGTTAAATACATTGTCAGTAAGGAAATATTTATGGTAAAATGCCATATTATCAAATGTTTGCTTTAAAACATAGCAGGAGGGATCCCTGGGTGGCGCAGCGGTTTGGCGCCTGCCTTTGGCCCGGGGCACGATCCTGGAGACCCGGAATCGAATCCCACGTCAGGCTCCCGGTGCATGGAGCCTGCTTTTCCCTCTGTCTGTGTCTCTGCCTCTCTCTCTCACTATGTGCCTATCATAAATAAATAATTTAAATAAATAAATAAATAAATAAATAAATAAATAAATAAATAAATAAATAAATAAAATAAAATAAAATAAAATAAAATAAAATAAAACAAAACATAGCAGGAAAAAAGCAGAAGAAACCAAGATTGACCAAAAAAGTTTTTCTTAGAGGTTAATTAAAAAACATAATCCCAGAAGTACAAAGTCAGGTCCATTTAAACACAGGTCGGACTCCTCAGAAATATACTTTTCAGGTTTCCGGGCTCTAAAAGATCATACTACTTCTGCCTATTAAAGGATACAGCTCATTGTTTCCTGAACCCCCAGGAGTGGGGAGAATAGTCTTTGTGAGTCCCTTAGGCCTGGAAGGGGGGGGGGTATTGTTCTAGAAAGAAAAAAGAACAGCCTCTAAAGGCTGTGCACATAACATGGCTCATTTGGTCAGCACAGAAACAGCTGTGTGTGCTAGCCCAGCCAAGGCTTAGATGGCCTTTTTTTTGTGGCCTAAAGGGACAAGCTGACAAGCTGACAAGGTGCAGACAGTAAATTCTAACTATATTATTTCTCAAAAAAGCCTTGTAGGTAGGCTCTGGGTTTATGTGTAGCAAATAAGCAGAACTCACTGTTAGAGACCCCTGAAATCTGAAGGTGTGCCAGCAGAAATATGAGGTTGGAGAAGACTGAAGCCCAGAAGGTGGTCAGGTTATGCAGTGAGACTGGGAAGACACAGGCTTTAGCCTGTGGGGCAGGTTGCCTTTCCAACTCCCTAAACTACAGGATGAAATGTATTAAACATAGTCCTACTGTATCTTTCTTTTCCCTCATATTTTATACCCACACACATATATAAAGAGAAAAGCAGGGGGATCCCTGGGTGGCTCAGCAGTTCAGCACCTGCTTTTGGCCCAGGGCATGATCCTGGAAGATCCGGGATCGAGTCCCGCGTTGGGCTCTGGGCATGGAGCCTGCTTCTCCCACTGCCTGTGTCTCTGCCTCTCTCTCTCTTTCTCTCTCTATGCCTATCATGAATGAATAAAAAAAATCTTAAAAAAAAATAAATAAAGAGAAAAGCAGGTGGAGACAGACTGGGTTTAAGGAGATATCCAGAGGATGAACTTTCTATTCATCAAAACTATAAGACTTTTATTTATTTATTTTTTAAAGATTTTATTTATTTATTCATGAGAGACACAGGCAGAGGGAGAAGCAAGCTCCATGCAGGGGAGCCCAATGCGGGACCGATCCCAGGACCCCAGGATCACACCCCGGGCTCAAGGCAGGTGCTAAACCGCTAAGCCACCCAGGAATCCTCACTATAAGACTTAAAATACTTAATTGCCCCTCTTCATCAATTTCCTGAAGGAGTTAGTGCTCTAGAAACCTCCAAGTGTCATTCAAGTGATTTTGACTTTTTTTTTTTTTTGGTTTATCATTAAGAAGCCAAAGCATGTTTCAGTCCATTGCTCAAATTGTCCCTTCTTTGGCCAGCAGGAGCTTCTTCAGAGAAGTTCTATGTCTTTTCACATCATCAAAATCTAGTTTCCTTTATTTCTGGTGTGACTGACTATCCCAGGTTCATCTTGTACATTTTTTTTTTTTAAGATTTTATTCATTCATTCATGAAAGACAGAGAGAGGCAGAGACACAGCCAGAGGGAGAAGCAGGCTCCATGCAAGGAGCCTGACACGAGACTTGATCCTGGGACTCCAGGATCATGCCCTGGGCCGAAGGCAGGCGCCAAACTGCTGAGCCACCCAGGGATCCCCATCTTGTACATTTCCTGTTCCATGCATACAATCACTGATCTGAGAAATGGAATTTAGAGACTGCAATCTGGATGATAAGGATGCCAACTGCTCATAGGTTGTTGTTGCTTCTACCTCTTTTCCATGGACAGGGCTATTAAAATACATACCTTTTAGAAAAAGTATCATGACTTTATACTAATATTTACGATTCATATTTAAGATTACAGGGTTTTAATTAAATCCTTTGATGTTATAGTTGTATCTTTTCTTCCTTACCGTAACAAGTTTGGTTCCTGATGACATTAATATAATTTTTTTTAAAGGATTTTATTTATTTATTCACGAGAGACCAAGAAAGAGAGAGGCAGAGACACAGGCAGAGGGAGAAGCAGGCTCCATGCAGGGAACCCGATGTGGGACTCAATCCCTGGACTCCAGGATCACACCCTGGGCCAAAGGCGACGCTAATCCACTGAGCCACCCAGGCTGCCCGACATTAATATAGCTTTATTTGAATACTTGTGTCAAAATAATACCAATATTATAAACAAAAATATGAACTCAATCTAAGATTATTTTGTGCTTCTTTTAGGCTTAAGGATATATCCTCTCTAGGGATATATAGTTAAAATACTTCCTCTAGGAAAAAAAAAAAAAAAACTTCCTCTAGGGATATATACTTAAAATATTATGTTTTAGTCACTTGGAAGAAATCTATGTATTTATGTTACACACATATATACAGTTTAATTATTTCAGCCTGATATTTTTTTATTTATTAAAGATTTATTTATTTATTCATGAGAGACACAGAGAGAGACAGAGGCAGAAACACAGGCAGAGGGAGAAGCAGGCTCCATGAAGGGAGCCTGACATGGGACTCGATCCCTGATCCCAGGATTATGCCCTGAGCCTAAGGCAGACACTCAACCATTGAGCCGCCCAGACATCACTGATTTTTTTTTTTTTTAAGATTTTATTTATTCATGAGAGACACACAGAGAGAGGCAGAGACATAGGTAGAGGTAGAAGCAGGCTCCACGCAGGAGGCCCAATGTGGGACTTGATCCCGGGACTTTAGGATCACGCCCTAAGCCAAAGGCAGACACCCAACTGCTGAGCCACCCAGGCATCCCGGTTTTTGTGTTAATCTTTCATTGTTTCTTTGTGAAAATACAAGCGAATATATATACATCTTCACTTTTATCCCTCTTTATATGGCATACTACTCAAACTGTTCTGGACTCCAATTTTTTACTTGACAATATATTCTGGGCATCTGCATATAACAGTATACAGAGATCTTTCTTTCTTTTTTTTTTTTACAGAGATCTTTCTCATTCCTTTTTATAGCTGTACTATGTAGCGGTACCATTGTTTATTCAAGAGTGCCCTATTGATGGGAATTTGGATTCTTTCCAATCTTTTGTTACATTAATCAGCAGCCAATCATAAAAGCTATGGAAGGGTAAAAAAAAAAAAAACCCAGTTCTCCAGAAATGTAAGCGGCTGTTGGTATTAGAACCCACTGGCTAAGTATATCTTCACTGAACTTGGGAAATCCCAGGAAGCTAACCCCATCATTAATAATGATGCTGCTAAAAAAAAAAAAAAAAGTTCCTAAAAGTGCTAAAAGTTCCTATGGTCATTTAACTAGATTAGTGTAACTAAGGAAATTTTGATTTTATTAAGTAACTGGGTGTTGGCACTGTCATAGAACACACAGAATATTGTAGTGTCTACTATAATTTGGTGGGAGTGGTGGCAGTACAGCCTGAGGACCTTTTGGATGTGAAATGAAAGGAGCAGGAGAACTTGAATACTGTGATGGCCTGATAGAGATACCTGCATGGTGACTATATGGCAACTGCTGGCCAGGCCACCACAACAGCTCCAAAAGCACATTCTTCACAGGCCTAAGAAATCCCAACAGTGGATACTTAAACATAGAATAAAAGTAAAATTATGGGTTCATGCCGGCAGCAGGCTTTGGAAAATGCCAGAGGACAGGGAAAAACTGAATACTAGTCAAGTAGGAGGAAATGGAAAAATGCTGAGGTTCTAAGTTTGAGAGGAAGTTAAAAATAGAAAAGCTGAGGGGCGCCTGGGTGGCTCAGTGGGTTTCGACTCTTGGTTTTGGCTCAGGTCATGACCTCAGGGTCATGAGATAAAGCCTCCTGTAGGAGGGTCTATGCTCAGTGGGGAGTCTGCTTGAGATTCTCTCCCTCTCCCTCTGCCCCTACCCCTGCTCTAGCTCTCTCTCTAAAATAAGTAAAAATCTTAAAAAAAAAAAAAAAAAAAAAAAAGAGGGCAGCCCTAGTGGTGCAGCAGTTTAGTGCCGCCTGCAGAACTAGGGCGTGATCCTGGAGACCTTGGATCGAGTCCCACGTCAGGCTCTCTGTATGATACCTGCTTCTCCCTCTGCCTGTGTCTCTGCCTCTCTCTCCCTCTCTATGAATAAATAAATAAAATCTTAAAAAAAAAATAGAAAAACTGATCACAATATAAAAATTTAATGTCTACACTGGTTGAATGTTAGTTTAACCATGAGGAAATCTGATTTTTGTGTTTATTTTTTAAAATTTTTTTAAAGATTTTATTTATTTATTTATTCATGAGAGACCCAGAAAGAGAGGCAGAGATACAGACAGAGGGAGAAGCAGGCTCCATGCAGGGAGCCTGACATGGGACTCGATCCTGGAACTCCAGGATCATGCCCTGGGCCGAAGGCAGACACTCAACCGCTGAGCCACCCGGGCGTCCCTATGTGTGTGTTTTAAACAGGGTAAGGACTCATGCTGTCTGAAAAGAAGCTGGAACCTTGAGGTTCTGAGATATGTATAAAGGTATTATAAACGAAGTTAAAATGGTCCTGAGATTGGACTTTTTTTTTTTTTTTAATTTATGATAGAGAGAGAGAGAGAGAGAGAGAGAGAGAGAGAGAGGCAGAGACACAGGCAGAAGGAGAAGCAGGCTCCATGCACCGGGAGAGCCCGACGTGGGATTTGATCCCAGGTCTCCAGGATCGTGCCCTGGGCCAAAGGCAGGCGCCAAACCGCTGCGCCACCCAGGGATCCCTGAGATTGGACTTTTTAAGCAGACAACAAACAATACCTGAGAAATGAAACAATCATTGGTAAAAATATAAAAATTTTTTTTGAAATTTTCTTTAAACCAAGTTAAAATGGTCCTGAGATTGGACTTTTTGAGCAGACAACAAACAATACCTAAGACATGAAACAACCATTGGTAAAAATATAAAAACTTTTTTTGAAATTTTCTGTGAAATAGGTGTGGGATCGAAAGGTTGCCAGGTGACTGACTGTGTTAAGTACTTGTGTAGTAAGTTAAAACCTTAAAGTTTGGGCAGCCCCGGTGGCGCAGCGGTTTAGCACCGTCTGCAGCCCAGGGCGTGAACCTGGAGACCGGGAATCAAGTCCCACGTCAGGCTCCCTGCATGAGGCCTGCTTCTCCCTCTGCCTGTGTCTCTGCCTCTCTCTCTCTCTGTGTCTCTCATGAATAAATAAAAAATAAAATCTTAAAAAAAAAAAAAACCTTAAAGTTTTATCATTCCCAGGATGATTCTTGTTCTCACATAGGATAAACTAAAATAAAAGGGTTATCGCATTGCCTTAATCACATGTTTGTTTGTTTTTTTTGTTTGTTTGTTTTTTTAAATCACATGCTCTTAATCACTGATTTAGTTTAGGAAAAGATGGCTTTGCTGGACTAGAGAAAACAGGTGCAGACAGGGCATCATGGAAATGCACCTTAAACAATGACCATGAAGTCTCCCTGGGACTGCAAGATTTAGAAATGAATCTGCTTTGTTTTGGAGTCTTCTACAATCTTGGTTTGAATTCATGGCTTCTGAACCAGAAGAAGGGCAAAGATAATGGACTTTCAGTAATTATTCCATTTGAACTTCCTGGGTCTAATTTTTCTCCAAAGAATTCTAAAAACTTGGGAGATCAATATTCAAACCATTAGTGACCAAATAGTGGCTGCACACACATAGCTGGTCTGTACTTGGCCCTAGTGATACAATTAAAGAAGAACTACAGAAAATCTCAAGATTATATTTTTGTCTTCTCTCATTCACTGCTATTCTCCACTAATTTTTTTTTATTCTCCACTAATTGTATGCAATTTTACCCAAGACAGTGGGCATCAATGACTATTCCCTCAAGAGATATGATAATTTCTCTTTTCCTTCATCGGATTCAGATGATGGTGATAAAGACAGAATGTAAAATTAATTCCCAGATATCTGGACATAAAAAGGAAGGGGTGTCCCATGGTACAGTTACCATCCTCAAATCCACTCTACCCATTCAAACTATGTATTTAATTAAAATGCACAGCTCTTCTAAAGCTCTAAAATGAAATACAATAATAAATTACCGGCTTTATAAGAAATATGGATAAAATCCAATGGTACTTTAGAAAATTAAGGTTTCTAAAAGTACATCAATATTCCAATATAAACACACAGGGGCCTAAGAACAAATTACATGGTATACGAAAATTGACTTTTGAAAATATGATGTTGTTTTAGAGAAGTGAAGCTGCTTGCTGAAAAGTGAAGAAAATAAAAAGAGAGAGAGATTCTTTGGGGTAAAGCTAAAAAAAAGAACCCTAAATGGAGAATAATCTATCGAAAAGATATATTTTATTATATAGATCAGTAAAGTGGCCTAAAATGAGTACCTCTGCCTAATATTTGTGTGGAACAATCTGTTTTGGCCTCTAATAACCAGACAGTTTATTATTCTCCATTGAAAGGAATAAGGATTTTTTCATGTGTCTGAGGGTAAAGAAAATCTAAGATAGGTAGTCTGAGACCACCTATTCCCAGAAGGACTGCCTGTGAGCTTTCTCTCTCTCTCTCTTTTTTTTTTTAGGTTTTATTTATTTATTTATTCTGAGAGACACAGGGAGAGAGAGGCAGAGACACAAGCAGAGGGAGAAGCAAGCTCCATGCAGGGAGCCCAACGCGGGACTCGATCCCGGGTCTCCAGGATCAGACCCTGGACTGAAGGCGGTGCTAAACCGCTGAGCCACCCAGGCTGCCTGCCTGTAAGCTTTCTATCCCTCTGTTGATAGAAAAATTCCCCTAAATGTCAGGACTGCTTCACCAGACCTAAACTGTGCAGTGCAGTTTATGCTGAACATCTGTCTTCCTTCCGGGAGTCCAGAATTTCGGTATTTGTGAGGCAAAGGATGGCTATGTGACCAGCTCACAGTGAAACCCCTGGATGCTAAGTCTTTCATGAGCTTCCCTGGGAGACAACACTCTGCACATATCACAACTCACTGCTGGAGGAACGGCATGTGTCTTGCGAGACTGTACTGTAAAAGGATTAGGGAAGGTTATCCAGACTTTGCCTGTGCGACTTTTATCTTTGCTAGTTTGGCTCTGTGTCCTTTTGCTGTAATAAACCTTAACCCTAAGCATAACTTTATCTTGAATGTTGTGTGTCCTTCTAGTGAAGGACCACATGTGGAGGTGGCCTTTGGGACCCCCAGCACAGCCTAGAGCGCGCACACGCGTACACACATACACACACACACACACACACACTCACTTTTAAGATTTTATTTATTTGAGAGACAGAAAGCAAGAGACAGAACAGGAAGGGAGGGAGAGGAGACACAGGCTCCCTGTTGAGCCAGAGCTCAACTTGGGCTTGATCCCAGGATCCTGAGATCATGACCTAATAAGCCAAAGTCAGACACTTAACCAACTGAGCCACCCAGGTGCCCGTGGAGCATATTTTAAAAGAAAATAAGTACTGAGGGACTCCTGTATGGCACAGTCCATTTAGTGTCCAATTCTTGATTTTGGCTCAGGTGGTGATCTCAGGGAGGTGAGACTGCACCTTGTGTTGGGCTCTGTGCTCAGTGGGGAATCTGCCTGAGATTCTCTCTTTCCTTCTCCTACCCCTGCCCCCACCTCCTATCCTCGCACACTGTCTCTCAAATAAATAAATCTTTTAAAAAAAGAAATAAAATAGGAGTCCCTAGGTGGCTCAGTTGGTTAACTGTCTGACTCTTGATTTTGGCTCAGGTCATAATCTTGGAGTTGTGGGATCAAGTCCCACATCAGGCTCCTTCCTCAGCGCAAGGTCTGCTGTCCCTCTCCCTCTGTTCCTCCTCCTGCTGTCTCCCTCTCTCTCAAATAAGTATATAAAATCTTTTTAAAAATGCTATATATTGATTAGTCCAAATCATTTGAATCCTATCCTCAAGTTCTAGTAAATATCTAGGCTGATAATGAGCCATGTAAACTAAAACTACACAGAATCAACCCAGAGCATTAAAGAAATTCAGTGCTTACACTGCTTGTTTTAATTTTATATTATATTATATTATATTATATTATATTATATTATATTAACATATATTAACATATTTGGGAGCAGCCCCAGTGGCTTAGCGTTTTAGTGCCGCCTTCAGCCCAGGGTGTCTCTGCCTCTCTCTCTCATGAATAAATAAATAAATAAAATCTTAAAAACAAACAAACAAACAAACAAAAAAAGCCATATGTGGTTGACCAACCACAAAGGGAGTCTTAAAAGCCACAGTAAAAAAAATAAATAAATAAAAAATAAAAAATAAAAAAATAAAAAAATAAAAAAAAGTAAAAGAAAAAAGCCACAGTAAAACTGAACTGTCAAGATGGCAGCTAAATGAAACTTTCATATGTCAAACAAAAACAAGTTACATCTCTGCCATTTGTCCCCCCAAATAAAATGACACACTGATTTATATTAGCTGAAAACTATGTCAGATAACTAATTGTTTTTTTTTTCAGATAACTAATTGTAAACCAAGGAGTAATTTCTAATAATTACTATAATCAAGTCACCTATCTTTGTGATATGATTTTAGATTATTTATATCTATGATATAAAAGTTAATCAAATTATTATTATTATTTTTAAAAGATTTTATTTAGTCATGAGAGTCACAGAGAGAGAGGCCGAGACATCGACAGAAGGAGAAGCAGGTCCCATGCAGGGGCCTGATGTGGGACTCGATCCCGGGACTCTAGGATCATGCCCTGAGCCAAAGGCAGATACTCAACTGCTGAGCCACCCAGGCGTCCCAAAGTTAATCAAATTAAACCTGTTATACTGCTTCATACAATCACCCACATTCTTTTTTTTTTTTTTTTTTAAGATTTGTTTATTTATTCATGAGAGACACAGGGAGAGAGAGAGGCACAGACACAGGCAGAGAAGCAGGCTCCATGCAGGGAGCCTGATGTGGGACTTTATCCCAGGTCTCCAGGATCACACCCTGGGTTGAAGGTGGCGCTAAACCACTGAGCCACCTGGACTGCCCTCACCCACACATTCTTAAAATATGTTTAGGGGTGCCTGGGTCGCTCAGTCAGTTAAGTGCTTGCCTTCAGCTCAGGTCATAAAGTTTTGAGCTAGAGCCCCACGTTGGGCTCCCTAGTCAGAAGGGAGTCTGCTTGTCCTCTCTCTCCCTCTGTCTGCCCCTGCCCCTCCCCCTCTGCTTATGCTCTGTCTCTTGCTTTCTTTCTCTCAAATAAATAAAACTTTTAAAAAATTATCTTTTTAAAAAATATATTTTATTTATTTATTCATGAGAGCCATAGAGAGAAAGGCAGAGACACAAGCAGAGGGAGAAGCAGGCTCCATGCAGAGAGCCCGATGTGGGACTTGATCCTGGGTCTCCAGGATCATGCCATGGGCTGAAGGTGGCACTAAACCGCTGAGCCACCCGGGCTGCCCTAAAAAATTATCTTTAAAAAATAATATGTTTGGCAGACACATGCATTCTTTGTAAGTCAGGGAATGTTAAGATCTGAGCAGTTCATTGTATGTTCAATTGACCTAAAAAGAAAAAATATTAAACTCTAGGTTAACGATATTCATATGGAACTATTTATAGGGAAGTATATTAATGTCTTGATTTGGAAATGAACTGAAAATAGGATGGATTCACAGGGATTCAGAGATGGATAAATACATGATAACGAAGTAGAGTAAAATATTAGTGGTAGAATTTAGGTGGTTAGGTATCTAGGTGTTCATTGCAAAATTATTCCAACTTTTCTGTTTGGAAATTTTCATAATACATGTTAGAAGAAAAACGACAGTGTTTGGGAGAGGGGATGGGTTGTAAGAAAAGTTTATCTAATAGAGCTGTCTGAAGGATGAACTTTCTGTGAGCTTTCTATCCAGCAAAGAACAAAATGATGAGCTTTTTCTGATAGCAGAAGGAAGACTTGAGAGAAACAGTACAACGAGACTTGGGTGAGCAGTGTTTCCCACACAATATCAAGTAGCTACCAACCAAATAAACTAAAGAGAGGTCATTAATGATAGTTGGCTCCCAAACCAGGCAAAGTCCACTTTGCCCAGGTAGGCATCACTGGGCTCTGCTTGGTTAAGTGTGTCTCTGAGGAACCAATGCCCCCAGCATTTCTTTTTTAAGATTTTATTTATTTATTCATGAGAGAGAGAGAGAGAGACAGAGACAAAGACAGAGACACAGGCAGAGGGAGAAGCAGGCTCCATGCAGGGAGCCTGACATGGGACTTGACCCCGGGTCTCCAGGATCACGCCCTGGGGTGAAGGTGGCCCTAAACCACTGAGCCACTCAGGCTGCCCTACCCCCAGCATTTCTGAACAGCAGTGTGTGTATTCACTGAAGCCACTTCCCCCCATATGAGCATAACTGCTTTCCCTGCCATCTAAGGACATGTTTATCTTACTAAATAATTAAATCTCAAAACTTTTGTCATGGAATATCATTAATAGCCCTCAGATGCATGGTACTGATGGAAGAAGGTAAAGGACCAGCAATCTCTAAGTACTCTCTCCTATTTAAATGTTTGAGGATCCATTCAGTCTAGCTGCTTTAGCATGGAGAAGCTCTAGGAGTCTCAAGCCCTGCTTACTCAGTTCTGAGCCACTGTCTCTGACCAGGAAAGGGAGATAGCCAGTGGATAATTTCTTCTGCTACTTACCTTCACTGGGGTCTGTGGGAATCTCACTTTCCTCTGGTCCTGCCTGGTCCTCTGTAGTATGTTCTCTTTCTGGCTGAATCTGAGATAAGACATCAGGTTGATTCATGGCATAATCTAGGAGAGGAAGAAAGCGAAGAGGGTATGACAAAGAGATCAATGAAGATGACAACTAATTAACTGCCATTAAGGCTGAACTGTAGGTTTTAAGGTTCATGGTCCCAGAGGATTTCTATCAGCATCTTTATCACTTTGCCCCAACCATTCACTTCCTGTGTGGATAATATCTATCTGGAAAGCATGTAAGAGGAGAGGTAATGTGTGGGAATGGCATGTGTGCTACTGTAGCACTGCCCGCCTGCTACTTTCACTGAGTAACAGTAACAGTGTGCTTCAAGGGCGAGAGCAAGACCCTTTCAAAGTGAAGGATACCCACAGAAACCATCCCGCTGGCACACCCAGAACCCTGAGCTGTGTTCTCTGTCCTGCAAATTGGCAGAAGGAGAGATGATGATTTCCCATTTAGCAAGAGTGAACTGGAAATCTTTGCTCGTGACCAGAATGTGAAGTGATGATAGAGTAAAAATGAGGACTTCTGGTGGACAGGGGACTGTTCAAAGCCCCCTTGGAGCTGCGGTCACCCCTTGGAGCAATCAAAGAAAGGTGACAGCTTAGCCTCACCCATGGAGATGAGAGACTCGTAGTTGCCCTTCATGATATTCTTGTAAAGTTCTTTTTGCCATTCTTCCAATTTTTCCCACTCCGGAGTGGAAAAGTAGATGGAGATATCATCAAATGTCACAGGCACCTGAAATTATAATCACACTGGGGTTAGTCCCTCCTGCTACAACTCAGGCATTCAGTAAATCTTACTGAGAGCCTACTTGTCATAAAAAAAAAAAACTGTGTAAGTTGCTGGGAGGATACAGAAAAAACTTAAGGCACAGATCCAACCTCCAGGAGTTGAAGATGTTTTCAAAGAGAAAGGCAATCAACTTTAGGGCTACGAGTTTTGGGAGGTTAGAGAATATTACTTATAAACAAACAGTCCCGCATAGAGACAGGCACAAATGCAAAGCAGTACTTAATTCATGTAATACAAATATTCCGAATATCCATTCAGTACAAGGCTTATCCTAATTGCCAAGATTATTTTTAAAAATGGTTTCTGCCCAGAATAAGCATATGATTATATTCAAAATGAGACATGGACAACAAATTTTGGATATTGAGTTGTAATGGGGCTAGGATGAAATCTAGAAGAGGTAGGGCTCTGGATAGTCCTAAAAGACAGGCAGGTTATAAACAGGCCTGATGGGAATGGGAAAATACGTGGAAGGCATGGAAGACTGGACAGTACTTTCAGAGGACAATTATGAAGCCTGCCTAATTGGAGTTTAGGCTTCATATAGGGAACAGTCATATGCAGAACAGAATCCCCTTGCTCTCTGGCATTATTCTGTCTAAAGCTCAGTACTTTTCCCAGGGCAAAAACTGGAAGGTTCTTCTGTAAAGAAATACAAGAATTGCCTCCCCAGGAACCTAGCATAAAGCTCTCCTCATCCTGGTGTTTAGCTGTTCATCACCATAAGGCTAGTTCACCCTCCTATCACTGGTCAGTTTTCTACAGTTCAACTTTTTTTTTTTTTTTTTTTAAGATTTATTTGTTCATGAGAAACACAGAGAGAGAGAGAGCAAGAGAAGCAGAGGGAGAAGCAGGCTTCATGCATGGAGCCTGACGCGGGACTCAATCCTGGGTCTCCAGGATCAGGCCCTGGACTGAAGGCGGCGCTAAACCGCTGAGCCACCTGGGCTGCCCTACAGTTCAACTCTTAAACACGAGCTAAGCACTATCAAGGACCAGTTAGAAAAGCCTGCCGCATGAATAAGAAAGACTAAAATAAGGGAAGAAACTGTGGAAAAAACAGAAATACCTTGGATTTTGAAAAACAAAACATACCATCATCACTTCCTAATTAGTACCCCCACAAAAATTTGAGAGATATTACACCATCCATAAAATAAAACAAGATTCTATGAAGAAAAGAAAATCAGAGAACAAGAAAGACTCTTGGAAACTACTATACAAGAAAGACTCTTGAGTATACTACTATACTCACACTTCTTCCCAAAAATTAAAAAATTCAATAAGAAGAATACCCACTTGTTTTCATAAACTTAACATACCATTAAGAATCAAAGGTCTATACGATACTATGAGGCAACTGGCTTTATTTTCCAATTGCTTCATTTGTGGAATTTCTTTTTCCCTCCAACTAGGAACTTTGTTTGTTCTTAGGGGCCAGAGCTATAAATTACTCATTTTACATTTTGCTCAGCATCTAAAGTCATGGTGGGGGCAAGTGTAGGCTCTCAACAGCATATTTTCATCTAATGTCACTACACAAGAGATTTGTGATATGTTACAACAGAAACACATATGATACAATAATGACAAAAATAAAGGATCAGGATGGGTTTCTGGTTCAAGAATAGGAACTAAAGCACATATATATTTCTCTTTCCTCCCAGAGCTCTACTGAAATGACTATAAATAAGATCAGCAAGGACTAGAGAGGAGGGGCAAGATGGCGGAAAAGTAGGGTCCCCAAATCACCTGTCCCCACCAAATAACCTAGATAACCTTCAAATCATCCTGAAAATCTACGAATTCAGCCTGAGATTTAAAGAGAGAACAGCTGGAATGCTACAGTGAGAAGAGTTTGCGCTTCTATCAAGGTAGGAAGACGGGGAAAAAGAAATAAAGGAACAAAAAGCATCCAAGGGGGAGGGGCCCCGCGAGGAGCCGGGCTAAGGCCAGGGGAGAGTCCCCAGGACAGGAGAGCCCCGGCCCAGAGAAGCAGGAGCTGCACCAATCTCCCCGAGTGGAAAGGCGCCCGCAGGGAGTTAGAGCAGGACCCCAGGAGGGCGGGGATGCCCTCAGGCTCCCTGGGACACTAACAGACACCTGCGCCCCAGGAGAGTGCGCCGAGCTCCCTAAGGGCTGCAGCGCGCACACGGCGGGGACCGGAGCAGCTGGGGAGGCTCGGGCGGCGGCTCCGCGGAGGGGGCTGCGCGGCGGGAGCGGGAATCCAACAGCGCTGGCCCCGGAGCACAGGGCGCCGGGACACAGCCCAGGATCCGGCCTCCCCCCGGGACAGGCAGAGGCCAGGAGGGCCCAGGACAGCAAGGACGCTCCTGCCCCAGCTGAGCAGATCATTGGCCCCGCCCTGGAGCCTCCAGGCCCTGCAGACGGAGAGCTCTGGAGTTACTGTGGGAGCTGAATCCAGGTTTCCAGAGCTGGCCCCGCCACTGGGGTTGTTCCTCCAGGGGCCTCACGGGGTAAACAACCCCCACTGAGCCCTGCACCAGGCAGGGGCAGAGCAGCTCCCCCAAGTGCTAACACCTGAAAATCAGCACAACAGGCCCCACCCCCAGAAGACCAGCTAGAAGGACAAATTCCAGGGGAAGTCAAGGGACTTAAAGTATACAGAAACAGAAGATACTCCCCTGTGTTTTATTTTATTTTTTCTTTTTGATTTCTGATTGCTTCCCCTATCCTTTTTTTCCCTTTCTTTTTCTTTCTCTTTTTTCCTTTTTTTCTTCCTTTTTTCTTTTTTCTTTCCTTCTTTCTCTCCTCTTTCTCCTTTTCCCAATACAACTTGTTTTTGGCTACTCTGCACTGAGCAAAATGACTAGAAGAAAAACCTTACCTCAAAAGAAAGAATCAGAAACAGTCCTCTCTCCCACAGAGTTACAAAATCTGGATTACAATTCAATGTCAGAAAGCCAATTCAGAAGCACTATTATACAGCTACTGGTGGCTCTAGAAAAAAGCATAAAGGACTCAAGAGACTTCATGACTGCAGAATTTAGATCCAATCAGACAGAAATTAAAAATCAATTGAATGAGATGCAATCCAAACTAGAAGTCCTAACGACGAGGGTTAACGAGGTAGAAGAACGAGTGAGTGACATAGAAGACAAGTTGATGGCAAAGAGGGAAACTGAGGAAAAAAGAGACAATTAAAAGACCATGAAGACAGATTAAGGGAAATAAACGACAGCCTGAGGAAGAAAAACCTACGTTTAATTGGGGTTCCCGAGGGCGCCGAAAGGGACAGAGGGCCAGAATATGTATTTGAACAAATCATAGCTGAAAACTTTCCTAATCTGGGAAGGGAAACAGGCATTTAGATCCAGGAAATAGAGAGATCCCCCCCAAAATCAATAAAAACCATTCAACACCTCGACATTTAATAGTGAAGCTTGCAATTTCCAAAGATAAAGAGAAGATCCTTAAAGCAGCAAGAGACAAGAAATCCCTGACTTTTATGGGGAGTATTAGGGTAACAGCAGACCTCTCCACAGAGAACTGGCAGGCCAGAAAGGGCTGGCAGGATATATTCAGGGTCCTAAATGAGAAGAACATGCAACCAAGAATACTTTATCCAGCAAGGCTCTCATTCAAAATGGAAGGAGAGATAAAGAGCTTCAAAGACAGGCAGGAACTGAAAGAATATGTGACCTCCAAACCAGCTCTGCAAGAAATGTTAAGGGGGACTCTTAAAATTCCCCTTTAAGAAAGTTCAGTGGAACAATCCACAAAAACAAGGACTGAATAGATATCATGATGACACTAAACTCATATCTTTCAATAGTAACTTTGAACGTGAACAGGCTTAATGACCCCATCAAAAGGTGCAGGGTTTCAGACTGGATAAAAAAGCAGGACCCATCTATTTGCTGTCTACAAGAGATTCATTTTAGACAGAAGGACACCTACAGCCTGAAAATAAAAGGTTGGAGAACCATTTACCATTCAAATGGTCCTCAAAAGAAAGCAGGGGTAGCCATCCTTATATCAGATAAACTAAAATTTACCCCGAAGACTGTAGTGAGGGATGAAGAGGGACACTATATCATATTTAAAGGATCTATCCAACAAGAGGACTTAACAATCCTCAATATATATGCCCCAAATGTGGGAGCTGCCAAATATATAAATCAATTAATAACCAAAGTGAATTAATACTTAGATAATAATACACTTATACTTGGTGACTTCAATCTAGCTCTTTCTACCCTCGATAGGTCTTCTAAGCACAGCATCTCCAAAGAAACGAGAGCTTTAAATGATAAACTGGACCAGATGGATTTCACAGATATCTACAGAACTTTACATCCAAACTCAACTGAATACACATTCTTCTCAAGTGCACATGGAACTTTCTCCAGAATAGACCACATACTGGGTCACAAATCGGGTCTGAACCGATACCAAAAGATTGGGATCGTCCCCTGCATATTCTCAGACCAAAATGCCCTGAAATTAGAACTAAATCACAACAAGAAGTTTGGAAGGACCTCAAACACGTGGAGGTTAAGGACCATCCTGCTAAAAGATGAAAGGGTCAACCAGGAAATTAAGGAAGAATTAAAAAGATTCATGGAAACAAATGAGAATGAAGATACAACCGTTCAAAATCTTTGGGATGCAGCAAAAGCAGTCTTAAGGGGGAAATACATCGCAATACAAGCATCCATTCAAAAACTGGAAAGAACTAAAATACAAAAGCTAACCTTACACATAAAGGAGCTAGAGAAAAAACAGCAGATGGACCCTACACCCAGCAGAAGAGAGTTAATTAAGATTCGAGCAGAACTCAACGAAATCGAGACCAGAAGAACTGTGGAACAGATCAACAAAACCAGGAGTTGGTTCTTTGAAAGAATTAATAAGATAGATAAACCATTAGCCAGCCTTATTGAAAAGAAGAAAGAGAAGACTCAAATTAATAAAATCATGAATGAAAAAAAAAAATAAAATAAAATAAAATAAAATCATGAATGAGAAATGAGAGATCACTACCAACACCAAGGAAATACAAACGATTTTAAAAACATATTATGAAAAAAATAAATAAATAAAATAAATAAATAAAAAAAATAAAAACATATTATGAACAGCTATACGCCAATAAATTAGACAATCTAGAAGAAATGGACGCATTCCTGGAAAGCCACAAACTACCAAAACTGAACAGGAAGAAATAGAAAACATTAACAGGCCAATAACCAGGGAGGAAATTGAAGCAGTCATCAAAAACCTCCCAAGACACAAGAGTCCAGGGCCAGATGGCTTCCCAGGGGAATTCTATCAAATGTTTAAAGAAGAAATCATACCTATTCTACTAAAGCTGTTTGGAAGGATAGAAAGAGATGGAGTACTTCCAAATTCGTTCTATGAGTCCAGCATCACCTTAATTCCATAACCAGACAAAGACCCCACCAAAAAGGAGAATTACAGACCAATATCCCTGATGAACATGGATGCAAAAATTCTCAACAAGATACTAGCCAATAGGATCCAACAGTACATTAAGAAAATTATTCACCATGACCAAGTAGGATTTATCCCCGGGACATAAGGCTGGTTCAACACTCGTAAAACAATCAATGTGATTCATCATAGCAGCAAGAGAAAAACCAAGAACCAGATGATCCTCTCATTAGATGCAGAGAAAGCATTTGATAAAATACAGCATCCATTCCTGATCAAAACTCTTCAGAGTGTAGGGATAGAGGGAACATTCCTCAACATCTTAAAAGCCATCTACGAAAATCCCACAGCAAATATCATTCTCAATGGGGAAGCACTGGGAGCCTTTCCCCTAAGATCAGGAACAAGACAGGGATGTCCACTCTCACCACTTCTATTCAACATAGTACTGGAAGTCCTAGCCTCAGCAATCAGACAACAAAAAGACATTAAAGGCATTCAAATCGGCAAAGAAGAAGTCAGACTCTCCCTCTTCGCCGATGACATGATACTCTACATAGAAAACCCAAAAGCCTCCACCCCAAAACTGCTAGAACTCATACAGCAATTTGGCACTGTGGCAGGATACAAAATCAATGCCCAGAAATGAATGGCATTTCTATACACTAACAATGAGACTCAAGAAAGAGAAATTAAGGAGTCAATCCCATTTACAATTGCACCCAAAAGCATAAGATACCTAGGAATAAATCTAACCAAAGAGGTAAAGGATCTATACCCTAAAAACTATAGAATACTTCTGAAAGAAATTGAGGAAGACACAAAGAGATGGAAAAATATTCCATGCTCATGGATTGGAAGAATTAATATTGTGAAAATGTCAATGTTACCCAGGGCAATTTACACGTTTAATGCAATCCCTATCAAAATACCATGGACTTTCTTCAGAGAGTTAGAACAAATTATTTTAAGATTTGTGTGGAATCAGAAAAGACCCCGAATAGCCAGGGGAATTTTAAAAAAGAAAACCATAGCTGGGGGCATCACAATGCCAGATTTCAGGTTGTACTATAAAGCTGTGGTCATCAAGACAGTGTGGTACTGGCACAAAAACAGACACATAGATCAATGGAACAGAATAAAGAACCCAGAAGTGGACCCTGAACTTTATGGTCAACTAATATTTGTTAAAGGAGGAAAGACTATCCATTGGAAGAAAGACAGTCTCTTCAATAAATGGTGCTGGGAAAATTGGACATCCACATGCAGAAGAATGAAACTAGACCACTCTCTTTCACCATACACAAAGATAAACTCAAAATGGATGAAAGATCTAAATGTGAGACAAGATTCCATCAAAATCCTAGAGGAGAACAAAGGCAACACCCTTTTTGAACTCGGCCACAGTAACTTCTTGCAAGATACATCCACGAAGGCAAAAGAAACAAAAGCAAAAATGTACTATTGGGACTTCATCAAGATAAGAAGCTTTTGCACAGCAAAGGATACAGTCAACAAAACTCAAAGACAACCTACAGAATGGGAGAAGATATTTGCAAATGACGTATCAGATAAAGGGCTAGTTTCCAAGATCTATAAAGAACTTATGAAACTCAACACCAAAGAAACAAACAATCCAATCATGAAATGGGCAAAAGACAGGAAGAGAAATCTCACAGAGGAAGACATAGACATGGCCAATATGCACATGAGAAAATGCTCTGCATCACTTGCCATCAGGGAAATACAAATCAAAACCACAATGAAATACCACCTCACACCAGTGAGAACAGGGAACATTAACAAGGCAGGAAACCACAAATGTTGGAGAGGATGCGGAGAAAAGGGAACCCTCTTACACTGTTGGTGGGAATGTGAACTGGTGCAGCCACTCTGGAAAACTGTGTGGAGGTTCCTCAAGGAGTTAAAAATAGATCTGCCCGGGGATCCCTGGGTGGCGCAGCGGTTTGGCGCCTGCCTTTGGCTCAGGGCGCGATCCTGGAGACCGGGGATCGAATCCCACGTCGGGCTCCCAGTGCATGGAGCCTGCTTCTCTCTCTGCCTGTGTCTCTGCCTCTCTCTCTCTCTCTCTGTGACTATCGTAAATAAATAAATAAATAAAAATAAAAATAAAAAATAAAATAAATAAAATAAAATAAATAAAATAAAATAAAATAAAAATAGATCTGCCCTACGACCCAGCAATTGCACTGTTGGGGATTTACCCCAAAGATGCAGTGATGCATCTTTGCAGTGATGCAGTGAAACTCCGGGACACCTGCACCCCGATGTTTCTAGAAGCAATGTCCACAATAGCCACACTGTGGAAGGAGCCTCGGTGTCCACTGAAAGATGAATGGATAAAGAAGATGTGGTTTTTGTATACAATGGAATATTACTCAGCCATTAGAAACGACAAATACCCACCATTTGCTTCGACGTGGATGGAACTGGAGGGTATGATGCTGAGTGAAGTAAGTCAATCAGAAAAGGACAAACATTATATGTTCTCATTCATTTGGGGAATATAAATAATAGTGAAAGGGAATATAAGGGAAGGGAGAAGAAATGTGTGGGAAATATCAGAAAGGGAGACAGAACATAAAGACTCCTAACTCTGGGAAACGAACTAGGGGTGGTGGAAGGGGAGGAGGGCGGGGGGGTGGGGGTGAATGGGTGATGGGCACTGAGGGGGGCACTTGACGGGATGAGAACTGGGTGTTATTCTGTATGTTAGTAAATTGAACACCAATAAAAAATAAATTTATTTAAAAAAAAAAAAGAAGAGAAAAGATCAGCAAGGACTAAATCTAAAGTGGTGGCAAGAATGAGGAGAAGCCATCACTGGACCAGAATTTTTGAAAAGTTTCTCAGTGAGACACAGAGGACAGGCATGTGCTAGGGCCCAAGGCGTGTAAGGAAGCTGCAGCTCTGTGATACGCACAGGAGGGACTACAGTTGAGGAATCCAGAGAATTCCAAGCTCAAAGCTGGCAGACACATGGAGCAGGAATCAAAGTGATGACAGCTGCAGTTTGAAGGTCTGTCTTTGGAAGAGCAGGGATTCCTCTGCTGTCATCCCAGAAGCAGAGTGACGATTTACCCAAAAGCTAACACCATACATATCACCTCTAAGGAAATGGAATAGCTTCCTGGAGACGGCCTGTGAAGCCAGGGTGGGTGTTGACAACACAGAACTGCCTTACTCTGGCATCTTGGTGGTCCTTGCGCTCCCTACTAGCTCGTTGCCACGGTAACTCAAAGGAAAGCCCACCTACATCTAGCATCAGTAGAGACAGCTCTCTCTTATTAAGAAAAGGTCTTTTGATTAAACAGACTCACATGGTGGCAGAGAAAACAGGCCTCCTATAATTGACCTATTAATAAGTTGAATCCTTCACTTATCAATATACAACCTAACAATACTCAGTGTTTAAAAAAAAATTACAGCACCAAGATGAACAAACACTACAAACTACCCTAGAAGGAAAAAACCACAATGAACTAACAAATCAAAGAGACCTCTAATATGTATTTCCAGAGAAATTCAAATATTGCATCCATTAAAAAAAACTCAGGCTGCTCCAAAAAAAAAGGAGCTAGAAATATTCTTGAAAATTAAATATGTAAAAAAAAAAGAAAGAAAATAAAAGAATATTAAATATGTATTAAAATGATTAGAAAGACTGGAAAGAAAGATTAGGGAACTCTAAAAAGGTGAATAACAAGAAGAGAAAGTTAGAGACAAAGATGATGATCCATCTTTCCAGAAAGGGGAAATGAGGATGAAATACTATAAAAATGGAATTATGTAAGAAAAGTTCCCAGAGCTGGAAAGACCCATTTTCTGACTGAAAGATCATACCAAGCACCTGACACAAATATTAAAAGACCTACCTCCAGACACACCCTCAACACATTTTAGAAAAACAAGTACAAATGGAAGATGAAAACTTCTAGATCCCTGGGCGGCTCAGCAGTTTAGCGCCTACCTTTGGCCCAGGGCGTGATCCTGGAGTCCCGGGATCGAGTCCTACATCAGGCTCCCTGCATGGAGCCTGTTCTCCCTCTGCGTATGTCTCTGCCTCTCTCTCTGTGTCTTTCATGAATGGAAAAAGAAGAAGGAAAGGGAAAGGGAAAGGGAAAGGGAAAGGGAAAGGGAAAGGGAAAGGGAAGGAAACTTCTAGAGAGAAGAAAATTGATTTCTTACAAATGGGTTTGATATTCATTTGGAATACAAAAATATTAATTTGGAATTGATTTGGCATAAAGGTTTTTATCAATGGTATTTCATGTTACGAGACAAAGGATCAATGCCTTTAAAATTCTGCAAGAGGGATGCCTGGGTGGCTCAGGGCTTGATCCCACAATCCTGGGATCGAGTTCCACATCGGCTTTCCTGCATGGAGCCTGCTTCTCCCTCTTCCTGCCTGTATCTCTGACTCTCCGTGTCTCTCATGAATAAATAAATAAAATCTTAAAAAAAAAAAAAATTCTTAGAGGGCAGCCCCAGTGGCGCAGCAGTTTAGTGCCACCTGCAGCCCAGATGTGATCCTGGAGACCCGGGATCAAGTCCCATGTCGGGCTCCCTGCATGGAGCCTGCTTCTCCCTCTGCCTTTGTCTCTGCCTCTCTCTCTCTTTCTGAATGAATAAGTTAAAAAGAAAAAAAAAATTAAAAAAAAAAGTCCATAGGTCCTAAAATTTCTAAAACAAACAAACAAAAAAATCTTAGAGAAATGGAATATCATTCAGCCTTATAATGGAAATGCTGACACACTGTAACACAGGTGAACCTGAAGGGTGTTATGCTGAGTGGAATAAGCCAGTCACAAAGGGACAAATAGTGTAGAATTTCACTCATATGAGGTCCCAAGAATAGTCAAATTCACAGAGATAGAAAGCAGAAGGTTGGCCCCAGAGGCTGGGGCAGGAGGCTTAGGGCTCCTTAGGGCTGTGGCTTAGTGTTTGATGGGGACAGAGTTTCAGTTTGGGAAGTTCTGAAGATGGACAGTGGGGATGGTGGTCACACTTTACAAGAATGTACTTAATGCCACTAAACTGTACATTAAATATCGCAAAAATGGTAACTTTTATGTTGTATTTATTTTACCACAATTTTTTTTTTAAAGATTTTGTTTGGGGGGGGGGGGAGAGAGAGCACGAGCAGCAGGGAGGGGCAGATGGAGAGGGAGAGGAAAGGCAGGCTCCCCACCAAACAGGGAGCCAGATTCTCGGGCATGGGACGCAATCCCAGGATCCTGAGATCATGACCTGAGCCTTGGGCAGGCCTTTAACCAACTGAGCCACCCAATTTTTTTTACCACAATTTAAAAAATTGAAACTGGGACGTCTGGTTGGCTCAGCAGTCAAGCATCTGCCTTCGGCTCAGGGCCTGATCCCGGGGTACTAGGATGGAGTTCCACATCGGGCTCCCAGCAGAGAGCCTGCTTCTCTCTCTGTCTGTGTCGCTGCCTTTTTCTGTGTCTCTCATGAACACATAAATAAAATCTTTGAAAAAATTAAATTAAAAATTAAAAAATTGGGATCCCTGGGTGGCGCAGCGGTTTGGCGCCTGCCTTTGGCCCAGGGCGCGATCTGGAGACCCGGGATCGAATCCCACGTCAGGCTCCCGGTGCATGGAGCCTGCTTCTCCCTCTGCCTGTGTCTCTGCCTCTCTCTCTCTCTCTCTCTCTGTGACTATCATAAAAAAAAATTAAAAGAAAATAAAAAAAATATTAAAAATTGAAACTAAGAAGAAAGCTGTGGAAAAATTATTCTGATCTTGGCCCTCAAAAGGACAGAATAAGAACATTTTCAACAAAGCAAAGACACAAACTTTACTTCCCACATTTAAAGCCAGTTAATCGGGATCCCTGGGTGGCGCAGCGGTTTAGCGCCTGCCTTTGGCCCAGGGCGTGATCCTGGAGACCCAGGATCGAATCCCACATCGGGCTCCCGGTGCATGGAGCCTGCTTCTCCCTCTGCCTATGTCTCTGCCTCTCTCTCTCTCTCTCTCTCTCTGTGACTATCATAAATAAATAAAAATTAAAAAAAAATAAAGCCAGTTAATCTTCAGTATATTCTAATTTCATGAAGAAATCTTTAAGAGGGACACTGGGTGGCCCAGTGTTGAGTGTCTGCCTTCAGCTCAGGGTGTGATCCTGGGGTCCTTGGATCCAATCTCTGCAGGGAACCTACTTCTCCTTCTGCCTATGTCTCTCTCTCTCCCTGTATCTCTCATGAATAAATAAATAAAATCTTTAAAAAACACCTTTAAGAAACATCACTTTGGGCAGCCCTGGTGGCGCAGCGGTTTAGCGCCGCCTGCAGCCCAGGGCGTGATCCTGGAGACCCTGGATCGAGTCCCACGTCAGGTTCTCTGCATGGAGCCTGCTTCTCCCTCTGCCTGTGTCTCTGCCTCTCTCTCTCTCTCTGTGTCTCTATGAATAAATAAATAAAATCTTAAAAAAAAAAAAAAAGAAACATCACATTATTTTATATATGATTTCGGAGTTTAAAATGGAGAGTTTACATTTTTTTTTGTTTTTTAAGATTTTATTTATTTGGGATGCCTGGGTGGCTCGGTGGTTGAAAGTCTGCCTTTGGCTCAGGTTATGATTCTGGAGTCCCGGGATCAAGTCCCACATTGGGCTTCCTGCATGAAGTGTTTATCCCTCTGTCTATTTCTCTGCCCACCCTCCCCCGTGTGTGTGTCTCTCATGAATAAATAAATAAAATCTTAAAAAGCAAAAAAAATATCTTATTTTGGGGGGGGAGGGGCAGAAGGGGAGGGAGAGAGGCAGACAGAGATGGGGAAGGAGACTTTCAAGCAGACTCCCCACCAAGCACAAAGCCCGACACGGGGCTCCATCTCATGACCTGAGCCAAAACCCAAGAATCTAAATGTTATCCATTTATCTAGGTAAGACAATGGATACACACTTTAACTTACCTTCTCTGCTAATCTTGTGGCAAGTACTAGTCTAAATTGTCCCACAGAAGTCTCAGAGAGGCTGCAGACACACAAGTGAAACACACTGGGGAAGGTTCTCTGTCGGATGTGAGCTGATGTCCCTCCCTGCATGCCTGGACAGAGGCATCGGTCATCCTTCTCTCTTCCCACTCACTCTTCAATTTGCCCCCTTTCAGATTTCTATACCCCCCCTCCCCGCCATCCCCACCCTCCTCACAGGGCAAGAGAACTCTTGGCAAGGTCACCAGCTAGGTCTCTGTTGCCAAATCATACTCTGTCCTCATCTTTCTAGACCTCTTAGTAACATGCAACAAAACGACAACTCTCTCCTCAAATGCTTTTCCTTGTTCTGTGACCCCACATACTTTCCCGTCTTGTTCCCACCTCACTGACCACTCCTTTTCAGCCTTCTTTGCTGGCTCTTCCTGCTCCTGGGCATGGTCCTTGGACTCTTTCTCCTGCTTCTCCACTTTCTCGCCCGAGGCAATCACTTCCAGCCTCATGACTTACAACATGATATGTGCACCAATGACTGCCAAATATTTCTCATCTTTGAGCGGCAGAGACCACTTACCATCATATGTCACGGTCATCTCAAACCTACTGCTGCCAAAAGAGAAGTCCTCATTCCCTCCCACTCCTCAAGACATTTCCCATCTCAGTAAATGCCACCACATTCCAGCCGGTTCTTCAAGCCAAAAGCCTGAGTCAGTAAACTTGAGGTAGGAAAAGCATATGCTCTGGAGCCAAATGGGTAACGATATCACTCTATTATTTGTATTTCTGAACTATATGATCTTGGGCAAGTTAGGTTTCTTATGAAAATAACTAAAGCAGTGAGAACATTAAGTTCTAGGTGCATAATCATAGAGTAAATTTACAAAGATCATTGTCCTTCGTTCCCCATTCGCTAATTCCCATCAGTAACTCCAAACCCATCAATTCCACCAAAGGTCCTGAACCTGTCCACTGCTCGTCTCTACCACTGCTACCCTCACCCAACCTACTCTCATCCCTCCCACTATTACAGCTGCCTACTGCTTCTGTTCTTACCACCTTGACCCTCTCTCCACAGAGCAGCCAACGTGATTTGTTCAAAATATAAACCAGATAGAGCTCCTCTGCTTAAAACCTTCAATTTCTTTTTTTTTAAGATTTTATTTATTTATTCATGAGAGACACAGAGAGAGAGAGAGAGAGAGAGAGAGACAGGCAGACCCTCTGTCTCTCATGAATAAATAAATAAAATCTTAAAAAAAAACAAACAACACTTCACTTTCTTTCCATTACACCTACGATAAAACCAATTCTTCTCCTTGGCCTCCAGATCCTCTACACATCAGTGACTCACATCCCCAATCGCATATTAGACTCCACTATGGAGCTGTAAATACTATTAATGTTTAGGCCCCATCTGGGACCCACTAAATTGGAATCTCTAGTTGTGATACCCACCAAAATGTAAAGTCAGGGCTGAAAAACACTGCCCTGAATGACCTGACCCCTACCCACTTAAATAGGCATATGCCTATCTGTTCACTACATACCAGTTAATGGGCCTTTCCCCATGCCCTTCAGGACTTTGCACTGGGCGTTTGTTCTGCCTAGAAAGCTTTTCCTAGATCTTCTCATAGCTGGGTCCTTCCTATCATTCTGTCTCAGCCTAAATATTAGCATCTTTATGATAGGTTCTCTGAAATCCCACATAAAATATATCACCAAATAGCACTTTTATTTTTTATCTACACACTTAAATGTATTTATTTTGTTTATCTTTCTTTCTCCACTAAAATATAAGCTCCAGGGACTCTTAAATGAATTGTTCAATGCTGTGTCTTTAGGATACAGATATGGAGCAAACATATGTGCTTATATGTGTATGTGCTTAAGGAAACTAGCTGCCACAAAGCTGTACTCCATGGCTTAAGAATACATGGCTTAAGAATTCCATGGCTTTTGGTTTGTGGGCTACTCCCTCCAGCAGGGCCAGGCCCTAGTACCACAGCAAACTTCTGTAAAAGATGCTAAAGGACAGATCACATTAATCCTAGATCTACAGAGAGCCCCAAACCCTTATATTTACTCTACAGCTCTTCCCTCTTCCTCCTTTTTTTCACCAGAACTACCAACAGATTCAGACAAGCTGATTTAAATGATACTTAGTTTCCACATCAAGGTTGTGGCAAGCAGGTTAACAAAGAAAAAAGTGACTCCGCAGTAAAGGGTAGAAAAAAACGTAAGAGGAAAAAGTCTATCTGCCAGGTAGTCAACTTTGAGTTGGAAAGAGTTTTCCACTGGCGCCTGGGTGGCTCAGCCAGTTAAGCAATTGCCTTCAGCTCAGGTCATGATCTCAGGGTCCTGGATCGAGCCCCACGTCAGCAGGGAACTTGCTTCTCCCTCCTCCTCTCCTCACCCCCACTCTCATGATCATATTTGTTCTCATTCTCTCTCTCAAATAAGTACATTTTTTTTTAAAGGAAAGAATTTGACACTTCAAATTATCACTACACTGAACACAAAATGCTTCCCAAATAGGTAAACAAAAGCCACCTTCACCTTTCCTTTAGCCAGATTGGCCAACACCGTCCCTTCCTCCCAGTCTAAGGACTAGGGGCACCACTTTCCATCAACAAGTGAGAGAATTACCTTCGGGATATCTCCTTTAATGCCGGGTGGCAGCCGCAGAATCCAGAAGTTCCTGTTCCTCAGTAGGTTCTCCAAGTTCTCCAGCCGTCTCTGCAGCAGCCCATACTCCTGCAGCAGGGTCCCCAGCACAGCCCACTTGCCCTCCAGTTGGTTCCCAAGGTCAGCCACCGTCTTTTCACAGCTGGCTAGCTTCTTCTCTGCTGTCCCCGTCCGTCCTTCTAGGTGCAAGAGTCGCCGGCTGTGGACCTCCACCTTTCTCTCGATAGCCTGCACAGCTGCCACCACTGTCCACAGGGAGATGGCCGCAGTCTGCAGGTGTGCCTCATTTGCTGCTGGGGGTGTGGGAAGAGGAAGGGGCTGCAGCGACGTAAGGCATTCGGAGTCCCATTCAGAAGTCTACATGCAGTGGAGAGATGAGACAAGGCATTGAGTGTCGGAAGGAGCCCTAATGCAAACTGAAATCAAAGGAGGACTGGTTAACGAGTTAACCAACTAAGATTACTCTAAATATCGTTTTCGCACTGCCTCCATAAGCTTCATCTTAATGGGACTCATCAGCATCGAAAGCCAAGAGAACTGCTTTGGTGGTTCAGCGATGAATTAAGTAAGTAAATGAATGAAACTGGATCAAGAACCAGCCTGGCATATTCCCTGGGATGCCAGGTCCTAGAGCCAACTGTCTGGAGGCTCAGGTTGCTGCTGTACCCTCTATTTCTGGAAAAGGCCTAAGGGCACCAGATCTTTCCAGGTTTCACTGAACTCACTGCCCTCTGATAAGCCCTTTATTGATTTATGCTCTGGCCCTGTCCACCACCCTGCTTACAAACCACAATCATACCACTCAGTAATAGTTAATTAAGTTGCGAATGTTGGGTATGAAGAAAACATGAT